>NC_052535.1:77336085-77660857 GCF_016699485.2 Gallus gallus
ATGTAGTGATGAATGAGCAAAGTAAAACTGGCGTTCTGTTGCAATATATTCATTTTGGCACATTTTTATTCTCTTTCCTGACAGTTTTTGTCTAAAATATGTACTAGGTTTTTTATCTATGCCCTACTAGATTGTTCTTTTCCATTCTTTCTGTGTTCCCATTTATTAGGGTATTTCTTTATATAGCTTTTTTTTTCTTTTTTTCCCCTGAGTCTCCAAGAACTTATTCCTCTTCTGCACACTCTTGACATCCCTCCTCCCCACTGCCAAAACCACTCAGACAGTTTCCTGCAGACAGCTGATACTTGTCTTACAGCAAGCTAGAACAGGCTTATGAGAATAACAGAGAGTTTTTGTTTGTGATAGAAAGCCTTAGTCTCTGACAAACATCAGTGGCAAAAAATATCTATGGAGTGCTATAATGTTAGCAACACTAGTCAGTGTCATAAGATACTGTTAATAGTACTTATCTCTGAGGTGGTTCAGTAGTATAGAAGAGAATAATTACCAGGATGGGCTTCCTGAATCTTCCAACTATGAAATGCGTAATTGCACTGCAAATCTGAGCTCAGCCACAAAAGGAAAAGAATAAGAATAAATTCAGTATCCCTTGTTACCTTCTTTAAGCGCTGTCCAGCTTCAGAGGTTTACAATGTTTTATTGTGAGCAGTACTATTTTATTTAAACCAATAAAAAGGCAGTCAGGGAACTTTTTATATTATATTTCTTGTAATGAGAGAGAAAACAATCTCATTGCATAAGCTTGGAAAGTTAGGTTTGGAAAATATCAATGGTAATTTAAGAGTTACTCAACATTTTATAGATGTTAATGTTATCCAGTTTTGCCACAAAGAGTTTTAATGCACTTTGGCAGGTGAAGCATGATGAAACATGCTGAATGATGTAAAATATGACTCCTTGCAAAAGTCTTCCCTTCACTAGAGATTATTACTAGGTTTTCTGGTTTCTAAGACAAAGTTCAGTTTTTTAAACTAAGCTGCTCATGAAGATGGGCTTGGTGGTGAATAGTGAACTGGAATGGCTGAAGACCACTTTTTCTTCTCCTTTTCTGAGGGCAGAATTCAACAGAAGCAGAAGGAAGAGGCAATGTCTCAAACTATAACAACAGGGTTTGCTATAACTTTGCTGTCAAAGTCCTCAAACAATGCCTACAGATATGTTTCTATATGTACCAAGTATCTAAAAAATGTTCTCAAAGCTCATTTTACCTCTCTATTACACACTCATTAATGACTAAATCAGCCTCTATACTGAATAGCCAAGTAAACAGCTGTGTAATCCAAATGTACCAATCTAATAGATATAATAACAGTAACATAATCAGAATCAAATTTTCATAGTCAACATTGCATATTTAGCTGTCAGTCAGAACAGTTTAGCAAATAGATAAGATTTACAGAAAACCAGCCAAGGGAGTGAAATTAGGTTATTAGCAGTAAAATACCATAGAAGTGAGATGGGCTAAATTCATTCAAATCTTCATGAATACTGACTAATTTCAAATTCAAGCTGAATCTCTCCAGTGACTTCAAGAATGAGAAAAAAAAACCTGCAAGTTAATATCACATCAATTTTGACCATGGTCATAGTAAAGCACTCTCTGCCTGAAACCATCAAAGTATTTGCTCCCCACTACAGCACCGCAATTTCTGACTATACAGTTTCCTGCAATATGGTTTATATTGCTTTTGGTATGTCTCATCAGTACATTCCAAAGCACTTTCTTCAAGGAAAGCATTTCCAGCCTCATTTTAAATCACAGGAATCTCAGAAAATAATCTCTTTATCTTATGGAGCATGATGAAGAGACTTTCAAAACTCAAACAATCACAGCAGTGCACTGTTGTACATGAACAGCAGTAGCTTGGCTTTGCCAAGCAACATAGGTGCATAGCCCAGAGCTGAGCCCAATCTAAGAAACCTTCTTCCTCAGGAGGTCTAATTAGCAGTTTGCAAAGTGATGGTGGTGTGGTCTTCTTACTTCTTGGTCTGCAGCCAGTTCAACAAACATTACCCTCGGGAACTCTTCACAACCTTCTCTTGCTGAGCTGGTACCTCAGAGGTAGTTTTGAGAAGGTATTAAGTAGCATATGAATTTCAGTAAGGACAGTGCTGATCTCATATGTCCTGAGTGCTTAGCTGTGTGGCTTCAGTTATGCTATCTGCAGTGTTCAATTTACAAAATCCCCAAATAGTTCTGACCATGCAAAACGAAGATTCAAAACAGTGTTCTTGAGTTTACAAGCTCTTCTTTTAAAAATTGTAGAAGAATTTCCTAAAATGATACAAAAATTTAGATATATCCTTTGAATCATTTTATTGTTTGGTGTAGATGAAACATAGTAACAACAATAGAAGTGGGGAAATATAAAAGAAAAATGGATAGCATCTGATTGTCTTCTCCTTTTGTGCCCACATGTTTTTATTTTGCTGTGTTGAAGGATGTGCAAGATGCAGAAGTATTTGAAGAGTAACAATAAACCTGATTCATGTATATGTAGAACAAAAAAACGAACCTCCAAATAACCCACAATCCTCCCTGTTAATATTCTGTTTGGACAGAAAGAAATTAATTTCCTTATTTTCTCCATGGAGCCTAGGATGGCGTCACTACCAACTTCTGTAGAAGAATCATACTCTGCATATGCCTCTTACTCCTGTTTTTGCAGTTAGTTTTTCTCCTATTTTAAAACATATTGTGATGTTGGATGCGGCTCTAGTTTTACAGGAGTTTTCCTCACTGGGAACCTGATTCAGCACAGTTTTACTCACATTTAGCTGTGCAGATGATCAGATAAAACAAATGAAATAGAACATAGTGACGTGTAGATATGTTAAAATTGCACTAAAAAGTAAAAAAATAATAAAAAAAGCATTTTGGCAGTATTTGAATAAGTGTGACTGGAGAATTTGATGAATTAGTGGAAACGGGAGGAAGAGAACTGAACAACACATACATAAAGAGGAAAAGAAACGAAGTATTTTATGAATTTTACTACTTTTAAAATAGTACATTCCTGGTATTCTAGTTTGTTTATATCTGCTTTAATGCTGACTAGTACTGTGGGAATAATTATTTTTTCAGTTCAGTGGCCAAATGTAAACGTTATTTAAAAATCAGTCTAGATAGAAGTGTCTTTAAAGTCTGTTGCTTTGCTTTTCACCAAAGCAGCAAAGTCAAGCAGTTCAATGTGGAAGAGTTTTGATACTTACTTAAAGAGCAGAAACAAATAAAATAGGTGCAAGGTCAAAAAAACAGAGATTTCCCCCTTCTATCTCCATGGAAAACCATGAGAGCATGCACTCCTAGAAGTAAGAACTTGTTATTTCAACCTCTTCCTTCCTTGAAGTACCCTCCTTCCCATAACAGAGCTCAGACATAGGCTTCTTCTAAGCTAAATGCTTTATGATTGAGGCAGATCCTTCTGCCGGAACTGTTCAGTTTTGCAAAGGGTAAATACTTATTCAGACAGAAGTGCCATGACACTGTACCTTTGCCATCAGGCTGTTCAGTGGGAGACAGGCTGTTAGGAAGTTCTCACCTGTCTTGCGTAACTATTCCCAGCACAAAGGTCTTCACCACATTTTTTCACTCACAACTCCTTGTGTTTATGCAGTGTGGAACAAAGCTGTCCGAAATATTTAATATCCCAGATGCTCTAAAGGATTACGGTTTTGGCACATAACTGGACAATGAAGATTAAAATGCTTTGAGTAGAGAACAGATCTGAGCATAGATTGCTTATCTCCTGAGGAAAATATGGACCTCAGCACCCATGAGTATTTCCCATTTGAGAAAAGGGAGAGCCTCGTATGTGAATCCAGAATTTGTTCCCCATCAACCCTCCAAAAGAGAAATCGTCTGATGAAGCTTTCAAGAAAGAGAACTGAAATACAGGGAATTTATTGTTTGGCAAGAAGAAAAAACAGTCAATCACTTACCTTCGTCTTTCACCATCAGAAACACTCTATGAGGGGATTTTACAAGAGAAAAAAAAAAGTACTGCGTAAAATTCCATTTGAGATTACCTCATATCCCAGCTTTCAGAATGAGTTGCTGTTCTGACAAGGAAAAAAGCTAGATTTCCTTGTCACTAATACTGGCAGAGAAGAATCTTTCCTCTTACAGTGTATTTAGATAGATGGAACCTACTGTTAAGAACAAGGCAATGGGGGAATAATAACTTTAGTATGTTAATTTCAAAAGGAATTTTTTGGATAATTTGTTGCAAAAGCATACTTATCAAAACATTGAATTAATATTTAATTTTTATTTTTAAGCTTTTTAGTATAATCATGGTCATGGAGACAATTTATTGATTTAGTCAATTTCTAGGTTTAGTGTAATTGAGTTATTTACCACACATAATGACAATATCAAAACAGCCATGGTACTTTCCACCTGTAAAGAAGATCAATTCACCTTTTCTTCTAGAAATAATATTGGTCACTTTACTCAAGTTTAAGCTCTGAGGAGCTGTTGTCCAAAATATGTGACTCTAGATCACAGAATCACTGCATCTCATTTGCAGAACCTTTTGGACACATGCTTCCCTGGCCTCCCTTCCAAGATGCTGGGAGAAGTGTAGAGGAAGAGATTATGGGGGTGCTGCCATGAATCTAATCAGTGTTATCCTCTATTCTAGGGCATGAATATAGACCAAGCTAACTTATAATTCCTAAAAAAATATTCCCTACTTATTCAAGCCAGACAAAGGGAAAGGTATTCCTTACCACTTCAATTACAGCCATAGTTTTTCTCAAATTTCATTTGAGCAGGTTACTAAGCAAGTATCTAGGAAGCCTCTGGAGTTTGACATGTGGGGATCTGTAAAACTGACCCACATCTAGCTATAAAAAGAGAGATTCCCACTGGGTGGTTCTATGCCCTTCTCCTTAATTCATTCACATGGTATCAGCAGAGCAGAAAAGAGGTCAGAAACCCTCACAGTTCTGCTAGAAGCTCTAGTGAGCTTACTATTCCACAGATCCACATCAAGGTAAATTTGATTCCACACGCTACTTACATTTCATTCTACAATTGTCTTTGTCAAAGGCCTCACTTGCTTAAGTTATTGCTTAAGGTTTTACTGAGCCAGAACCTGATTCAGTAATTACTGGATCTTCCTAATACTTTACTCTTTCTGGGGTATCTCTATACCACAGTATGGAGATGAGTGTGCTAGAAGCTAATCCAAGCCACATTTATTCTAGCAAAATTTCAATTCCAGCAGTGTTCTGGGAAGCATATGTACTGTGACATTAGAGTATACCAGGTTTCTTTCTAATTTACCTTTTTCCTGCTATAATCTTCGTAGTGCATATAGCAATCCAGCCTACAAAATCTGGTCTATTATCAGTCCCATAATAGGATATTTTTAAGCTAGCTCAGATGTACCTGCAGAGCACTGGCTGCAGTACATATATGTCTAAGGATTTAAATTTTGAAAAGAAAAATGAGAGTCTGTCCTGCAGATCATTGATCCTGTAGGTTACGGAAATGGCAAACAGTTTCCCTGCTCCAAGTGTTGGTAACGATTCTAACCTTAGGAATACCAATAAGTGTATAAGCAATTTCTAGCTTTTGCACTTAGCCTGAAGTTATCTGGAGTTCAGATTGACAGCTAATTTTGGAACTTGTAGGTGACTACTTTGATGATATTTCTTTTTACCGATCTGCCTGTTTCCTTTACTATTTGCTACATTCCATATATTATTCATTAATAGAAATTTCACACATTCTCTCCCAATAAATAAATAAATAAGATAAATATACAGCTGGCAACAGGCTATAAAGCAATATCAAAATGATATATTGCGCTTGATTCCAACCTAGGGACTACTGTGAAATATATTGCAAAGGCTGAACCCTCTGATGGATTGTATCACTAAAACATTTGAACTGAAGTCTATGCCTTAAGGAAGACTGGAGGTATTGTGGAATCAGCATAAAAGTTCACTTTATGTAACTTTCACCTTGAAAAATAAACTTTATTTCAGGCCAGTTTCACACACTGTAAAAGCTGGTTTGGAGGAGGTAATGCTCTCAAGCCTTTGCCACCTCCTCTCTCACTGCTGTCAGCACAGGGCATGTTTACACTAAAATGTGAAGGTGTGAGTGTCATCCTGCAGCCATACCCCAGGTAGCTGTAAACTAGTTAAGTCTGGTATCAGTGCAGCTGCCTGTAGTATGGGGTTCAGTGTGGAGCAAAACCTGTCAGTGACACTGAGTAAACACTGAGAGCAGGTATAGATGGAAATGCTAAGGGGCACTCATCTCCTTTGGCTACAACGAACAAGTGTTGAACTGAAAACTGGAGAGCTGTATTAGCAGAGCATTGATCCTGAACTAATTACACAGTGCCTCTCAGGAAGATTTGGGGCTTAGGCACAAAACATTGCTAACAATGTTGAATTGTCCAGCTCAGAGCTGGCCAGTGTCCAGTATATCAGGAGAACCAGAGGGAGCTCAGATGTGCAGGCACACATACATACCTGTCCTGAGTTATCTATGGGATGTATGTGGGTACACAGTGGTGAGCCACTTGCAGCTTCATGGCTGCTGATACTCAAGGGGGTTTGCTGCAAGCTGGCTTGGGTGCATGTAAGATGGCTGCAATCACACATCTCACTGACAAGTGGACACCTTTGGGGGAACAGATGTTGATTAGGTATGACAATTAAATGCAAAAAATATGGTAATTCAAAGAAAAACTCTAAATATTAAAATGCACAGGTCAGTGTGCTAGGTGATACTCAGAGTAACTTATTGAGCAATTGTGCTGCAGAATCAGCCAGGGAATGGGATCAGGATTGCTAACTTACTGTGGTAGACATTTGTTAAATAACTCTTATCTACTGCTGAAGGTTGTAAGTGTTTGAAAGAAATTGCATTAAGCTGTACTGATATAGCCATCTGAGTGTAACATGTACAGAATCACATAGTTGTAGGGGTTGGAAGGGGGATTGAATCCAAACTCCCCGCTAAAGTGGGTCCCCCTACAGCAGGTTACACAGGAAATCATCCAGATGGCTCTTGAATATCTTTGGAGAAGGAGAATCCACAACCTCTCTGAGCAGTCTGCTCGAGCACTCTGTCAACCTCAAAGTAAAAAATAAAATTCCTCATGTTTGTAGGGAATTTTTTGTGCTCCAGTTTGTGCCTATTGCCTCTTGTTCTGTTGCTGGACACCACTGAGAAGAGCCTGGTCCCATCCACTTGATTCCCGCCCATTAGATATTTATAAGCATTGTTAAGATCCCCTCTCAGTCTTCACTTCTCCAGGCTGAACAGTCCCAGGTCTCTCAGTCGTCCCTCATAAAGGAAGTGCTCCAGGCCCCTCATGATCTTTGTAGCCCTCTGATGGAGTCTCTCCAGTAGTTCCCTGTCTTGAAATGGAGAGCACAGGACTGGACACAATACTCAAGATGTGGCCTCACCGTGGTACAGTAGAGAGGAAGGATCACCTCCCTCAACCTGCTGGCCATACTCTTTTTGCACCCCAGGATACCACTGGCAGTCTTGGCCACAAGGGCACACTGCTGGCTCATGGCCAACCTGTTGTGCTCCAGGACCCCCAGATCCTTCTCTGCAGAGCTCCTCTCCAGCAGGTCAGTCCCTAACCTGATGCATGCAGTTATTCCTCCCCAGGTGTAGGACTCTGTACTTGCCCTTGTTGAACCTTATAAAGTTCCTCTCTGCCCAACTCTCTGGCCTGTCCAGGACTCGCTGAATGGCAGCACAGCCTTCTGGTGTGTCAGCCACTCCCAGCTTTGTATCATCAGCAAACCTGCTGAAAGTGCACTCTCACCTAGCTCCTTACAGCTCCTTAGGAGCTACTGATGTTTGTTTTTCCCCTCTTGGCTCCTGTTTACATAGGTTTTCCTATAAGACAGTCTTGAAGCTCTTAAATTTACGGAATGCCTGGCAGTAGAAAGAGACAGAACCTTGAAAAATTATGTGTAATTCCATGGCAGGAAAACAAACAAACAAACAAATTGAGAATAAGAGCAAAGAGCACCCAGGATCTTGGAACCCATTAGGCAGCACCAAGGATGTTTTGTTTGGATATCTGGGGTGGCAGAAAAACAGGAAAAGACTCTCAGTACTCAGGACCTCCTTCCTCTTCCCATTACAACTATGCAAATAGGATTACAAAAGAGTTTTTACAGCTCAGTGGGTTTGACCTTATTCCTCCTACACCATGGGTTGCTTGTAGGAAAGGAGAATTGAATAAGCAAGGCGACATACACAAGTTTATTTGTACAGAACTCATCTAGTTTTTTATTCACATACATGCACACACATTTGACCTCAACAAGATTGGGGAAATAGCATTAATCATTTTGAAAAAATAATTTAAAATACTTCTCCCACTGCTAATGAGCTTGTGTTATTCTGGTTATAAGTAACTATAAAAATGTGTGTAATGTTGTGTTAGGCAATAATTGAATATCTGTGAATTATTATTGTTGTTTTCTTTCTACTGCAATCTGTTTAGGTAATACCTGCAATATATTAAGCTCTCCCTATATGCCAATATAGGCATTTTCCAAAGAGCTGTAAATGTTCTAATCAGTATGATCAAAGTGTTCATGAGAATGTCAACCTGTGAACCTGTTTTAATGGAAAAAAAAAAAATGTTTTGCTGTATGGAAATGAATATGAGAGGCAAACAGTACTTTCCTGCTTCCTTTTCCCTTCCTTTTTCCTTTTCCCTTCCTTTTCCTTTCCTTTCCTTTTCCTTTTCCTTTTCCTTTTCCTTTTCCTTTTCCTTTTCCTTTTCCTTTTCCTTTTCCTTTTCCTTTTCCCTTTCTCTTTCTTTCCCTTGCCCCTCTCCTCTCCTCTCCTCTCCTCTCCTCTCCTCTCCTCTCCTCTCCTCTCCTCTCCTCTCCTCTCCTCTCCTCTCCTCTCCTCTCCTCTCCTCTCCTCTCCTCTCCTCTCCTCTCCTCTCCTCTCCTCTCCTCTCCTCTCCTCTCCTCTCCTCTCCTCTCCTCTCCTCTCCTCTTTTGCCATTATTATGAATCATGTTTTTTACTGAGAAATCAGTTGTTTTTCAGCCTTGTCCTTCAAAGCTCGCCAGATATTTAAAGCATCAAATGAGCTGTCTGGCTTTCTAAGCAATTTGTGCACTTTCACAGTAGATCAAAAGACATTAGTACATTTATTATAGAGATTAAGACTAGAAACACACTGAAATGAATGTTATGTTTCTTTAAAAGTAACCTTTCTCTCATTTAAGTAGGTATCAGTAAAAGCATTTTCCTCCCCCTGCAACTTTCAGAGTAAAGCTAGTAAAAGAAACTAAGTACCATTCATTACTGCCAGCATCTGTAATTGTTTGTATTATACTTTATGAAAAAACTTTATATGAAATGCCACATTTGAACTCTAGACTATTAAAAGTGTCAGCTCTATTATATCATTTCTGAAGACCAATTTGCCTTTTTTTTTCTTTTTTTTTTTTTTTTTCAGAAGGTTGTAATGAGCCAGGTTCATTTTGCTTTCTACCATTTATCTTTTCAGCAGTAATGGAAAATTTCCCCCTCAAGGCACAGCAAGCTATTCTTATCTTAGACAATTAGGCAGAAATGAAAAGGATCATAAAGGTGAGATTTTTTTCGCAAACAATGTGATGTACTTTATAGCATTTAACACTGAGGAATATCTGACAAATTCTGAGTGGTTTGTGAAGGCAGTGTGGTTAATAGCCAGCTCTGAGTAATGTTTCAGCTTAACACATGAGAAAGACGGTAGGCAGCCAGGGTCACTTAAAGATATACTTAGTCTGTAGCTCTGCTGTTGACAATATTTTATTTTTAAAGGAGCTTGGAAATGTACACAGAGACTGAAAATATAAAGAGAAACAAGCCCATGCAAAGCAATTAATTAATTATAAGGTAGGAGGACAAAGCATATTTAGACAGCTTCCTTAACCAGCAAAATTTACTAGACAGGCTTTACAGGCGTAAAGACTTTTTTTTTTTTTTTTCCTTTTAACTTATTTTGGAGATATATCATAAGGTTTATTAAAAAGATTAGATGAAAAATTTAATAATAAAATGCTTGCAGTAGTCTTTGCATTGTGCTCAACAAACAGCAAGGTGTGGTGCGTGTGCACTGATCCCCTTGACTGATCTTGTTTGTACCTGCAGGTCCCTGTGTAGGTACTGGTACTTGGATGTGCCAGAAAATCATTTCAGTTCTACTTTCTAGAAATATTATAGTGTATACTAACTGCAGATCGGTTCTGTCTCTGCCACTGATAGAGAATACTGTTTGCAAAGGTTCAGTTATGGATTTCTAGTATTTTCAGGTCTGATTCTCCATCTTACCCACCCCACCTTTTATGGGTCATTGATCTATTTTGAGATGGGAGATCTATTGTTTAGAAAATCCTGAGTAATTGTGGATAAAATGTTCCTCTGCAGTTCTTAGCTACACTCATATAGAAAATAGTCCCCTGACTCAAGTGCACAGAATGAGAACAATGATATGGGTCTGTGAGGAAAGCAGTAAAGAGAGAAGAAATGGAAAGAATTCACTGCACAATAGCTGTGCAGTGGGGGCTGAGAGTAGTCCCATCCCTAAGGAGTCGCATGGATTTGTAACTCTATATAAGAAGGGCTAAATAATTCCCATTTTCTGTCTGTACCATAGGATTAACCTGGTATGCATATGATAAATAATAATTTAAATGATTTATAATTGAAATGGTTTTTCTTTCTTTTTGGATGGTAGCATTTTTAATCCACATTGTGCCCTACAAATCCAACAAAGCTATCGCTTTCTCTGAAAGAGAGAATAATTGCTGCTGATTATCTCTTGTCAGTGCAGTAAGAATAGCAGGTAAAGCACGGGAAAAAAAATGCTGCATAGTACAATAGAATAGTATACACACAATAAAATAATAGAATCACACGATACAGTGGTATTGTGCATACTAGTTATGCAAATAATATGGTATATAGAAGATGTCTGAATGCATATTGATATTGTTACAACAGGGAGAAAACCCTACTGACTAAAGAGGAAGTGGCAAAGCTTCAGTAGGAAATGTGCCCCAGTCTGTTTTAGCATTGTAGGTCTCTGAAGAAGGAAAACGATTGGCACTGTACTTAAAGCAAATAGCTGCAATTAAGCTCATTACGTAGATAAAATTACTTCTCCTTTCACAGAGAAAATGTCTAATCCTAGAAAGTTCTAGCTGAAGTTATAAAGTTGGAAAAGTGCATACTCCCTAGTGCTTGCTATTACTCCCTACTGCCCTTCAGACTTGCTGGGAAACTACTCGAGTAAGTGGTTTGTAACTCAGCTCTTTCAAACAGAACTCGAATAGCTTGAATAATAGGTATTTGGCTTCTTGGCTCATTTTCACCAAAAGGGATCTGAAAGTGTTCACCCAAGCAATGAACTCAGGGAATGGAGGGGCAGCACTCTACAGACAAGGGAGCAGGAGAGGATATCAGGCTGTGAGCTGCTGGTTCTTCAGCTACTGCAAAATGGTGATGTCTTTCCTCCATAGCATTCCATATGATTTTCCTCTGGATCTAGGGACTCCCCATGCTTTTTTGGTTGTACTAATGAGGTCATGTACTTGGAGAACATGGCCACCAAGGTGAGGGTGAATTATGAGGTCACCTCCAGAGAACGTGGCCTTTCTACATTGTCTCATACTATGCAATCCAAATAACAACACGTATGTGCATATAAGCACACGTATGTATGTATATGTGTATGCATGCAACTGTCTGGACATAGTTTCTTAGCATGTCCACAATGAATCCAGTCTGCCAATTAGAAAATAATCTTCTGGTGATGACTTCTGTTTCACATATTGACACTATAAAATTCCATTGAGAAGTTTAATTTAAGCAAGAGGATGGATAAAGGAGAACAAGCAAACCAAAAGCAAAATCTGACTCTTCAAATTGAAACATTTCAGATCTTTGATGGGTTGACATATTCCAAAGACCACTGAAGACCACAGGAAGAGGGCTTACTGTGGCATTTTTATTAATCAGTATAACAAAGCCTTCAGCTTTCTTTTTTACTTCAAAAGCTTCCCAACTACTCCTGTATTCAGTGTGTAGTGAAATTACGTATACTGGTTTATGTGCATTGGAGAAATCTACTTTACTTTCTTTTATCTTTCTGTGAGTTGCTGAACTTGGAAAAGGAGTTAATTTTACTCTAGGCTCACTACATTCTGATATAAATTTTTTATGTTGGCATATTCCTCACTTTTGTCAAAAGTACCAATTAAGAAATGGGAGCTCATGACTCAGGTTTCTCAAAATAGAGTTAGAGAAATCCTTCCACTCTTAGATGAATCAAATGTCTACATGTACATTATTTGACATACCTAATTTACAGGATTATTACTGTTGCCAGTTTGACATTTTACACTTCAAATAAATTCACCCATAGGCACAAAGCCACTTTACACAGATTTTCTTATTTAAACAAAATGTCACCATGAGAAAGAGACAAGCTTAGTAAAAATTACCACTATCCAATAACAAAAGGGAGCTGAATTTCGAAGTAGAACAAGTTTTGACATGGGTAACACTGCCTGTCATCAGTAGAAGTGAATCAATTTGAGAAAACTTGTACAGGAAAAAACTTATACTGTATAAAAAATGTCCTCTATCTTTTCTGTATTCTTTACTGTATACTGTATATTTTGTGTCTATAACATTAAGATGAATTAGAATCAGTGAAAAACTGAAGAAAAATATAGAGAAAATATGGAGTTTCTTAATTATGCTGTAATTTTTTGTTGTAAGACATGTTGTCCCCATGAAACCTATGACAAAATAATAAGCACATAATAGGTTCTATCAATGTATTTACAATAACTTATAGCACTGCACACACAGCCCTCAGCTGCTTGATCACAGGATTATGATGATGCTTGAGGAGCAAAGGATAATCAGACAGCAGGAGGGGGAAGGCAAAGAAGTGTGCAGATAAAGTAGAAAGAATGTTGATATCAAGTGTGGCTAACAAACCTTCACCGTTAATGCTTTGGATAATTAAAATAGATCTAGGTCTTTTTTCTTTTCACTACTGTGGCTCTGCCAAAGCAGAGACAGTTTTGGGACTCAGACTGATGTGGCAGGAATGAGAGAACCATATCTGGCTAGCACCTGCTTTGAACCACACAATGCTATGTTCTGGGAGTCATTTTGTGGACATATTTGTGTGCTAATTAACTGGTGGGAAAACATGGGACTGTGTTAAAAATCATGCAGTGGGTTATTTGGGAGTTCACACCAAGTGATCCTTACAAGTCTGCAGAAAACCTGTGTCATCACATATGTTGGCCTTGCACTATGAGTTTGTGAGAAAAAGAAACATGAATTGTAGATAAACTTGATCTGAGCTCATATTCAGAAACATATTTTTCATACATGATACCTTCAGGGATGTGTCATGAAAGATCCAGCAAAAAAATTTCCTTCTAAAAATGTTTTTTCTTTTATTCTCATAATTATTCATTCCCTGTTGGAAGAAAGGTGACTTACAAGCATTCCTTCGTCATGAAAACCAATGTTATCCTCCATCGCTCTCTAAAAATAACAAGCTATCATCAGGCAAGATAACTGCTCTGATAAAATACCTTGGAAATAAAGTGAACTTTGCATCATACTGTGATCTTCCCAATGTTCCTATTGGAGTTCTTGATGAATATCAACAGTTTACACTCAGACATCAATATGACTTTCAGAGATTATTCATCAAACAAGATTATTCTCTATCACATCAGTGAAAAGTTAAAAATGTGTTAAGGCTCGATATTGCATCTGTTATTCATATGGCAGATTTGTTCAGAGACACTTCCAGAGCACATCAGAGGCAGGGCAGAGATCTCGAAGGAATATGATGGATATTCAAAATGTAGCAAGCTCTTTCTTTATGTACTGTATTTTCTTTCTGAGAACTCTTAATTACCAGAAGCAATCAATCATCTAACAATTAGTGAAAACACTTTGCAAGAGTGACCGGGAAGAAAGGACAAGGACTCTTTCAAACAGATCAAAACAACAGCATCAGTGATACTTTGGATATTTCTGCAACGACTTGGGGTCTTTACAGCTTCCACTAGCTCAGAAAACATACTGGTTTTGACTTCGTTTCGCAAATACGTCA
Source organism: Gallus gallus (assembly GCF_016699485.2). Lineage (NCBI taxonomy): Eukaryota > Metazoa > Chordata > Aves > Galliformes > Phasianidae > Gallus > Gallus gallus. The sequence goes on from NC_052535.1 coordinate 77,350,262, forward strand.
CTTGTTATATTGCTGAACATACACAACATGCTCACATGGCCCTTAATTTCCAAACACTACTGAAGGGGATTTATTTTATGTGGGAGAGAATAATGGAGGCAAACACACAAAGTATAACTTATGATATTATCTGAAATACGTACTTGCAGAGCTGTACTCTACATGTTTCTCTGACTACACCAGCAAAGTCCTGCTACTGTTCATGCCAGCCGTGTAGAGCACGTGGAAGGTGTTCCCTTCTCATGTGAATGCAACATATTTACCAGACAGCTGTAGTAGCCAATAGAAGCTGTTTGTTATAAACCCCCAGTCCTCATTGTGAGTGGAGCAGTGTGAATGGAGAAAGGTGCACACAGATGTGCAGGCAGTTGAAGCACTAATCAACTTGCATGCAGAAAAAGAGAAGCTGAAGGTGACAGAAATGAAGCACTGTAGAGGTAAACTGCGTAGCTGATGAATGTAAAGACTAAACATCAGCTGCAAAGGATGTAAAAGACATATACACACTCCTAAATAAGGGAATGACACATCTTGATATCATAAAATTCATTTGTAAGCTGTATTTATTCCTGGAATGTGCACTTCAGCTAAAGACCTTGTGATTTACATTACAAGATTTAAAATAAAATCCATATCAACTGATGGATAAAACAGCACACAGAAAGAAAGTTTTGAGAGTAAACATTAAAAGTTTGTAGTAGTGATAAAGACTTGCAGCAATTATTGATTTTGTACTTTGCTTTTCCATTTAATGTGACAGCCATTTGAGTGAAACCAGATGTAAATGAGATAGATACTGCAGAGAGTCCATTAAGAATAAAATGAAATAAACTCTCAGCAACAAAGAAGCTCCCAGACTGATGCCCTAATGACACTGAATCATTTCAGAATAGCTCCATATCTCAAATCAATCAGGACATGAACATCTATGACAAGTTTTGTGCTTTCAGCAGCAGTCCCACAACTTTGACATATATTGACTTAAGCACTGCAGATGGACTGCAAGAAACCTTTCTGCAGCCAAATACAAATTAGAACTGCTCTGAAGTTTCTCTTGGTTCTGCTGGAGGCTCAAAGTGCCCTACACAGCCTTAAGCTTGGGAGGGCTTAATGATGTGAGAATGTAGCAGAATCAGAAACCAAAGCCCTGATCTTATGCTATCTTTTTTTCTTGTAAGCAATACATACTCCATTACATATTTTGTTTTATTCTTTCTTTCCTCAGCAAATGTGATGGTAAAATGGTAAAATACTTCTTAAAGTATAATTGTTTTCATAGGGGCATAACTTCTTAATGACAAACATAATGCTATTATAATTAAAACATTAATAGCTAACTGGCCATGTAATTAAATGGAATCAGTTCACTGTCACTCAAAAAAGCAAGCAGAGTTATTAAATAGAATTCACCATTCAATCAGCAGATGCAGACTCTTGCTCAGGGTGACTAGTACAGTCCTTCTCCTGTCTCTTTGTACCGTGGAAGCCTTCAGGTCTTTTCTGCTCAGCTGGTAACTTCTCATTTTGACTTGGCAAAGTCAGAAGGGCAAGCTCTCAAGGAATAGCAGGGAGAAAAGAGGGAATTGCTTCATTGAAATGAAAACATTGCAAGAACTGCTCAAAGCAGGATCGGTAACTGCCATTCAGTTTCTCTCTTTTACATCATATGTGCTTCAGTTTTACTTGTTGAAACTATACATTCATTAGGGACAGCCTCTGCTGAAATAATAATAATAAAATTATTTGGAAACACTGTAGGTACAGAGAAGTATTTACAGGTACCTGTGGTGAGATACCTCCGAAAAGTTCAGTTTCTTTTCATGCCATTGCCTCTTATTTTTAAGTCTATTTAGAAATGTTCTAAACAGGTCAAGATGACCTTATAGCTTTGACACTAAATCATAGGAAAATTGCTTCTAGTATCAAAATAGCAAAATCAAATGCCAAGACATCTACGGATACGTTAGCACAGAGTAAAGCCATCAGCTCCTTCTTAGAGAAACATCAAATTTACATTTACTTCAACAGGTAGTAAACAGTCTTGACAAGTGAAATGTTTCTTGTGTTTCATCTCTGAGAGGTTTTAGAGGAAGACAAATGCTGCTGTTTCTGAGAAGTTCAAATGCAGGTCACGATGCCACCAGGAGGGCAAGCCTGCTCAACAGAAGCAAGCACACTGCCCTCCCTGCACTGCTTCCCACTTTGGGACATGTGGTGATGGCCCCGCTCACACAAAATCCTTCTTGCCACCTTCCTAGCTCACACATAGCCCCAGGGAAAGGTCTTTCCTGAACACTTGATGTAACACAAGAGCTTTTGGAAATCGCAGGCAGCCACCAGCACTTGCCACTGGCGTGCAACCTGGCTTCTCTGGATGTTTGCTACCGCAGCCCCTTTTCACTCTCTAGGAGAAACAGTTCATGACTCCCCAGAGGCTGTTTCTCACAGGGTTGCATACAGAATTTCATACATGGCACAAATACAAATAAACACATTTCTTTCTGTCCCTGTGCTTTTGTGACTTTTTTGGGTTTTTTTGTCTGTTTGTTTTGTTTTGTTTTTTGTTGTTGTTGTTTTGTTTCCCCCCCCAGAAAGCAGTGCCACTAAAGTCTTTGTGATAATTTTGTTTGGTCAAAATCCCATTTCAAGAGGGTGTGAGGTATACAGCAGAAAAGAAAAACTGAACTAAAATATACTGAAGCAATACATTAAATAAATGAAAGCTGAGCCTTTAGAGGCTATCTAAATTAACTGGATGAGTTTGGTACTTTGGCCAGTGGGAAGGTTAACCTCTCCAGGCTGTCCATAGCTTGGTTTGATACGTTCACCTATGGAGCAATGACCTTGGCCCTGATAATAGTATTTAACATGAGATTACAGTTTATAGCTCATATTTTGATAATTTATATTGACATTTGGAGGCATAGTAATGGTCCTGGGTTTTTTAATTCTGTTGTGCTAATCTTTGTATGATCCCAATTATACTGAAAAGCTGTTCCCTGCAACAAATAACATTGTTCTTAATTTAACATCATAAATATAGCCAAATTACACTAAATGTGCTTGGTGAAATGCACTTACATTTCTCTTGAATGCAGAGGCCAAGGTCTTGAATCACCACAGATGCATAAGCCACATAGGGAGTGCTACAGGGAGGCAGAAGCAGAAATGATCCCATTACAAATGCTCATATTTCTAGCACATTCTCTCTTTTTTTGAACTGCTCCTGACTTTTGGATACACATAGTTCCTTTTACTTTTTATTTCCCTCAGGCTTTATTCATTTATTTGTCTTTGCTTTGAGATTAAGACATGCTCTTATGATTGCAACATCCATTTTTTTTACCGTAAGTACAACATTTATAGTTTGAGATTATGATGTGCATAAACTGCATATAAAGATGAACTAATATTTCTAAAAACATTTTTTTGCCTAGTAGTGGAAAAAGCAGCTTTGGAACTCTACGTTTGTCACAGTGAGGTCAGTGTAAGCTGGATGGCATCAACTGAAGAGGCTTCTCTTATTCTCTTGTCTAATCAGTCTGAATCAGTTAATCTTGCTGCAGCTAAGAATTGTGATATTCATAATGATATCTTTCAATAAGGAGTTTTTCTGTGTGTTTGCCTTCCTAGGCATCTGCTGCTCCTAGGAAGTAACACTGAAGGGATAGGGACATCAGATCCTTTCATTCCAAATACTCCAGCAGACATCAGCAGACATCATTTATTTTCCTTTTTTTGTTAACAACATGTCTGCAGAAATGTAACAAAACAGTCAAGTTAGCGTATATGTACACAGCTTTTTTCTCCTTCTAGTCATAAAGTTTTCAAGGAGTTTTAAAGTTCTACCATAGGTGATGCAAGTTCCATTTCATGAATTTTGACTGGAGCATATGTACAAACAAATCCCCAGTGACTGCCTTCTGTGTTGCTTGGAAACGCTGCTGCGACTCGTATTGTTCTGTCTAAAAAGCCAACTTGAAATACGCTTTTCTTTTTTTGCTGAGAAGTTTGTTTATCCAGCAAACGTTACAATGAAACTAGTCCAAATTTCTAAGTAGAAGTTTAGAATAAAATTATAGCTGTTAGTCTCAAAGTGCAAGTTTCACACAGGTTTGGTATTTAGCATTACCAGGAACCATGAAGGTGTAAGTCACAAGAACACAGATGTGCAACGGCACACTTTTCTCACTGACAAAGCTATATATAGAGCTCCACTAAAACAGTGGCCTTTTGATATAACAAACACTACATAATGCCATTAGAAAATGTTAAGACATAAAATATATTTGTGACAAACATAATAATTTTAAGTCTCATAATTCCCAATATTAAAAATCAACAATAATCTGTTCAATGATAAGATGCTATTGAAATCCATGTCTCTCAGAAGAAGCAGAAAGCAACTGTTCTGCTTTTTTGAAATGAAGGTACTCCAGTTCTCATTAATATCCTGTGTTTGTATTCTACTACTTAAGACTGGTTTAGCAAACACTGGATAGACCTCTTGTTTTTAGGATCGTGAGGTGAATACTGCCTCAGTTCTGTAGTTTTGTCAGTAAATCCATACCCTGTCCATGTCTCTGATAAGCAGTGGTGTTGCAGGTCTTCCCTTACACTCACTTGTCCTAACACTGCTTTCAAGTCATTGAATGAAGAAGTGCCTCAGATACAGATGCTTCCTACACAGGTGATTGACAATGACACTATCTTGCCACCTGGGAATTCAGACACCTTTACCCTGGAGACTTGATGAATTTCCAGGAGGAGCCATAGAACAGCATCACAACTGAGCAGTGGTGGGAGGGTACCTCTGGGGATCTGCTCCAACCTCAGCTCACAGCAGAGGCAATGACAGAAGATTGCTCAGGGACCTCCTGTCATCTCACTGGACACTGCACGGGGCAGTGTTGCTCCTTCTTTACTCTCCTCTTCAGGCACTTATTTACACAGAAAGTGTCAACCTGAGCCTACTCCAAGCTGAACACTTCAAACTTCCTAGCCTCTCCTCAGAGGATATAGCATCATAGAATCTTTTGAGTTGAAAGAGACCCTCAAAGGTCGTCCTGTCCAACTTCCCTGCAATGAATGGGGACTGCTTCAGCTGAAATTCACCATTCCCTTTCTTGAACCCTACTAAGTTCCTCTCTGCCCATCTCCAGCTGGTCAAGGTTTCTCTGCATCGCAGCACACCAAACTGATGTTATCAGCCACCCCTCACAGTTCTCTATCAGCAGCAAATTTGCTGATGGCTCACTGTGTCCCAGTCTCTGTAACAATAATGAAGATGCTAAAAGTAGGAAGTCCCTTAACTAGTTTGGACTTCATCAGTTTTTCAGAAAGTAGAAAGTGTCAAAAATCTAGTTAAAAAAATCAAAATAAACAGCACCCATTACTCTTCCTTAGCACTTAATTCATCAAGCCAGACTTTTTATAAAGAAATCTGTGCTTCTTTAGATCATATCCCATTTTATTTCATATTTAAGTACTCTCTCCAAAGAACCCCTTAGGCATATTCATTAAGTTTTTGGTCAATTTTTCTTATTGCAGTTTGTCAAAGAGAATATTCCTGTGGAATTCGCTGAATTTCCTTATGATATTTTAAACATTGATGGTTAAAGAAATATAATATACCTGGATTAACATGCTCTTTAATTTCAATATTTCAGCTAGCTTGTGTGTTCTAAGTATTTTGAATTAATGTTTGCAAAAAGTATATATATTTTGGCAGGTCCGAGCAATTTTTCGCAAGTTCTCTGCTCATGAGAATTGCTGAGATTTTGACTCTTTCAGTTTGCACTGCGTTGTGCTAAAAAGCAAAAAAAAAAAAAAAAAAAAAAAAAAAAAAAAAAAAAAAAAAAAAAAAAAAAAATTGCAGAGCTTGGAGAAATGTGTGCTGCTCACTTCAGTAGCTGTATATACAACAGCCTTTGTCTTCCCAGAAACCCAGATATAATCTATCATGCATGTGATTACATAAAGGATTACCATTCCTTCTCATCTTGGAAGCTGTACTGTGTACTCTATTTACGCAACCCAATTAAAATGCCTTCATGCTTTAAAGAGGCAATACTCATAATATTTATAAGAATAGTACATTGTTGAAAAATCTAATTAAGTTGCAACATTTCAAAGTCATCTATAAAATGCTATTATACATTAGGAATTTTAATACAAAATAATGTTAATCAGAAACAAACCATTGCACTCAATTGTTGATTAATGTAATGGATGAAATCCGGGACCCAGAAAAGCTTGAGAGAAGCTCCCACTGGCTTGAGCAAAGACAAGGTATTGGATAGCACCCTGTCTTTCACATGCATTTCTAAAGAGTAAATTATGCCACTACTTTACATTAGTATTACGGTGGTAGAAATCTGCATTCTGATAGGTATTACACCTTTCTGTGTCTTATTAGTTTTCTGCATGTTACTCTACAGACTGCAGTAGGATCACAGTAGCCTTATATAGCTCTATATTAGCACAGAATCAGTGCCTTTCTGCCATTTTCATTCTGCAATAGAGTTTAACTCTGGAGCTGTAAAGTGAAATCCTTTTTAAAATGACACGCTGAGATTCTTCCTTTCAGGCCAGCTACATTAAGTTCAAAAGTTCCTTTCAGATGCTCTAGCCTATTCTGGGTCTGCCACTTTCTGTACTGGATTCTACTGCTCAGTGAGCACACATATGTACTCCCATGCAAGTCACAGATGTGACAGAGAACATAGGAAAGCAAATTTTCTTACCTAAGATCTGTTAATAGCATTAAGAACTTTTTGCACTTTTAAATTTGAGGTTCTAATTTAAACAACTGCTTCTAAGTTGCTTTAAAGATTACTCAGGGCATATATCTACACGGAAACTCCTTTCCCTTGTTAAGAAACCTAAGAATAAAACAATCATAATAAAAATTCTCCAGGAGGTCTCATACTGCCCGAAGTTATCCGGTAAAATCTTTCCAAGCTAGAGAATAGCTGCTGCTTCTCTATGTAGCTGAATTAGAAAGCTTTAAAGTGAATGATGGGTTACACCCATGACTACGGGCATAGCAGCAACCAGAGCACCTGTGGTATGTATCTATGAGCTTAATACTAAATAACATGCAAGTAAACTTCTCAAAGTACTTCGTGAAGGATCTTTTGATCTAAGGATATGCAATCTCATAGAAAAATCTAATCCTCTTTTTACTGTTGTGTTGCTCTACATAGCCATGTAGTATTGAGATTCCAACTGTAATTAAAAAAAAAAAGAAACAAACACCAAACCTGTATCTTGATTTGGATCACTTATCTCAGTAAAATAGCTCCTTTGTAAGCCTTTAAGTGAAACCTGAGACTCATAACCCCTGCCAGATCAGGTGCCCTAAACCTTCAGGCTCTTGATTTTGTTCATTGAATGGTCCCATTATGAAGAACACCAGTATTTACTTGTCGTTCTTTAAACTAGGGCATGTCAATACCTGATGGTTCAGCATGGTGAAATGTAAGTTTGAAGTGGAATAGGAATATTATTGAATAATCCCATGCTCAGGCATGCCTTCATGCTAAGAATGAAGTATACTTTATCATATCTCCTCAGGTATTCACTTCCTTCTGGCAGTTTGCACTGGTCGCCCTGGAATTTAGATTCTTAGTTGTCAAAAACTAACAAAGATTTACTCTCTACTACTTATAAATTCTTATGCTAAACTTGAGCAGACAGTAAGATTAAACCATTCTCAGTTTTCCCAATGGAACTTAAGTTTGTTTTGTTCTGTTTGTGGGTAGGGATGCTTTTTTCTTTTCTTCAGCTCTCTTTTTGTTCTATCCATCTATATCATACCCATTGTAAAGGCAATGCATATCAATAATATACAGAACAATATTCCTATTCTGAATTCTACTTGGTCATATTGACTTGAAAGGTATTTTTTTAAAGCAGTGTGACTTTTAGAGTGTAGAAATTTTAGCCATAATACACAAAGACAATGTTGATGACTTTTGCATCCAGATCACAGAGAGAATCCATCATGTCTGTATCATTGTTATTATGTCCACAGGTTGTTACAAGATTTTATCACTCTTGAGCTGTTTGTGCCATTTTGGTCAGAGCATGATAAAGAAGGTGAAACGACAAATAATCTTGTGATCTGATTGGAGAATCACATTATTCACTTCATAAAACAGCTGGAGACCATGCTAACTTTATAGAAACAAAAGCCTACTTGAAATGTAAGCATATAATCTAATACATTCTGAAGTTATACGAATTTATACTAGTTCATTTCTGTGGATAACCATATCTTGAAGGGTGTTGCTCATCACAATTTATATGTATATTTATATATATAATTTTTATTTCAAATCAGTCCAAGTTTGCAGAAGATGAGTCCTCCAAGCACCAAAAACTTATACTCTAGCAAACTGCTAGTACAAAGTCACTAGCACAGCAAAGTTTCTGCAAATCCATCTGTTAACCTTAGACCTCATATGTAGTCTGCTGATTTTAAATCATCTTCAGGCAGTCTGAAAGCAAATTGTAATGCTAGTGTTTAAGTTGCAGGTCACCTTGCTTGGCTTTGGTGTGTAAAACAGAATAAACAGGATGGGATGTAAGACACTTCTGACTGCTACAGGGCAGTTTGATAGACTGTCATGAACCTTTGTTTGCTTTCCATCACGGGTGCTTGTCAACAGAAACTACTTGGACAGCCAAGTCTTCTCTATACAGCTATAAATTACCTCACTATGCCAAAGGTTTTTATCAAATTAATTAAAACCACATAAAGGTCAAGATTTTCTTTTGACAACATAGATTTTTTTGAAGCAGTGAAAGCTATTTCAGGACTTTCACAGCTTGCTTTTTTTTGAACACACAGTTGTGATCCATCTGATCTGCAAAATGTCACAACAGTTATGGAAGGAAAGTCTGCAGAAAAGTTTTGCCCAGTAAGATCAGCAGAAGTATGCCCTTTGGATTAGCATACTGTGAAATTCATAATTACTTAATAAAAATAAAGGGTTAGAAATACGACCCATGAAACATAAATCATAAAGCACCTTCTTTCATTATATATTGAAGTCATAAAGGTTAGTTTACTTTTGAATAGCAATCTTTTCTAAATTACAGAAATTATATTTTAAATCAGTAACTTTTTGACTTAAATGAGCAGTGTTGTTCAGTAGATATATCATCGGTTACATTTGAGAGATCTGGTTGCTAGCTTTTACTTATCCTTTCTTTTCCTGTCTTGACCATTTCTCAAAAATAAAGTGGTCACCATTTTTGCCCTGTCTGGGGAGACTTTCAGAGAGTAGGTCTGAATGAAAATGATGCCTTTTAGCTAATTCCCTCCAGCTAGATTATGTCCTGCTTACAGAACCTAAGGAGCAGCATTAAACAGTTTGAACATATGTAACACAGCACAGCAATTCCAAGCTTTAAAAATGATCCTACTTTAGGGAATGGTAATATGAAGGCCATGATAATAGAAACCCAGTCGCAGAATAGACAGAGAAAATTTAGGGTCCTCTATGAGTTTAAATTATTTTGGACAACATAGGACAACTCTGTTAATCTATCCTATGGGGGGACATTCACTGCGTAATTGATAAAATGAGAAGAGTCAGCCCTGCAGTCATTGTCGTGCATGGAAGTTTTAGGAAACTCAAGATTTTAAGGCCAGCTTCCTGACTGCTGATAGCTCCATGCGTCTCCCCAGTGCATATTTTGGAGTTAAACCCGTTCAGCAGGATAACGACAAAACCCAGACCCTGTCCTCAGCTTTTACTGTTAGATAATTTAGATGGCTTGCTGCTCAGTTACAGTGGTGCAGTTTTGTTCTTCCATCTCCTCAGAAAGGAATCTAGCCAAAGACTGAGTGCCACTGGAAAGCAGGGTGACTAGAAAAAATTCTACAATGCTAATAGCAATGGATTTAACCTATTGCCATTGGACCATAAAGAGATGTGTAGTAGATGTTGAGTTTCATGCCCATTGAAAAGGGGCCATTAACCATGCCTGTATTACACAGCCACCTCCTGTGAAACAAGCCCGAGAACTGTCAGAACTGGATCTTCAGTCTGTGAGCTGAGCCTTCTTCAATTATGGTTCAGTGTACATCTATAACAAGAGTCAATACGCACCATAAATATCACAGCCATAAAAACAAACTTGGTTGAATCCAGTCATGGCACATCGGGCACAGAAATGCATAATCCAACAGCGTTTTCCCACTTGTCCCAGGAGTTAATTTGGCCTGTTATCTTTCTTATCCTGTTAACATCTATTTGCACCTAATAAGGCATGAAATCATTACTCGTAGTATGTGCCCTAACATTCAATTCCACAATGTCATACTTTAATTGGACAAAGAGTATCTAAATGGTTCTAATTCCCCAGGGATGTGGCTATCTAGTAATAATTGCAACCCATGAAGCTCCCTCATTACTTTTATTAAAATAAAATCCTTCCTGATTGAAATGCTACATATTTTTCTAAATTGCATCAAAATGAAATTGTTGGTTTAAGAGAAAAGATTAGAAATTTAGTTCAGACAGTACTGCCTATCAGCAAGAACTCATAGAGCACCTTTCACATTCCACCTCCTGTAGTTATAAAATGGGAATGCTTCAAACACTCAAGAAATGCAGCTGGGGGCATCACATTCTATGAGGTGCTGTAGTGAAATTCACAGCCTGAACCAGTACATGAGCACGTGACTGCCTGGAGCTGGAGGGGGGGGGCTGGAGCCACCCTTTCCATCTCAGTTATGCTTCTAGGAGCGCATCTGCAAGGGTCCCCCTTCCCCGTGCCCTTTTCTCCTGCAGTGTAACAGTATGAACAAGAGAAAGCTGCATTCCTCAGCTCGTCCCTTTCTCCAAACTTTTACTGGGAGGGGTGAGTTAATTTCTCTTCGATGTCTTTTCCTATAATGCCTATTTCTCAAATAAAGGCTCTGTCATTGCCCCTCTGTTTGCTCTACAGGTGTCTTTGAGGCTAAGACCAGTAAGTATTATCTGAGGTTTCTTTTGTACATGTTGTGCAGCACGTGATCATCAGAAAATAAATGGACTATTTGCTGTCACCAACTGGGTTCTAGCTGATTAAGACCCTCCATGCAAATCACAAAGAAAAGAAATTGCAGTAGAGAAGCTATCACTCAGTTTAGTCCTTTGGGCTACCCCTGGAACAGTCAGTGAAACGTGACTGGGCTCATCTTCTGAATCCAAGAAGTGATGTAGTACACCTCCCATGCACAGAGCTAAACCCTCTGTTCCCTACTCCTTGCACCCAAACTGGGAAAGTCTTATTCCTGTGGGCTTGTGTAGCTGTCTGACCCAGCACAGTTACTGCCTATAAGAACACCAACAGCCTGCAATCCATTCTGATGTAGCAGCATAGCTGTGCATGGGCCATATCTGCTCTCTTGGACAGACAACACAGGGACTATATTTGAGAGAGCAAAGGAAGCTTTGCTTTTACTGGAAATGAAACCTGCTATGATTTGAAGTCTGGTGAAACAGCAGTAGGAAATGTAAAACATTTAAGAGGTGGAGTCTGGCTGTTATAACTGAAATTATGGGACTTAAGTAGATGGAAAGGAATGAACTTTGCTGGAATGTGCAAGGACATCAATGCTAACTTGTAATGGTCTCCTTGAGGTAAAGAGCAAACACCAGGAGACCTTTTAAGACCCCAGTTTCCTTGTTTTTCAGTGTTAGTGAAAATGCTCTGAGAGGAGATAGAACCCCAGAAGAGCCTGCCCAGCAGCAAACATCCCCCTCCTGGCACACACATTGCCCCTCAGTGTTAATTGCAGTGCACTAATTCCTGACAGCCTTTTAATAGGCAAGGCAGGAGGGAAGGCAGTATTTTGTTATGGGTCTTTATAAAGTACTAAAATGCAAATTTAAAATGCTCATTACACTTGAGTAGCTCCACTCTACTTAAATATTGGCTCCAGGTTTTCTTCATTATCCTCTTACCAGTAATTAAGCTACCTAGGGACAATCAGCAAATAATAAAATGCTGTGGTGGAGGAAATTAGTTTAGACTACAAAGCATTGAATGAAATTATTGTGCAAAATAGAAAAAAGCAACAACATATAAAATATATTTAGCTATCTCTAGGTAAATAAATTTCAAGGATCATAATATATTCTCTACATGAAATATATAAATTGAGGGTTTGGAAAAATCCCCACTCATTTCTCCTCAATGCAGTTTACTAGGTAAATATTGGCCCTTCATTCCCACTTACATATGATCAATAGACTAGTCATTTTCCCAGACTTTCAGCTGTCTGCAAACCAAAGGGTATGAAAGGCAGACTAAAGACAATGCTTGAATAAGGCCTTTGCTCTTTCACCTCACTGCCTGAAGAACGCAAAGACACAAACACTGGGAATAAGCAGCACTTTACCCCCTTGAGCATGAAAAAACTAAGTGTTGGAGTCAGATCATTCTGAAAATGAAGGCAGGGATTTGGCTAGGCTTATCTGCTCTCCTGCTGATGGACCGACTCCTACTACAGCTGATGTAAGGAGACAGTGCTTTCAGTTCCTGTCCTAGGGAAACCCCCTTGACCCTAAGTTCTAAGTAGGGTAGGCTATGTTAACAACTGAGCTGTGAAGAAAAAAATTATTTGAATATTCCTGTTGGTTTTGTAGCATACACTACCTATATATATATATATATATATACATATGAACACTTGAGAAGAGGAAAAGCACAGTGAGAGATTTTATTTCATGCAGCAGCAGTAACTCCTAGTTAAAGTATCTCAGCTCATTTCTCTGAGTTAGATTAGAGGACGAGTGACACAAAAAGGGATGAAAAACATAGTACTTGATTGCTCCTATTTACTCACCCTGAAAAGTGTGAGGTAATGGCTGCAGGATTAATGGATTCCTACAGATGTGAGAAAAGTCAGCCAATTTCCAGAGGCAAAAGCCTCAGACTATGAGGCAACTATATTAAAGGAACAACAGCCCATGCTGTTTCAGAACTCAGTAAGTAACATATGGTGAACAAAAATGAGCCCTTTCATGATAAACTTTAAAGAAAATCATGCCCTGGATCTCAGACACTGTCAGGTATATTCATTTATTCATCAGTTACAGAGTGGCTTATGCACCATTGGTGGCAACCTTTAACACCACAGGAAAAGAAAAAAAAAAAGAGTCTCTTCTCTGTGTGATTCTTAAACACTTAATATTTTAATACAATGTTTGTGCATATTTTTTTTCCCTAAAGATCACAGTACACTGTAAAAAGTTGAATTTGTTCACTTCCACATACTTCTACAGGCAAATAGAAGACAGCTGGTTTTACTCATCTATGACTTCTTGTTTTGACTGACTAGTTTCTCTGTTCCAGGCTTTAGTGAAAGAGATATAAATAAAGAAACTAAACTGTTATCAATATAATTATGGTTTTAGTACTGTGCCAGTATTGTATATTCTTAAATTTTTAGGGCAAGCCTGAAGTAAAGCAGTATGAACTCAAAAAGCATGGCATGAAGATCCACCTGGGTTCAGTAGTTATCTGCTCTAATATATTAGGGCTCTAAAAGTGAAGAGATCTCAAGAAGTTAGTTCATTTCCTGTATTTATATCTCTGTTTATGTTCTCTACTTCTGATGGTATTGCCATCATTCCAGCTTTATTATAACATAAAGCTATTCAATATATTTCTAAAACCAAACTCCTGAAGTTTGGTTGTTATGACTGCCTTTTTAGTTAAGTTCTCAGCCCTCAATCATGCAGTGAAAACTTTGGAAACATGAATTCTAAAATGGGAACCCAAAACGAAACACACAATCATAAAATGTACGTGTCTCTTTGAAAAACATTGATTTTTACCTTGTGATATGAATAGGGTGTATCTCTCCATTTTTGAGTACACAGGGTAGGTAAGGCTGAACAGTTCATTTTTCATCATGTTATTGGATGTGCAACAACGGAAGGCAATGATGGTGCCTTCTGTTAGGAAAAGAACACTCATGTATAGGTATTCATCATGACTTGGTTTAGAAAGCAACACAGGAAAAAGTAGCTTACCCTTTCTGAAGGTGGCAAAGTCTTGAGAAGGGCACAGTCTCCAAATAGAAATACTTCTCTCTTGGCTGCTAACCCTCATGGAGGGTGAGGTTTGTTTGCACCTGAGCTCCCTGGATTAGGCACGCCTTCTCACCTGGTGCTCAGTCACTGCTTCAGGCCATGACCTACCAATTCCCATACACCGGATGATTCAGCCTCAGCAGGAAAAAAAACAAAACAACAAAAACATGTATCCTTGGGGTATAGTTTTTTTGTAAAGGCTTGTGTTCAGCAAATGCTACTGATGCATTTAATTCAAAACAAATTTTCAATAGGCTTCTTCAATACTCTGAATAAATCTTCATTTGTTGTAGAGAGATTGACCTGAACTATAATTATTTTATGATCAGCAGATAAGAATAATAGCTACCTGTTTTAAAGCTTTCTTTTTAGAAACTTTAAGTGAAAGCTGTTTTGCTTATGTAAAAATAATGTCATGTTGAAATTAGTGGATTTTGGTGATTTGGAGTAAAATAATTGTGTATTGGTTTGTTCTTTGAACTGAGAAGAAAGAAACACTTTCCAATGCAAGATTAAAAAAAAGAAAAAAAAAAAAGTGATGTGGAAATGATGATCTGCATGATTTATATTTTAGAACTTAAAAAATTCCAAAAGTTGACTTTTTCTCTGAGTATGAATCATTAAATAAATACTAGTAATTGATTGGTTATTTGTCTTGGACAAATACCTTAAGAGAAAATTTACTAAAAATCATAAATACACTTTCAAATATGGTCTTGTAAAGCTTCCAGAAGGTTGTAAGCAGAATTCTTGTATTATAAAAGTCAAACTGTTACTTCAGATAGTGATCTAACAATAAGCATTTTATCTAAAAAAAAAAAAATTGTTGGCAAACACGTTCAAAAGTGTATCTCTTTAAATTCTTGTCCAAAATGAAGTTTATTTCAAAAACTCAGTAGGTGGGAGCTGTTCTCCAGTTGGCAGTTTAAACACAACTTCTTTTCCTGGCCCTAAAAATGAAGGAAAATAAAAGTTGGAATATGCTACCTTTCTAATATCGATGCAACATTTCTTGGGTCAAAATTTTAATATTGCTTTGTCCACCTAATGCATCACACATCATAATTCTATCAAAGTCTTTTGCTGGCTTACTGAAAGACTGCTATTCATAGCACACAGTCACTTCTCCTGCAGGAAGAACATAATTTCTTCACCAGAGTTTTTATTTTTTCTTTCAGTGCATAGTATTTGAAACTCTTTTATATTGATTTCTTTTTTAATTTTTAATGTAAACAGAATGTGGAAGGCGTGATGATAACCAAATCTATTATTGCACTATGTTTAGTTTAGAAATAATAAAAAAGATAAATAATGAATAGGTAGCAAAGGCTTATCTTCCTCCCCAGACTGTTCAATGTAGCACTTTGTTCCAAAGTTACTGGCATTTTCAATAAAATGTATCAGTAAATTTAGGCAATTAAAACTTTCCTGTGATTCAGTACCAAGATTTATCCTTCTTGTGGAACTCATCAGAACTTGGAACTCCATCAATCTTTCAAACTCACATTTCTTTTCTTCACTAGGCTTCACATTCATAAATATAAAGCCCATGGTCACAACTATCATTTCTTAGTTCTTTCGCTGCTGCCAGGCTGTGATTGTGTCTTGATGGCATTTTTAATGCATTGCCCATCCAGAAGAACCCACAGCCTGCAACTACTCTAGAAGACTACCTGGTGTTACTGACACATGGAGGTCAATGCACATGTGAGCGCTAAGGCTTGATTTTCAACCACTAGCATACGTGCAAATACACAGTAACACTACAGAGTAACATTTCAGTGTTTTTCCTTAATCATCCCTTCCAAGTAACACGGAAGGGATGATTAAGGAAAAATCTAGCCTAAGCTGCTGCGTGTTAGAGGTCAGAGTGCCTAATAGATGGAATAATACCAGACATGATTGAAAAGGGCTCTGTGCCCTTTACTCCAGCGTCACATTGGCAAGACAGCCCAGGAGGTTTTGTGCCAGCGTTGGTTGTGCTCTGTGGACTCTTGGTGCCTCCTGTCAGCAATATTTTAAAGGAATTACACAAAATTACTTTGGCAACTTTGTCAGGCATGCTCTGTATTAAAAATGAAGAGCAACACCACCTTAACTATGTAGATTTGCACAGTGTTTGCTTGCCTAATTCCCATTTAGGATGCTTAAATTTGATTTTGGTGCAGGTGAGTTTTTTAAAAATCTTGTTTATTTCCTACTTACACTTGAGGGTGCTGAATGACTTTTTATATCTGTATTTTTGCTCTAGGCTGCATGTAAAATATTGAATGAATTGGCAGCAAAATAACTTTGCACCTTGCATGCAGTTTTGAATCAGGGCAGATAAAGTTGATATAGCCCACAAGGATTAATTCAGTGAATATTCTCAGGACTATGTCCCACACATGCAGAAAAGTGACGTTTGCACCTGTGGTTTTTCCTTCTTAGTGCACTCACCTAGATTGTGTATATTTTTTTTTGCTGAAGTAAATCACATCTTCCTGACATAAAGGAACTGTGTCCCTGCTTACAACAAGTAGGGACAACTCTTTTGTGTTCTGCAATTGTCTTGCACTCACTGCCAGGACTCAGGTAAGAACCAGAACAGAGGAGAGGATAGAGATTGTTACTTTTTTTTTCTTTGCAGTAAACATATATCCTTCTAGGTATTACTTCTTTATTTCTTATTTTTGCGTATCTATGGATTCCTTGTTGGCCACAGTCTAATACATGATAACATACAGAGGCTTTCCCCAGTACATTCTACATCTCTCTTACACAGATAGATGTTTCTTGTCATATCAGCAACTTTTTGGTCTTGACATTACAGGAAAGTCATTCTATGTGCAGGAACCTCTTTGGCTGAGTTTTCAGAGGGACTCCAGCAGAGAGGGTAATTAAATGGCAGCTTCATTGCTCTGCTTCCCTCTTGCCTCACAGACCTGCTTTTTCAGTGTCCACTATGGCATTGAATAATTATTTATGTATATGTGAGATCTGAGAATTAAAAATTATAAGGACAAAATGTTAGGCTTCCTGTTTTGAAAACAGAAACTTTCTGCACCAAAGTAGTTTTCTTTCTTCAGCAAAAGTGCCACACATTCATTTGGTTCCTTAAGCTGGACTTCACCTCCACAAAGAAGAGAACCCCACAATACTTGCTGAGGATACTCACTTTCAGCAAAGAATATTGACTGTATTTTAAATTGTACTGTAAAGACTATCTCCAAGCAAAGAAGAGGTTGTGAAGGAAGATGCATAATGCACTGTTTGCTGTGCAGTCAGGGAATGATTCCATTTTGTGTCATTAAAGCTGTCTGGAAATTTTCAGCTGCTTTGGAGTCTATCATCAGTGCCTGGGTTTTCATCTGAAATTGGAATGCCACCAAATTCAAACAAATATTGAAATCCTACACGAAATAGAGGACTCGTTAACATAGCTCCATGTGTCACAAGTCATCTCTCTATTGATCATATGTTGCAGCTCTTTTTTTAGCAAAAATGATGGAGGTTTCCAATTTAACAACAGATTGATTTTCCTACTTCTTGGGGATTTTCCATTTCTTGGGGATTTACCTCCCCTTCTTAATTCAGAATACTGCAGAACATAATTTGTGGCAAATTTAATTATTCTCTGTAAGAGTCGTGAAGATAAGCCAATGGATGTGCCCAGGTGCCCTTAGATTCCTTGATTTCTCTTGGTTTCTGGAAACACTTTTTCTTCTTTATTTAGCGTAGACAATTTCTGACAAAGTATGTATTCCTTCAGTTTATTTCAGCAGTGCTAAAAAAAAGTCTGTATTTTTCTGCCTGTATATCACTGCTTATAACAGGCAGGTCTGTGTTTCACAGCTAGCGGGATGTGGATCTCTGGTAAATAAATCCCTTGCAGCAATGATGACAGTCTGTGTTGGCTGCCAGTCCCAACTAGGAAAAATGGCTGAAGCCAATGAGGTGGGTGCAGTGCAAAGAA
Organism: Gallus gallus; assembly: GCF_016699485.2. Classification (NCBI taxonomy): domain Eukaryota; kingdom Metazoa; phylum Chordata; class Aves; order Galliformes; family Phasianidae; genus Gallus; species Gallus gallus. Next base: position 77,368,319 of record NC_052535.1, read on the forward strand.
GCCAAAGCCCAGGAGGCAAGTTACAGGTTACAGTCAGTGGAAAACTTTGAATACAGAGGAACCAAAGTCAGATGCTGAATTAAAATATCATAATATGAGTTTGTGCTAAATGGTGTCTTCAGCTCTCTATTTATCCAGGAAGGGATCCTTTACTTTACAGCATACCTACTCTTGGACTCTTTTTATTATTTCCTATTATTTATGCCAGTCTGATGCAGGAAGCAGCACTGTAGTTAAGAGATGAACAGAGTATGCCCATCTCCAGTCAGAACTAAACATGCTCATCTCCACTGCTGAACTTACCTTTTGCTGCCTTTTGAAAAACACCAGGCAGGCAGCTGAAACTATTTTGTATTTCTCACTACACCACTTCTGCCAGAAAATAAAAAATACACTTTACAAAGTCTGAGATCTAGGAGGGGAAAGAAAAAGTAATTTGCACCTTTTTCCATTAACTTATATGCCCTGTTACTGTTAATAATATTCTGTACTCTGCGACACATTGTAGACCATATTTCAGAGATGAAACAGGTCTTCTGTGTAACTAAAATAATTTTTCTCTTGGAGACAACTACTAGCATCTGAGGGGAGAGAGTAGCTCTGGTGAAGGACAGTACTTGCTGTGAAGGTACATATTCACTGTGCTGAAGGAGGGCAATGATCTCTCTTCAAAACCCTGCCACCATCATGGTAAGAGCAATCCACTCAAGTCAGTGGTATAACCCATGGAAAAAATATTCCATATTGCATACTGGAATTTTGTACTTTTATTTTTTTTCCCAGGGAATCTTGACAAGAAAAGACATATTTACATCATCTCAGTGTTTTGTCTGTTTTCCCTCTCCTGTCTCTGGATAGTCACCAAATAGAAAGAAGCTGGAAAAAGAGTGTCTTTGCAAGAGCAGCCAAAAAACCCTTCTGCATTCACAAACAGCAACTACTACAGAAGGTCTTTGATCAGGCCCAGAGAGGGGTGCTATCCTAATTTCTAAAGGATGTCATGACTTGCTATGGTGAAAGAATCACAGAATCATTAAAGTTGGGAAAAGAAAACACTAAGATCATCTAGTTCAACTAGCAACTCATCACTACCATGTCCACTAATCCATGTCCCTTAACTAAAGGGGAAAAGTAATCAATTGGAGAAAAAAGAAAAAAAAAGGGGGAAAAGAAACCTCTAGGTAATTAAATGGATTCCCTCAATGAGTAAGTCAGAAATGTTATTATTCAAAAATATGCAACCTTGCATGAGAGGTACCTGAACTATATCTTGAACTTCGGTTCCAAAAATGAGTCTACCTTTCCCCTGCTGCATGTGACCCTTGCACAATTAACACGTAATTTTCTTTTTCTTTTTTTTTCTTTTCTTTTTAATAACCTGCAAAAGGGGCGTATATAGATAAAAACTGGTTACAGGGAAGGCCTCTTTCATCTTTCTTCTGAAATTATATTTAGGAAACTGACAAGATTTAGGATTTCTTTTTTTGTCAGAGAGCAAACTCCTCTCTCCACTTCTAGCCAGAGCAACATTATGATTTTATACTATGGTCTGAGTACATTTCAGGCAAATTTTCACATCCCTCTGGAAATGCCCATGAACACTGGACAGGTTTTTTTACTGAAATAGGTGACGGAATAACAAATTTCTTTCTTGGTCTGGGATAGTCCTCTAGCCAAGTCCCTGGATTGTTGTGTTTTATAGATGCAGCGTTTGCTGAAGAACAAGAGGACATGATTCAAATATTCTTGTATAGAATTAGGATATTCCTTATATAATGATATTTCTGCAACCAGGAAGATGTACAAAGGCATAGCAGATACTAACAGTAATATGAAGTGAATTCAAATCATATATATTTATTGCAGATCAATGACACTGATTAATAATGCCATGCTGTTATAGTTGTGATTCTGTTTCATAGAATGTGAGGATTTTACTTCTTGGTCCTCTGAATTTCATTCATGTTCTCAGCTGGGCTCCTTGGCATCTAGAAAGTTAAATATGTAAGCAAAGCCTTGAACTCTAGCTAAATCAATCTCCAGAGCCTTTTCTGTCAGCTTCCTACCATTCTCTTATGCAAGATTATAGACTTGCATAGTCCCCATTCATTTTGGGGGCTGGACTCAATGATCTCTGGAGGTCCCTTCCAGCCCCTACAATGCTGTGAAATCTAGATTAAAACTCTAGTTTTTAGTCTAGTTTAAAGCTAGGATAAGGCCAACCGGCTTGCTGCCCAGTATATTCTTCTCCTCCTGGCCAGTTGCATCCCATCTGACATCAACATACCCAGTCTCTCGAAGGTGCATCCAAGACCATAGTATCAGAAACACTGAGTGTGACATCATCCATACATTTCTTCTTGTAGGCACCCTGTTTAGCCACTGGCCACATTTCAGTGATCGGTATTAAATATTGCCTTCAAATCATTGAGAATTGCTTTCAATACTGGCATTGTTTGCACATATTTCAGAACAAAATAATTATACATTGAAAGCTATAGATAAACATGCCAAAGAATGTTTTCACTTCTTACAAGCAATAATGCACAGTGGAGATATTAAAGAAATTTCATGGCTGTTAAAACTGACTAGGTTATTTTTGAAGAAATTCATCTCATTGACAGCATATTTTTGTTGTATGAAACTAGATATCTTTCAGTCAGCCAAGCACTAAGGGAGAAACTGGAGAAAAGAAATCCTGTGAGAGGCTATCTTCATATCGTGCCTGTTCTTCCACAGAGACAGAATAGGTTTAAGTTCTTTGCCTGCCTCCCACTGAAGCACAATTGAAACATTGCTTTGAATTGTTTCATTTGAGAAATTTTGGTTTTAAAACTTCAATGCAATTCAAGACCAAAAATTTCTGAATCTAAATTTTCTTCAAAGACCCACATGCATTCTTCACAGCATGGCCTTGGCCAAGATCAGTCCATGTAGGGTTCTACATTCTACAGGCCTACATTCTCTTCCATGCTTCCCCATGGGTATCATGAGTGGTGGAACAATTTTATCGCTGATCTATCCAGGTACTGGACAGAGAAAAAAAGTATTTATAAGATGTTTGCATATTTGTAAAAACACTCATAAGCCTTGCAGTCCTCTGTGCCTCTGCTGAGGACTCCTGTGGTCCTTAAGTACAGAAACGTCACCAGAGTTTTGCTGAAAAAATTCCTCAGTTTATTTATGGCTAGATTCTCCCTTGTTGCTAAGCATTTAAAAGTATTCAAGCTGATTTCACTAAAACTACTCACTGAATTATGAACTTCTTACTTCAAATATACATTTTACGAGAGTCCTTAAGACCAGAAGTTTCTTACCATGATTAATGTGGTGAAGAATTTTCTTCCTTTCTTCCTAATGGAGCTCTAGCACAAACTTCAGGATACAAAAAGTTTGACTTGATTTCTTTATTGATGTGAAGTGAACTCAAGTGATCCTGTCTTTGAGGAGCTCTCATCTTAATTGATGAGCTTGATTTCTTCAGGACAGATTGGGAGCAGATGGAATGTCTGGTTGTGAAGGGGGTATGCAGTGTCTGCTGTGTTTTATCCTGTTGTGCTAGCAGTCCTACAGTATTATTTTGGTGGTTTTTGCACAGTTCTCCTGAGTCCAGCTCCTAAAAAGGATACACTCTGAGTTACTACAGGGTTAGCATCTTCTAAGATTTTGCCTTGCAAGTGAGTATACTTTTGAAGCCAACATTTTACATGTGCTATCTCTTTGTTAGCAATGAGTAAACAGTAGGAGGAAAGCAATGATTCCTCACCCATATCTAATCCTTTCTTTGTCCACCTCCCACACCCTTTGCTGGACTGCAAAAGCAAATCAGGTTATCAGCAGGATAATTTCCTTCCTCTGTGGAATAAGTCCTCTTACTATTTCCCAGACATTAGTGTTTTTGTCTCAGTCTTATTGTTTTGTCATACTTTTCAAGGTCTACTTTCTTGAAAAGATGTTTGTGTTTTGTACTCTTTTTCTATTCTTAGGAAAGGGGATGTAATGAATAGGAAATTAATTCAAACCTGGCGTTACTTCAGTTCCTTCACAGCTATTGAACATACACAGACTAATCACTTCCTTCTCACCATTTGCTTTCTTCACATTTTGCCTTGTTGTTTGCATTACTTGCTCTGAAATATTTTAATATAAATAAGGTGCGAGTTTTTAAACTTTCTCTGGAACAGCTCAGAGCTTAACTGGACCTACTTTTAATTTTTCTGAACACCAAAAGAAAATTTATATTATTACTCTGAGTTCAGATAATGTTATATAATAATTGTTAGTAATGAGAACTATTCCTTTTCAAAAATATACTGAATTTATTGCAGGTGCCTCATAGAAACATTTGTGAAACAGTGACTATCAGGAGTCATTACCTGGCTTTTTCATAAATACTTCCATTTGCACCTGAGAAAAGAATGACTGATAAATACATACCCTTATAAGCAATTACAAATGTATTTCTCATTTGAAAAGAAAGTCTCCAAGCTCTAACCTTTTTTAAGGTCACTGAAGACCTTTCTTAAAAGGCGCTGAGATTATTCAGAGCCACATCATCTTTAACAAACTAATTGATTGATTGGTTGCTTGTTTTTTTTCATTACCATTTGAATAGATTTGTGGGCTCAGGCAAGCTCAAGTCACCCTCTCTAGTGAAAAAATGAGAAGTGTCTCTTTGGTATAGAAATGTACTATTTATACGAGAATTACATTCCTCACCTAGCAGTAGTAAGCTTGCTAGCAATAAATGAAGCCATGTCCTAAACCTTGCTCTTCTGAGTGTTTGCTTATCTTAGTATATACATTTCTTTTATCAATTCTGTAAATAGTCAGTGGGACAGAAGCCCACACTGAGTGCTTCTCAACAAAGGGATGTCCAAGAGTGGCTTAAGTCAACTTAGTTATTACCAAAAGGGGTTTTGCTGTTTGGGACCCAGTGAGCTCCTCTGTGCTTGCTGGTCATGCTCAGGAGAGGCAGTACAGTCAGTCAGCGTTAATGAAGTCATCCAGATGAAAACTCATACCAAGAGGTGCAAAGCATGTCAAAACAGAGAACAGATATTGAGGAGCTTTGGTTAGAATGCTGTGGTTTTTCAATTACATAAAATGTATAGAATTAACATGTATTTTTAGTGGGAACAGAGCAAAGAATAAAACGTATTTTCTTCAGTTCAATTAAAAAAAAAATGTTTTAATCAAATCTCATTTTAAAGTCTTTGCTTATCTGTTTACAGTCTTCAGAAAGGAAAATTTTTCACTGATCTTGCTGGTTCTTTTGTGAGCAGCAATATTTCATGCCACAATAAACAAACAAACAAACAAAAAAATGACCAGAGCTGAAGACAACCTAAAATGGGTCCAATAATAACAATAAATATCTTCACTTCTTTAGACGAGATATCTGCTATGTGTATTTCAGGCAATAATGCTGGCATGCAATCCAATACCAATCTAAAACCAAAGTGACATTTCAAGGCTATTCCAAACTTTTTGTTTGGACTTGGAACCATGATAACCATAGACAGCTGATGTTTAGTTGACTCTGAGCATGGGTAGAGCAAGTTATCCCTTCCCTCTGTCAAGTATCATGGTGACAAAAAACACCAGGCCAAGATATTCACTATAGGAATTTTTCTCAGTAATTTTCCTCTTGTGATTGCTTAGATTGGCCCATGTTTGACACATGCTTCCATATCATACTGAGGCAGGAATTACAGTTTAGATGGTGCATGAGACATCCAGACATGGTGAAAATGCCCATCTATTTTTATGCCCAGAAAAGGAACAAATAAATTAAGCATTGAGAACACTCATTGGTGCTTTCTAATAATGCTGTTGATGGAAGCCTTGTGATCTAATGGTTTTATGAATGAAACTTGGGCAGATATTGGTCTTGCTAAATCACAGTGTGGCTTCATGCTCTTTTGGTTACAAGTTAATTGAATCTGACCTATGAGGACTTTTTTACAACTTGTCTCCACAGAATTATAGTCAATTTGTTGTTTTGCTAATTAAAATCCTGATTAATGTTAAATTCTCTCAAGCTACTCAGACAAATGCTGTCACTGCCTGCATTTATTGGCATCAAAACAAATTAGATTTAAGCTTTTTCTAATTATCAGTAGTTTTCAAAATTACATCATATACAAACAAGAGCTAATCACTCTGAGAACAATTCCCATATTTTTTAAGTGAATGCTTTAATTATTTGCCTATATTTTATCCCTCATGTAACTCTCTCTATTATCTGACAGCATTTTTTCCCCCCATAGGAAACACAGTATATTATACTGTTTAATTTTTAATAGCCTTTGTATGACTTTGTAATGTATTCCCTTGAGAGAAGATTTTGTCTTTGGTATGAGTCAAAGCTTATACCAGCCTCTTAAAACCTCCTCAGCTGACACCACAGGATGAACATAAATCACATGAAAATGTGTGCAAAATTGTAGTTACTGTAACTATTAATGAAGAACATGTACATTGGATGGACCAAAACTGATTTTTATTCACAACATAGTCAATATAATACATTACTACAATTATACTACTTGCTTCGTGAAGCTGGAAAAAAATATAAAACTTTGTTTCTCATTTTACATGAAACATTCCATTCCAATTTTGATGGAACACTCACTTCATTTTATAGATGTTATTCACTTTGTTTCTCCCTTCTGCAGTGAGTAAACATTCTCAAAAATTGAACAAGTCTGAATTTCTGAATTAATATGCTGTTAGAAACCCAGAAGTCTATGCGTATCCTTCTGGAAATGTTGAAATAAATTATTTTAGCAGTTCTCATTTCTTTCCATAAATAATGTTAGTCTCCCCAAAATGACAGTTTCTTGGTAAACTGTCTCTTTGGCAAAATATATTCCGTCAGTTTTGTTGTAAATAGAAAATACTGTAGAAGTATGTAAAAATGTGAGGATAGTAATTTGGGGCAAATCTGAATGTAACATTTTTTTTTGAGAAACCGAGGAAGCTGAGGCGATCTTTTCATTAGAGGTGATGCAGAAAACAGGAGGGACAGAAAACATCTTCAGTTTTCCTCCATTCTCAGCTAACCCGTGACTGAGCAGCCAATGCAGTAGTTCCATGGTGCGCTTCTATCCATGCTTTAGCTCCATCTAGCAGCCCCCTGAGATACTGCATGCCATTGCCGGCTTTCCCGTGCGCTGCTATTGCCTCTGAACAGAAATCCAGACTACTGCTTTTAATCTTCACAAATGATGTCGCCAAATAATATGGTTTAATAGGAAATATTATCCGAAAGTGCTGGAAAAGGTAAAGATAGGATTTCCTAAGTATATAATGCTTCTTGTATACTGCAGCCTAGGTGCTTGGTGAGTGCTCTCCCCAGAACTGCATATGGACAATGATGCACATTTGCTGATATGGACAAACATTTGTTATGTATGTGCTGATACAGTACCATGCAAGGTCCTCTTATCTGGTAACAAATGTGGAAGAGAGTCAGCGTTGTAACTGGACCACCTTTACTCGTTCTTTACTAGATGTCCTCTAGAGAAAATCAGACCTAAAACATTTTATTGCTGTGTATATCTCCATATCATCTACTTTTGTCAGTGATGATGTGTGCAAAATTTCCTTCCAGTTAGGTACATCTGAACATGGGGCTAGACATCAGCTTGTGGTTAAGACAGGATGGAGAACTGCTACAATAAGGGAAGTTTTTTTTAGGTAGAGTCATTAATGTGTGTTGGTTTTTTTGGTTGTTTTTATTTATTTATTTATTTATTTATTTATTTATTGGCAGTTCTTGAAGGAGATGAAAAAGAACTGAATGCTAACACAGTTCAAGATGTCTTTCCATATAACTACTTGCAAAAGTGAACAAAATCATATTTGTTTAGTCCAGAAAAAGGAAATAAACTATCCAATAGTGTCATAGTAAGTCCTGAAAAACATGGCAAAATAAATGCTTGTATGCATAATGAAAGGCTAGTTGCAATGCTTTCATAACTGGAGCTCCAGTATCCAATATATTATGATTCAAACTTGCTGTGAATACACAGAGATTCACAGAGAGAAAAGTCTCTAGGTTAGAAATATCAAAACTGCTCCCCTGTACAGTCAAGCACAACCTGCAGGTGTTTGGAGGATGTCTCTGCTAATCTCTACTACTATCACCACCACTACTGTATAATCTAGAACAATTAATCCATTACTAAACAGTAAAGTGAATGACTTGAACCCTTGCAGGAACTGGAGTCCTCACTTTGAAAAATTTTTCTGAAAATGAAAATAAAGAAAATACCCAAACCTATAAATTTGACAAAAAGAAACTTTCTACTGGAAGTAGATCTATTTTGATTAAACTTTCTCTGGGAAGTGTTTTTTGATGCTAGGTGGAATCCCCTGACAAAATTCTTGCAAAACAAGGTCTAGAAGAAGGTTTGATGAAGTCAGCCCACAAAGACAAAAACTATTATATCTAATTGCCCATGAGAAATCCAAATTAAGCTAGAGAGAATCCCAGCCAATCCATTTCTTTGCTAATTTGTTTTATTTTTCTAGATTTCCTTATCACTAAACAAACATTGGTGGGTTTTTTTGGTTCTCCCCCCCCCCCCACAAACACACACTTAATCCTATTATTTCTTTTCCTGTCTAGCCTGGATTTGTAAAAGTAGCTCTCCCTAGGGCTGTCTTCTACCTAGGCAAAGGTTTTGCCATGACCCCTCTTCAAATTTCCTCTCTTTCTCCAACTTCTTCAGTCTTTACTCATACCTTTCATGGTCTGTGGTCATTTCTGATGTGTTCTTGTCACCTGGTGCTTATGATACTAATGGAGAACATGAATATATGATAATACAATGATACAATGAAAACAAAAGCAAATAATAGCACTGCAAGAGACAGCGTTGCAAAGCAGTACTTCTGACCTAAGTTGCGTATAGACTGTCATTAGTGGGTAGCACTAGAAGTACACACTGATGTTGGCCTAGTTTAAGTTGAGCACAGATACTCAAATCTGTTAATGGTTTTATTTTACATCACTCTATGTTCTGATAGGAAGCCATGAAATATGCATAATATTTTGATGTCTGTAACTTGTCTCCTCTTTAGTAGTGTTTGCAGGCTACCAAGAAAATTGTCAGTCTGGATTTGTTTAAAAAACAAATTTAAATCACTAAGGGTTTTTAATGCATCCTGTTTGTAAACAAAAGAAGCAAGGAAAGCATTTCTCTTGAGAAGGCCTATGTCCTCCATATCATGTTAAATAATTAACAGCACTCACCAAGCTAGCAATTATTAGGAGACATCTCCTGGAACTGGCCTCTTGCTCTCAACAAACACACTGACTAATTTTGACAAATGTCATTGGTCTCAGAAGTGTGCTTATCCCTGGAAGCACGTTTAATGATCTGCAGAGCATGTCCCCTTCTAATACTTAGCAGCCATAGAAAGTACCTCCTACACCCTGCAATTAAAGCAGAGTCTGTAAAATAATTAGTTACAGGGAAATAATGTCAGACAGGAAAAAGAGTTACTTAGATCACATCATTTCAGCAATAATTGCTGAGCAAACTGGGGATCTAATCAGAAAGCTGCTCGAAGACATAATTTCAATGCGAATGTTATTTTTAAAGAGAGTTTATGTTTAAGAGAAAATTAAAGAAATATTCCAAGCAGGTGAATTTAGTAAAAAATAAATTACACTGCTTAGATATCTATAAACCAACACTGCTAAATGGGAATTCCATTCCTTTTCGAATACATTGTCAGATGTATAAACTCCTACATGAGAACAAGTTAGCTAATATGAAATCTCATTATTATCATTTAACTTCGCTGGTTATTTCAACAGCATTCCTATCTTTCTTTTAGGAGAAAATAGAGAGGAAATATTTAGGAGAAAGTAAATGTCAGTGAAACAATGTATATAATTAGGAGCAGAATTGATACAGTTATAGATTTAGGCCATGAATTTAAACTCATGTAAAAGGCATTTCTCATTCCCATTCCTCTGTGGAGGTATGCCTGCTAATCACCACTGCTCATCATGTCTCCTCTTTGCACATCACTGGTGGCCACAGGTACCAATCAAATCAAGGTATCTCCATGGCTCTACTGGACAGATGCAGACATTTGGCCTCACTTGCATTCAGTAGGCAATTTTTTTTTTCCTGAGTCTCCAGTGGGCATTGTCTAACACTATAATATATATTATTTTCAGGGGGCTTTGAGGAGATCCTGTAGAAATATTCAGGTAAGATTCCTTCAAAAATAAAGGTATTTTGCATAACATATACCACATCCTTTAACAATGGAAGTCAACCTTGTATCAAGTCTGTCTTTTACAGAGCTTCCTTTGACCTTAGGGTCTGTTCAGTGTTACAGTTTATTTTCTGTGTCTTTTTGGTGGCTAGTACATAAAATGACACTGGATTTCTCTACCACACGTGGCTTCACAGATGATCATTGTCACTCTAATTCTTTTTTTGTTTTTACTAAAAGGGATTTCCAAATTTTTAGAAGTGTTTGATTTAATGGAAGGCAAGCAGCAGTTGGTTCATACAAAATCTCATTAGTCTCTCTGTGAGAATTTGTCATTACTATGTGGTGGAAACATCCTTTGTTTTCAAAGTATTTGTAATATAGTGAGTGCGGCACACACTTTTCCAGGTTTTACATAGTAATTGCCTTTCTTATGACTGGAGAGACAGAGAGGTCTACAGAGCACTTCTTGACCTCGGGTATGTCACTTTGCTTGTATTCTCTTTTTTTTTTTCTTGTTGTTTCTTTGTTACCTTATAATACTAGTTCTTAGACACTGAGATTAGCTTGTAGGTATGGCCATATAACAAGATACAGACACTTTTGTACATCTGAGGCTTCTGTTCTTGGTGAAATAAAACAAAAAATAAACAACAGTAACAAGAGATGAAATACTGAAGGCCCTTTTCTCTCTGTGCTATTGCTGTGTGGAAAAAGGATTCTGAGGGTACTATCCATGAGTATCACAGCATCAAGCTACAGGCTCATAAGTGAAGAGATTAAATTCAAGGCATGAAGTCAGAACAATTCACACTGTAGTCACTGCATACAGATGAATGGACTTTGCTTTTGTACACAGCTTCAGCTCACAAAAAGCTGAGGAATGTGGAAAAAATACCTGATGGCAGTAGTAGCGTAGGACAAACTAATGATTCATAATTCTTATTAATTCACTTATCAAAAATGCAACTTGTCAGGGCAAGCCATGCTGTCCTTGGTCCATATTCATTGTTCAGTCACTTTTGAATAACCCCCACGCTGAAGAGCACAGATAGAGGGAACTGTGAAGACTTGCACTGCAAAGTGCATGTTACAGTACTTTAGTTACAACAAGCATGCCTTCAGATCTTTCTTTTTTAATGACAACTTGTAGAATAAAGAAAGCAACTTAAACTGCAAATTGTTCTCTTAAGTGAATTATTCAAAAATGTTCTATAGGATAATATTGAGGATAATAATATATAGGATAATATAATATCTGTTCTGAGAACTGATACTAGCTTGAGCAACTCAGTTCTCACAGAAAGATAACTTGACAAGACTATGAACAATCAGCTCAAATACACTGTTTTCCCTCACTACTTTTTCAGCTCTATCATGAACTTGCATGTATGATCACAGCAACATGGAGTAACAGTGCAGTAACACAGCAGCTGTAGCTGTCACCATGGCATGACTGTACATGCACAGTTAAACTGCTTGTATTACACCTGCCACTTAGTGCAGCAGCACTCTGCAGTTACCACGTGTAAGCACTGCTTTGGCCATGATCATTACTGACAGTACAAAAACTGTCTGTTTCTTTGTGTAGAAAACCTTTTCATTCTGACAGAACTGAATATTTTCTCCTGACTCCTGAGATTAGTCTTAAGAAAGATTGATTTTATTTTGAGCAATAATAGATAGTAGCCTTTCCATTACGTTAGGAAACAATGCATTCTTTCTGATTTATTCTGATTTTCTTTCTTCTAGAAAAACAAACTGAATACATTTGGGCTGCAGAGTAAAAATACACAAAATTCAACCATTTGCAGAAACAGCTTCTATAAACGGCTTCTTTCTTACATGTAAACCAGAAATGAACACCTTTATCTGTGCTACTTGTGGGGATGTAAGCAGTTACAGTCAGCCTGGTGTGGTGAGTGCTAGAACAGGTATGTCACATTCACAGCAGGGACTGGGCAGGCAGACAACCATGCTGCTGGCTGTACGTGCTAACAATACACCCCCACATCTATAATTTACTAATTAATCTTGTGTAGGAAGGGAAAAGGAAGGGTAAAATATTAAGATGTCAATTTTAATCGCATGTTATTTCTAAGCAGTACATTAGGAGAAATAAATATTTTTACTGTAATAGGGATATTTCTGACTCTTCTTACAAATATGAAGAAATCGTACATTTTTAAATAACAAGTATAAGTGGCAGGCAAAAATATTATCTAGTAAGTTAAATTTGAGTGATAATGACCTGTTTATATGAAATTAGTCCAAGAATTAAATATTTCCAGATTTTCCAGGTTGTTGTAGTATGATCAGATTAAAATATTCCAGGAAGAACATTGATTTCAGTAAATTTTCTATACAAATCTTCCAGCCAAATGGCTATCAGGGTCTAGGACTCCCAGGATTTCTGTGCTGCCCAGTACACCTTTAGAAGTGACAGATCTCTGATATCTCAAGCCTTGAGACCAGATTTCACACAGTTTTCAAGAGTTCTTGTTCTTCTCCACCATTACCTCTCTCACCCTGGGCCAGGCAGTGCCAGTTGGCCAGACATAGTAACAATCATTTCTTCCTATCACCAGATCCTATGGGAAGGCTTTGACATGCTAGAAGAAAACTGGGCAACATGCCAGACTTCAATGAGGAAACTAAAAGGATGAAAAACTACGGAGGAAGGGGAGAACTGCAGGGATCTAAGCTCTCCACTGTGCTTTCATATCAGAGGCCATGCAGCAAAAGTGTTAGTGTTAGAGCACTGTGTTAACTCTAAAAAATTACTTTTTGGTCAAAATATCTTAGGAAAATATTATTTCTGATCTGAACTCCTTGTTCCTCTCAGCCTATGAGTCTTCAGAATGGAAATCTGAGGTGCATTATATTTTCATGTCTACATTTTGTTTTGTTTTATTTTTTTCCTATTGTAACATCTGAAGTTTTCTACAGTGTTTTCACTTAGTGAGCAAAAGAGAATAATGTTACGACTGCATACTAGAAAGTTAGTTTTGATGATCTCCAATACATTGGAACAGTCTGTTACTCTTTTCTCAGCCAAGAACAATCTACTCACTTGTGCATTTTTGGCGATAATATATGTTTTGAAGAAAAGCTGTTATTGTTCCAGTACCTGGTATCATAATCAAACTAAACTCTTTCATACATTATATGCACTGGAAACTTTTACGTGTGTTAGTTTCACTGACTTTTTCTTAACCCTTGGCAACAGTATACAGATCATATTAGAGCAAAGTTCATATAAAAATAAAGCCCAGAAATTCTAAGCAATTAAGTCCTGTGAAAAAACTTTCTTTGAGAACTATATCAAAGTGAAAGAAAAGAATGTCCTCCACCAAAACAAAAGAAGCAAAAACCATATCAGACATTCACCTTGCTATTTGATGGTAACACTCAATATAAGCAAGAAATAAGGCTGAGAAGAGCAGTCTAGGAAGTAATACAGTGTATATGTAATATAATATAATATAGTATAGTATAGTATAATATATAATGTGTATGTGCATATATATATGTATAATGTATATATAATATAATAATAATATAAGAATATTGAGCAACAGTCACAACAAGGAAACAACATATTGCCTACAAAATAACTGTCCTTTGCCCTCCAGCGATACTGTCCAGGACTTGGACAACATTAAACAGAACACTTAAATATGGTGAGACATTAAACCCACTCCTCTTACCAAAAATGTGTAGAATTAAAACAACAACAACAAAACTTGGGAAGTGAAATGTGAATGAAAACTGTCAAAAATAGAAAGTTGGTGTCTTCCACTGCTGGATCCCAAAGCAGCTCACTATAGTCCACTCACTATACTCCCAAAGCAGCTCACTAAGTCCAGAGCACTATAATACTGAGAAACTGGAGCTCAGTGGTTCACACATTCCCTAGGAAAGGAAAGAGGGAGCAAACAGAATTTGGCTCTCAGGCCAGGTTTTTAGGGACTTGCCTGTAAAGCATGTTCCTTCTTGCTTGTTTTCTCTGCTTAGCACATTAAGTATTTAAACAGCTCCTACTACAGTGACACTGTAGGTTGTCTTGTACCTCAAAATCAGCTGTTCTGAAGAGAGCAGATGACTCTGGATCACAGGACTTATAAGCATCCCTTACCAAAAATTCCATCTACTCCAGTGCACAATTTTTACCTTTGGGTTAAAATCCTAGACTCATTTTAGGCAACAGTAAAGCTTGCATTGAATTCAGTAGAGCCAATACCCTGTCCTTTGCATCAAAGTTCTGAAAAAAGTTCACACGAATCCTTTCATTTTACTGTGGGAGAATACATCATTAATATCATGGTGGTAGAGTACACAAGAGATGTATTTAAAGGTTTTCCATACATAGCAGCATTTCACTTGCCCAATATTTCAATGCCTTTGGACAAACAAACGTGGTAAAATAGAATACTGATATAATGAAATGTCATTCATCATTCAGCATTACAGATGATGTTACAGAAAGCGCCAAGTATAGAAATCTGTGTACTGAAACGAACATTCATCTTCAAAAAATCAATGTGCTAAGTAATAATAACTAACCTGAAAGAAAATATATTTGCAGAAGCTCAGCTACAAATGATTAAAATGGATGCGAGTATAGAAAAAATGCTCAACAAGAAGTAATGTAGCAATTTTTTTATGTGCTCTAGATTTAGCTACAGAAAATTTTAGCTTTTTTTTTTTTTTTTATCATATATTCTAGATTACACCAAATTTATGCAAGTTGTGTCTTGCATCCCAGAAAATCTTCATGTTGGGAGCTCAAAGGTCAGTGTTTCTTTAAAACCAGACTATAAAAATCCCCCTCCCCCTCCAAAAAAATGAAGAGAATCCCCCAAATTAGGTAGTACACCAGAACGAAAGAGAATGCTTAAAACAGTCACACTGTCCATGTGCCAGTATTAGCTAGATTAAATATGAATTAAATATGAGCTTTTTCAGCAGTATTTTATTATTCCATTCTGACTTGGACATAGAAAAGAAAAAAAAATAAAAGAAATGAAATAGCTCTTTTTATGATAAAGGTGGTGAGGCATTGGAACAGGTTGCACAGAGAGGTGGTGGCTGCTCCATATCTGGAGTCATTCAAGGTCTGTCTGGATGGGCCTCTGAGCATCCTGATCTAGCTGTAGGTGTTTCTGTTCATTGCAAGGGAATTGGATTATATGACCATTAATGGTCCCTTCCAACTTTAACGTTTCTATGATTCTATGAAAACCTGAAGAAGTAGATGACTCTCTGGAGTGGATGTGGCTGGAAACAAGGAAAGTTCCATAATTAAAATAATTACAACACCAGATAATTAAGGCAGAAAAATTCTCCAAGGTCACCATCAAGATTGTTTTACACTGTAAATAAAATGAGCTCCTGTTATAAGGCCCACAGCTGCCCTGACTCTTAGCAATGTTTCATCCACAGGGAGACAGCACCGCACATAGGAATTGTGATGTGCAAGAAGAGCTCAGCCCACTATCCTGAAAGCTGTATGAACCTCTTGAATTTATGTATCTACCCAACTCAAAACAACACACTGCATTCAACTGTCACAGTGGGGAAGTAGAAAATCCAAGCAGAGGCCTCGCATAATATTATCTGCATACTTAATTACTAGCCTGACTTCTGTGAAGAAAGCACCAGGGACTGAAAAAAAGCTGGGGAGGCACAGCCCTCTCTGAAATGCAGACCTGTACTAGAAGTACCAGTGCAGACACCTGGACTCAACAGCCCAAAGTGATCTCATTGGTATCTCAGATGTTCCTAGCAATGAAAATACTACCAAAAAGCTGAACTGTGTTTGAGTCAAAAATAATTTGAGGAATTATACTGTAATGACATTTTGCAGAATCTGGCATCCGATTAGAGCTTGGTGCAGCATGTAAAAGTGCCTGGTGGACTACTGAGCCTATTTGTTTTGAAATGTCTTACTTTAAAAGCACACAGCAGCCTCATTATAGAGGAGATGTGAGATAAATTATAGCTAAATCTATTAAGAGATACAGACATCCATTACATCTTTGAAATTTGTTTACTGAATAACTGAATATCTTTAATTCTGGATAAGAGACCATGAACTGTAGATCTCAAGGGCTTTTGCAGTTACTTATATTTAAAAGGAGATATATATTTTTTTCATCTTAAATTATTTACACCTAACAAGCTCAGAAAACAGTCCTTATTCATGCAGCATAACTCCAGATTCACTGAAACATACAGATAATGCTTTCCTGATTAAAAGTTGGCATCCCAGAGTTTGGTGAACAGAAAGTCTGCTACTAAATAATACTTTAATTATAAATTCCATCAGAAAAGCCTCTCATTCACGTCTAATTATAGTTCAGATCATAGAGAGGTAAACTGTGAAAAAAAAAAAAGTTCCCTTTATCCCCCAAGACAATTTTAAAAAACAAAATGTTCCTTTTTCCTTTGCTCAAATCGTTCTGTTGTTCCTGACTGGGAACGATGCTTTTAAATTAAGCATTTTTTTCTTCTTTCTTTCTTTTCTCTATTCTTTTTTTTCTTTTCTTTTCTTTCCTTTTCTTTTTTTTTTTTCTTTCTTTTTGTGTTGTTATGCAGGAGATAGAAGCTGCTTTCTTTTTTTTCATTTTATGAAGGACAAATGATCTTTGCAGCACCAGCAGTTGGTTTTGGTGTCTGCCTGGTGGATCTGAACATAACTTCTCAAGCAAACTCAGAAACAAATCTGGACACAGTTAGCACTAGTTTCTAAATGAGGTCCACTGAGAATTACCAGATCTTAAGAAAAATCAACAATCAACAAGCTGAAATGCAGCCTAAGCACCATGTCAGCGATGATCCTTTCAACAAAAATAACAGTATTTGTAACGCTTTCTGTAAGCAAGCATGAAATTGGAGGCAGTCTCGATAGAATAAATCTGCTGTGCTGTATATAGAAGTACTTCATGCTAGGAAATGGACTTTAATTAGAACATCACTGGTGTCAAATTTCTAATAACATGTTTAAAGACAAATGCAGATTGCAGAAGCTTGGGAGCTCTGCTAATGTAAAAACATCTGTTAATTGCTACGGATTTACATTTTTACATTAGCACAAAGTCTGAGGCACAAAAATGATAAAGGGATATAAAGGCTTTGTATATGCCTAAGCTCTTTCCAGGCTGTCATGTGAATGGTGTGCTCAATCAGTGTGCAACATCCATGGGTTTGCAGAGCACTCCCAGCACCTCTCCTACTGGTGCAGCCCCTGGAGATTAACTCCCACCGATGTTCTGGGTCATGCCTTGGTAGTACTTGTATGCATAGATCACCACAGACTAAGGACTTAGCTGCCCAGCCTCTGTGCATTCAGAGGTATCCCAGTCTTGCTCAGTCTTTCCTGAGGAGATTGAAAGACAGACAAGGACTGCCACTGAAAAAGCCTTATTGCCTGTTGCCTTGAATCTTGCTCACCAGCACTGGAGCATGATATAAGTCTCTTCTGAAACACAATATTCTGCTGAGCTCCACACAGATTTTCAATAAGAAATCTGACAGTAGATTATTGCTTGTCTTCAACGGATGATCCATGCTTCTCTCTGGAGTCCCTGGTGACCAAACCATTAAAAGGATGATAAATTTAAAGTTACAGATAATAATGTATGGAGACACTTAAAGGAAATTATACAATCTTAGGATCATTTGAATTGGAAAGGACCTTTAGAGGCCACCTAGTCCAGCTGCCCTGCAAGGAACACCTACAGCTAGATCATCTGCTCAGAGCCTCATCCAGCCTGACCTCAAATATCTCCAGGGACTGAGCATCCATCACCAATCTGAGCAATCTATTCCAGTGCCTTTATCTTAGTAAAAAATTCCTTAAATTGTCTTCTCAAGTGTTTTCTGTGCCTCCAGTAGGTGTTGGGTACTGTTGTCCATTGAAAACAATATGGACACAAAGCCAACCCAAGAATCTGCAAAAAGAAAGTAACAGCAACATCAAACAAATGTCTTTACTGCCTACTTAGGATATGGAAAAGTGATCCTCAAAACTTCAACATTTTGTGATCTCTTCACAAAATGTCTAGTTTCAGTGTTTCAGAATGTCTCCAACTACTTTCAAAGTCATAAAAAAACAATTCACAAACTCAGAAATGGTCATTTGAGATGTGTGGAGAGAGTCTGTTGAGAAAAATAGACAGCAACAAACTGTGCAGTTAAAATCTACTCTGCAGTCCGTTACAGCTCAACTGCGAAGGAAAGTTGTGTAAAAGCCAGAGGGAAGCAATGATAGATATACGTATATCTATTTGTGCAAATGGGCTTCAGCAAATAAAGGTTTCTCTCTTGCAATTCTGACGAGGACAGCAGAAAGAGGAAGCAACTGTCATGGGAAACAAGCATCCTGCTCAAAAGAGAAAGTGGCCCACCATGGAGAAGGAGAAGAAATCAAGGAGCATGGAAGATATTCCTGCACATCTGTCCTTCCACAGGCTGCTCTCTGAAGACACAACTTTCACAACAGAGATGATTTCTAAATCTTAGCTCTAGTGTTTATACCAGCCACCTCTGGCCATCTCATCCTGCTCCAGAAATTTGCAGGCTCTAGCTGTAATTTTTCCTGTTACTGTTTATAGGAGAGATGAAGTGAGAGCATTGAAGACAAATAGAATCTGAGAAATAGAACCATAGAGGTGACATTGGTCTCAGGCATGATATTTCTGGAATAAGTCCTTGGAGATACTGAGGATTTGAGCAGACAATGCACTAAATCTGAGCTTGGCTTGCATTTGCTCTGTGGCTGGGTTCAGCGGATGTCTCCAGAGGTCTCTTCCAGCTTGGGTGGAGGCTGTGAGGCTGTGGGTTTCTGTCGGTCTTTGAAAGGTTTGCCTTTCCCACCACTATCCTCAACCACACTCCTTGCTAGTTTAAGAATAGAAGAAGGAGTAACATGACAGATCTAAGCACTTTATTTGTATCTGCTGAAAGAGATACAAATGGTATTAAAAACTACTTCTGTTTCTTATACGGTCGCTTGAAGTAATTGGTTTACATAATGTTAATGACGTTTCCACTTCCAGGGAGGAAAACTAAAGTGCTGCTAGAGGTGAATTAACCATGTAGGCCATGTTTTTCTTTTGTTTGCACTGCCGGAGGAGAACAATTCTTATAAGGGAGATGCACTAGGGCTGGATTTTTCTTTCATCTTCTGCTTGATTTTTCAGTTCTGTTGCCTAAGTAAAATCTACTGCTCTAAATAGCAAAGCATTCACTTCTGTGCTTAATCATCTTTCAGAGAATAATAGTTGTAAAACATCTTGAGTTCACAATATAAAACCAAGCTGAATGTGTTATCAAAGGCAGAGAATGCCCAGAAGTCCTGATACCTTACTCTGTTGTAAATATCAATTAGACATTTTTTAACAAGTTCTGTTAGGACAGAATGAAATAATTAAAAGAGGAAAAAAAAAAAAAAAAAAGGAAAGCAAAAACTTCTGAGTTGCAGTTCATTTTATTAAGCTATTTCAAATACTAAAGTTTATGACAACATAGAGATTTTACTCCTTTAATTGAATTTCTGGCACTAAAAGCTTGATAATTTGAATATCTAAATGATCCGTAGGGATATAAGAGGAGTTATGTATATTTTAAGTGATAGCAATCACTTATGTCACACGTCTATGGGATGGTCTGTGAAATTCTCTCAGGCCCAACATAAAGAAAGGCATTTAGCAATTCTGTCCCAGAAGAGGCCAGGACTACGCTGGGCTTCATGAACTCACAGTACCACCTCTGGCATTGCTTGCTGCAGGGGCACATGGAATGGAGACAGCTTTACTCCTGATCTTCAGTTCCTGTGCTATTCCTGCTTGCTGTTTGCTCCCACATGTATTATTTTCCATTGCCTGTCTTATATAGAAGGATGCCTGCTTTTGTCTGAAGAAAATAAACTTTGATATAGGTGGTCTGGACAGTGAAGTATAATGCTTCCTTCCCTCTGCCATTATTTAGGACAGAACTGGGGCTTCCAATGTTAAAGCTTTGGCTTATAATTATAAAAAAAAATAAAATAAATTTTCCATCCCTGTTTCTAAAAGACGTAATATACATACATGAAAAATGCCTTTGTTTGAATTCTATACTATTACTGTAGTATTAATTAAAAATTAAATGTAATTTTTAAAAAAGTGTATTTTAAATTGTGTCACTGAATATGCTTATTCGCCTTCTTTCTTTTCTCTCAGGAAAAGGAAAGGAGGAAAAGGATGTTAAAGGAGGAGGGAAAAGGAATGAGAAGGGAAAAAAATAAAAATGTCCTTAGGAATTCATTTTTAAGCAGTGAACAGAATTGCTATTAACTAATTTTTGTTACCAATCTTTATATCAAAGTCACAATTTGCTATAAAGAGGGTTTGGTTTTTTTTTTTTCTGCTATATGATGAGCTTTGTATGCTATACAAAAGCTTGTATTATTTTCTTCACTAAGACAATTGAATGGCTCAGTCATAAATGGCGTCAAGCCACCAGACATGTTGCCCAATATTGGTAGGATTACCACAGCTAGGGGTTCCCTCTTACAGTACAACAGCAGACTGGCTCTCATGCATTATTTCTAACTTAATTAACATGATGGCTTCGTATCTTTCACAGCATGTCCAAAAGGCTGGTGCATTTGAGGGCCATCTCACAACAATATGAGTGCATGCTTACACTCACACCTTTTTAGTTGCAACATAGAAGGGCTGTTGTTCCTATTATATGACCCCAGATCCTTTTCTTTTGCCTTACAATGTAAGATAAGTATGCAGCAGGCAGGACTGTAGGGGGCTTCCGAACATTTACTGTTCCCCAAGGAAATTAAAGCAACTTTCAAATCACACGATTGCACTTACTCTCAGGCCTTACCCAGTGATAACAGGGTAGATGTATCACTGTTGGTGTAATCCGGCAAAACTGATGGAAATAGTAAAATAAGCAACTGGAAAGTACCAGGATGCACATATGGGTAGTCATAAGAATCATCAATGGCAGAGGAGTCACTTAAAATAAATTGGAATGAGTTTTAAACCTAATGTAAACATAGTCCATGTTCTTGTTATTATGCACTATCTTTGGGCTGTCAATTCTTGAGCAAAACCGTAAGGACATATTGCCATGCATACTTTTATTAAGTAAATAAAAATGAGCTTTTTTGCTCCAAGGATTTCTTGCAGAACGTATTATTAGGTATTACATAAATGCTGAGACTAGGCCCTCTGTATTTTCTTTATCCAGTGTTCAAACCTACTGCACTGACAGGTATTATAATCATGCTGCAATGAACTGGAAAGATAAAAGCCAATCTAACTATATTTGTTATGCAAGAGCAGTCAACAGTCAAGTTAATAACATTTTTACAATTAACTTTTGGAGGAGTGAATTGAAAGGAGTTAGAGCAAGATATTGGGCATTTTTACTTTGTTTCATTTTGTTTTTCTATGAAGATTATCATTTGACAAGAACACATGGATTTAATGGTCACTGAGAAAGAACTGCATTCTAAGATCCTAAAAGAGTCCAGTCTTTTAAGAACAGCTTTGTTGGATTAGGAATGGCAGGATTTGGTTTTGAGCTTTTAAATGATGAAACTCATAAATAGTTTTGAAGATGCAAAGTCAAGAAAATAGTAAATAACAGTCTTTGAAGGATTAACTGTAAAATAGATTCCAGTAATCACTGCTCATGAAGGGGTGACCTTCAACATAAATAGAGTCATTTTGTCAAACCAAGTTGATTTGATGGAAACCGAACTAACAGGGAATAAAATCACAAATTGTCTGCAATCAAAATGCTTTGTGCAAGGTTATAAAAACATTCAGTACATCTATCAACAGCAGGGCACTCACATATTTTCAGTCTATGGTGGTGAAAAGAAAGATATAATAGACTCATAGAGACTAAGGCCAGAAGGACTCTTAGATCATTTATCTGACCAACATCATAGGACAATACATTTCCCTGTCACTCTTACACTGAGCCCAATAGTTCTTACCAGCTAGACAGTGGCTTTGCTGTGAACTTGAAGAAATTCCTATTCTTTCATGGTCCTAGGAGCAAGGCTACATATTCAGAGAGTGACTAGGTCACTTACATTCCCAGAAGAGTCAAGTGGGCAAACTTTGGACATGCAAGGAGGAAGAAGTTTGAGTCCACTTTGTACTGAGGAGGCAGGAGAAGAAAACTACCTCCACTCATCTAACATGAAATTCTCAGACAGCACTACTGCCATATAAGAACTTCATATATTTGGTGGCTAGGCCAGTAGGACAGAGAAGAAACCCCTTACAGCTTCAGTCCTAGACCTCATCTTCTCCCTGAGAAAGTAAAGCTTTTGTGCTGTACCCTTAGCCATCTTTGATGAGAAAGAACATATAAAAAAGTAGTATGACCCTGGTGAGTCAAGAAGAAAACTAACACAGAAACAAAAAAAAAAACAACCAAACAAAAAAACCCACCCAAAACCTACAGCCCTCTTGATTATTCTGTCATGCTCAAGTATCAGCATTTTTAATTCCCACACGATAAATAAGAACTGGAGGCAACAGGACTGGGATAAGATATAGGAAGTTTTATCCAAGTTCTCTTCGATAAATAGACACCTGTTAGATTAAGAGCAAAAATGCCGCCTTTCTGCACAGAGTTTTGAGCAACTTGTACTCAAATTCGATGCTGTTCTCAGTATTGCTGGAAGATTTCAACCCTTAAAAAAAACTTTTCCCAAACTTCTATAGTAAATCAGAATTTCTTTTTTTAAAATATTTATCAGTGTTATCTGTTGTCCTTCCTGAACAACCCAGAGGCAGAACTTCCATTTTATTTCTCTATCTGCCTGTCTGTCTCTGTTTTTCCTTATCAGGCAAGTCCGTGATCACATCACAACATAGGCTTATTCAATTCAAATTTGTCTATTCGTCTAAAAATTATAATGATGTAATTCATTCTAGTTCCTGTGGTCCCTGAGAGACTTATTCTACAGATCAAGCAAGCAGACACCATTGCCAAACCACAGAGTAACTGGGAACTTGCAAGGATTTTCATTTAATTTTCCATTTCAAAGGAAGTGGGGCAGATCTCCTTAAATTAGTGCAAGGGCAGAAACACTTTTACAATGAATATTTTTAGGCCTCTGAACAGTAAGTATTACTTTTCATACCCAATGAGCAGGAAAAAAAATTCTCCCCTGGACAAATAATAAAAAAAAAAGGTCAGACTCTTCAGTGGTGAAATACAGGTATATGTATGTCTTGAAAGAACTGTATATCCACAAGGTCAATTCAAAATTTCTATTAATTTAGACTGGACATTCTTTCCATTATGCAGAGCTTATATCACCTTTCCAGAGACTTTTGAGGAGTAAATAAAGGGACAGACTTTTATGTTACTAATTGGGTGGTACTGAGTTATTGAGAAATGAGCTGAAGGGGCATGATAACACTAATGAAAGATCTTGCACAATGCATGTACTGGAAAGCAGTACAAACATATAGCTTGTCTAGGATGGCCTATTTCAGTAGTCAGTAAGAAGATTAATATGATGGTGTCAAACAGAGATAATTGATACCAATTTTATATATTTAAGTTTCTATCAAGGAAGTGCACTGAAATCCATCATTCTATTTGCAGTGACAGGTTGGTGTAATAGCAGCAGAATTTTTAGGTTTAATTCTTTTATAACTTGTGGTAAATCGGTTTTCCAAATAATCAAGATTATGAACTGGCAGATTAAAAGATCACACGTGGGGACAAGTAATGCTTTCCACATGAAAAGGATATTAAAGAAGATAGGGAAAATATTTTCTAAGATAATTCCTAAAGCTTAATTCTCAGGCCTCACACGGTTCTTTCCCTTTACTCTTCCTCTTCTCAAGTAGGAAAAAAACAATGGTGTCTCTTATTTTCAAACTGTAATTGCAACAAAAGTAGTTAAGACTCTTCAGGCAGTAAGAACTCTCCAGATGGAGGGATGAAGTTTCATTGCTCTCCCATGCTCTGTCCTGTGCTTCTGCTCTGGGAAAATAATTCTCCCGTATCCTTTTAGAATCACAGAATCAGTGAATGTATTGAATTGGAAGGGACATTAAAGACTATCTGGTTACACCACTGCCTCGGGCAGGGACACCTTCCGCTAGACCAAGTTGCCCAAGGCCCCATCCTTGAATGTTTCTAGGGTTGGGGAATCATAGCTCCACTGGGTAATTTCTTCCAGTATCTCACAACTCTCATAGTGAAGGATTTATTCCTTGTATCTATTCTAAATCAACCTTCTTTTTGTTTAAAGCCATCACTCGTTGTACTATAATTACATTCTCTGATAAAGGGAGCCTTTGTTTTAGAAACAAAATATCCCATCAGACCAATATAGAATAGTTAAATCTTTAGTAACTCTTCTGTTAGCCAGTAAAGTTTCAGCACTTTCCTGACATCATTTAGAGATGTTTCAACAGAACAATTTATTCCCATCCAGAGAGTTAGTGAAAGCACTGCATTATCATTTGATATACAGTTTTCTTATAGTCCATTTAGACACAGCCGTGTTTGTCCATATATTAAAGTTTAAAAATTAACAAACATTTGATATGAATATTTAAGACCTTCCCATAGACTGACATTTAAATGAATCACTTGGCGTTCCTTTCCTCCAGCATTTCTGTTTTATTTTCTGTTTGGCTGCATTAAAATGGTACATAAATAGCTCACCAAACTCAATATAGTGTCAGTATTTCATTGACAGAAAATTTCTGAAAAGCTTTTACAAAAGAGTGTTCTGAATTAGAGCACATACATGTCATAGAAGTAAACTATGCGTTTCTTACTTATAAATGAAACAGAATGCTACATAGCGATTTTAACTGTACGAGGAATTATGTCAGTTGTTTTGTCTTTATTTTTCAGTTTAGATGATCTGCTTACAGGGCATATGTGATGGCTGTGCATTTTTTCTTACTCTGTGACATTCTACATGAAAGGGTACAAGATTTTTTTAATTATTATTTCAAGCAGGCAACAAACGGCTCTAATGTTTCCATATTCTTTTTACTTAAAGAACACAGATATTACACAAGTGTATGTTAGTTTAAAGACCTCTTACTTTCTTATTATTGAGGATGTTTAGTCACTGGCAGCTTAAAGGAGATAATTCTCATACTTAATTGATGTGGATATGGGGCTTTTAAACTATCACTCACCCAGGCTGCAAAGGACTTTTGTGAAGAAGCAATTTGAAATCTATCTCGTAATGCAGCCAAAATTCCTTGAGATGCTTTACAGAAGCTCAGCCCTAAGTGATAATTCCTTTTGCTACTCTCCAGGTTGTCCACAACTCATTTCAAAAGTCTATAAAATGGAAGACCGGGACCTCAGACTCATTCCCTCTCACTAGGCCTGCACCATGCCATTATGTTCCTCTTTAACAACTGATGCATTCAGAACACTAGGGCATATATCATTTAATAGGATTTCCAGAAGAAGTTTTATTGTCCTGTTATATGACTTTTTGTAACAATTTTCTGTTTATCCCAGAAAACTGTGTGTGTAGGTAGAGATAGTGAATTAGTAAAATAATGCTCTAAATAAGACATTGAGTTAGAAAATGAAAATATTTCAATTCATACGAGCTGCTGCTTTTTATCAGTGGAGTTATATTTTGGTTGTGTTTCATATCTGCTCTTTATGGGCTCAGCTCCTTGTCTTGAACTTTTCTTAACACATTTTTTTTTTTTTTAATGAAAAAAGATCTGATCAGATCCCAACACTTTGTGTTTTTTTGTAAGATGCAAAGGAATGGAAAAGAAAGACTTTGAATCGACTGCTTTTTACAGGGAACACCTACATATTATTTCCTCAATATTAATACCATGCATTGTTATTAATGCTAAAATTAATGTGTCCCATTTATCTGTAAAGTATATGATGAATGACATAATAATATGCAGCCTCATATGAGCATAGATTATAAACAAACATAGATAAAATATGCATACTTACATTTTTACACATATTCAAATTATCTGGTATTTAAATTACACAATGATATATTATTATTTATATTAGTATAATTAAAATGTATATTATGCATCTATACATCTGCACCTGCAATCTGGCCTTCCACTAAAAGAAATAGGGAGTATTATAAACTGGGATACAATTTTCTGCTAGCTCCTCAAAGTGAGGAGAGGCTTCTTTTTTCCATCTTTCTCCTTCAGAAGACTATTAGCTCCCTAAGAAAGTAAATATTAAAAAAAAAAAAAAGTCATCAATTTAGGTATTTAGTATTCTCTCAGAAAAACCACAATTACAACACCCTGTTGTCAAAAATCATCTATACACACTGCTTGTTAATATTTACACGGTTTTAGAAGCTATTTGCAATGAATGAACACAATTCATCTGCCATGCTAAAAACAGACAATGGCAAAGCTGCCACTGTTCAGCACTGTTCGTAAGGACGACAGCTTTTGTTGGATTGACTTTGAACGAGAGCTCCTAAAGCCTCCACATGGGAACAGACCATTGGTAATTTTGTCTTTCAGTGCCTCTCACTTCTTTCTCCAGAGCTGAGCACTCCAGTGCCCTCCTCATCAGGAGCCCGCCAGGAAAGCTCACACCAAATCTCACTCTACCTTGCAGCTGTGGCTGTTGTGCTTTGCTTTGAGTGGGGAGGGGGAGTTGTACTTACCAAGCACCCAAGGGCCCTGTTTCTCTTCTATGCATGCAGGCAGTGAGTTTAAGTTTACTATAAAAAGCCTGGCAGGCTTCACTCTCCACTGTTTAAGCTCAAAGTCTTTGTCAGTCTCATGACCATAATTACATAAAATCTACAACAGTGTTTTTTTTTAGGACTTCAGTCTTAGTTCAAGGAGAGTATATCTTTTTGGCAAATTTTTCATTACCTAAGAAGTCATCTTGAAAAAAAAAATTCTACAGAAAATCTATGCAGAAGCTGTCTTTGGGGCACCACCAGAAAATCAAAATTTTCCTCCCAGTGCAAGAAGTTCTAGAAAAAGCTTTCTTGGATCATTGTTGGAACATTGCTCTTCTCAGGGGATCATCTTTTAAGCTCCCATTTTGCACTGCAAAGCCAGACCTACTGCCTCAGCTGGCTGAGTGTGTGACTGCAGGAATGCTGCTGCCTGAACCAGATGGCCACTGAAAAATGGCAGGGCTGGACCACGACAGTCCTAATTTAGATCAGCATATGCTACCATGTTGCCCCAAATTTTAATTTTTATTATGCCAGATGTAAGTCTTATGAGAATTACATCAGTTACAATGAAATGTAAGCAGCTTTATTTTGCTTTTTTTTTTTTCCTCTGGTTATACATATGCTAAGGCTGAATATCAAAACCAGTGAATCTTAGAATATGTTATCATATTCATTATCACTTGCAAGCTAGTTAAAAATAAACCCCAACTAGTGAAGTATATTTCTAGTCAGAGATACAAGTTCTTGTGAAATAAATGTAAAAATGGCAGAATGCCAGCTCTTGAAAAAAATATGGATTTAATTTGTCATTTGATAAAACCAAACTAAACCACGATTAGATAGAGGTATGTAAAGAACAAGGAAGAGTTGCATTTTGTTTTCTTTATGACTGTATCTGGTTCCTTCTTGCTCAGATACAGGATATGTTTGCACTTCAGGCTGTGTTTGTTTCGCATTTTTCATCAACAAGTCTTTACACTATCTGTTCTTTGACACCACCTATTCAGGCTTTTTTTCTTTTTTTCCTCTTCTATTCTCTTCTATAGCAATTACTATAATACACTACTATGAAAACGTGTGAAGTCCGTTTACCTACACTGGGTGCGGAACATTTACATTTACTGATGCAAGAATACTAACTGCTGCAGGTTCAAACCTTAGACATTGATCCACTGCTTTAAATGAAATGCTGCCAAGCTCTGGCCTGCCTCACTGGCCTACTGCTTACGTCAAGAGCAACAGGCAGGGGAGCACAGATGTTACATAGGTTCCTACACGATCCAATACAAGCACTTTTCTTGTTTGGGGAACTGCAAACAGCACATTTTCTGGAGCATAGGTCAGTTAGGAGATCTTAATAGGAGAGATACAACCCCTGGGCATCTTCATTAAACCCAGTACTCTCTTAACTTTGCAACTAAATTCTTTAGGTGTTGTCCTGAAAAAAGTATTTCACACCTGCCAAAGACAATAAATCTTTAAGTTCTCAGATGTATAAAAGAAAGATAATTGTTGCTTAATAGAAACATTATTTATGCACAATAATAAGGATGGGGTTAAAGCAAAATTTGGCGAAAACTATGGAAATACCAAATTTGAGAAGGTCCCTACTTGACGTTGGATCTATTTGTTATATTCAAACTTCTGTATATCTGAGACTTATATCCAAACCTTTAGTTACAGTGCTCAGATGTGGCAAATTTGGACAATCTGTAAAATTTCAGATGTTCTTTCTTGGTTCTTCAGGTTGTATCCAAAAGTATAAACAAGAAGTTGCCAATTCTCCATCTTGGGTATTAGCAAGGTTTGAAAATATAGTCATTTACTTAAAACAAATTTAAAAAAACAATTGTATGCAGTTTATTGTGGTGTATGCTGTGACATGGTATCCTCCAGCCAGATGATTCTACTTGCCCTCTACTTCAAAACTGTGTGTGTGTGTAAATGACTAAAATCTCTGTTAAAATAATTGAGGAATGAATTATCATTGATGTCAGCTGCCCTAATTAATGTAAAATCCAGATACAATCCTCAGAGGGGTGGTCTTCTTTGCATAACACTTATGTTCATGTTAGAGACAGAACTAGAACAGAAATCTTAGTGTAATCAGGCTTAAACAGATGGCATTTAGAACAGGAGAAGAAAAAGACGTTGTGTGCTCTGGCATTATCTATGGCATATAAATGAGAGCAGTTTAAGACAGAAATGGATCAGAGATGCTGATCCAATTCCTTGTGAGGGAAGCTCCACAGTGGCACAGCTTCTTGATTATAATGAAGCTCTGTGAAGATGTGTCAGTCTGTATATTTTAGATTTTAAAAATAAAACAAGATTATTAGTACAGATGAATCCTGTCTGGCTTTGAAAAATTTGAATTTGAAAAGAGGAAAAATATTAAGTTCTCCATAGGGGTGAAAATCAGTAAGGTCTTCAGGCTCTTGATAGATACAGGGAATCTTCAGATGTTTAAGGAAGTTGAAAATACTGCAGAAACCCTGAATAAACAGGAAAGCAACTTTAATGAGGCTAACCTCAGGGAACACAAGGCTTGGTTTTCTGTTGTTTTATTTTTTATTTTTTCCCCATTGAATGGGTATTCTGCTTTAGGAAGACAAAGGTAATTAGTTGAGAAGATTTTTACCATCTTTATTCTTTAGTCTACAAATAGAGGTAAGAGAAAGATAGTCATAATGCCCACCAGATTTTGCTCCTGTCTTCATTATTCAAAGCCAGATAGCAAGGTAGCCACGCTAGTTAAATGTTTTGTTAAAATGTGCTGAAATGTCACAACTGCTTTGGGTGAATTGAAGTATGATAAGGCATATCACTTCAATAATATGTAATACAAGTTGCACAAAGTGAGATTCAGGTTGGATGTTAGGAAATACTTCTCTGAGAGAGTGGTCAGGAACTGGAATGGGCTGCCCAGAGAGGTGGTGGAGGCACCATCGCTGGAGGTGTTCAAGGAACAGTCATGCATTGTGTTGAGGGACATGGTTTAGTGGGAAATATTTGTGATAGGTGGATGTTTTGGCTGGATGATCTTAGATGCCTTTTCCAACTGTGGTGATTCTATGATTCCGAAGTGTTTAGTGGTAAACTGCCAACAATAACTGCAATGCCACTGCTGTGTAATGACAATGCAAGCAAAAGTGGTAAGAGAGATACTAGTATCTCTCTTTTGGTAATAGCAAAAGAGGTAAGAGAGAGTTATGTTGAAAAGAAAGGTGAAGTAGATTTTTATAATGCTAGGTGATCTGAGGACTATGCCTATGCAGTATAACACCAGGTGAACAACTGAGAAGCTGAGTTAGGACAGCAGGCAAAGCAGACTCCTTTTGTCAGCATAAAGGATACATCAGACCCTATAGGGGATTAATCTCTTTTCCTTCTAATTACCATGGTTTTAAAGAGCAAAAGCAATTTCAAGTGAGATCTTTAGGCTAACAGTATGTGAGTTGTAGTAAGCTATGTGCCTTGGCCAGGAACAATCACAAAAACACTCAGAATGATACAGTCAAGCAACTGGCACAGCAATATGCTATGAAAGTATGATGACTATCATTAAAGAAAAAGTTCCTGGCTTGATTGGATGTGTTGCTCTTGCAAATCTACCATTCCCATATTTCAGTACACAACACACTGCTACGTGGTAATAAACACAGTAGAGTACAATTCCCCTCTCCAGTGAACTAGAACTGACAGAAGACCTGATCCAAAGCCAGTGAATGTTTTCCTACTGAATTCAGTGGACATCAGATCATACCTATAAAATCAATTCTAAATTCCAATATACGGCAACAGGATACAGCAAAGACATGACGGATGTTATTCATACATAAATATAAACAGGAACTTTTCTCCTCAACAATCCAACTTGTTTACATGATCGGTATTAGATACCAGTCTTTGATCATGGTCTATTTTAACATTACCCAGTCATAAAATCATGACTGACACTTTTCTGCAAGTAAGATGTTAGGTTTGGTATCTCAGGCAGCTCCAAATCTGGGTAATTACCTTCTGCCCCTGCAGTTTAAATAAGGTATACCATTTATCTTCATTACCTGCCCTAAAATTGCTGTTCCAATTTGCTGTGCTTTACTGCAATGGCTGCTACATTTCACTGCAGAAGTGGCTGCTTTTAAGTGGTAGGTAAGATGATTTTAGACAGATAGATAGTTTGTATAAAATATTTTGGGATCCTTTGAAGTGAGCAGCACTCAGAATTATTTTTGATTTTTACAGTCCTTATGAGTATGCTGGTATAGTCACATTAAATATGCTATTTGGCAGATTTTATTTTTAAAAATTACCATATGGCATGTGTTCATCACCCAAGATATCTCATAGAACAATTCCATACCAGTGTTTGATGTTAATTTTATTTGTGGTCTGTACTGAAATCATCATGCCAGGTTAATTAAAGCACTACAAAGAATTCTGCACAGTGAATTGATGCTAAAACAGAAGGAAGTGTCAGTTTTCAGTGAATAAAATAGGAATGCTAGAAGGTAATTATCTGCTGTTGGTAGCAGAGAGAAATTAAGAATATCGCAGAGTTCTGAAAAGGAAAAAAAAAGGCTATCTAGGCATTATAACAAAGACTAACTACTTGGATAAATTTATTCTCAACTTGGCAGCACAAAGGGCAATATTCAGAACACTGTCATTTAACATGCCATAAGAAGCAGTGTACATGAGCTGATGGGGATGGAAATGTATTTCAGTCTGGGTGTACCATTCTTCACCTCATGAGCATTGTTATTAATAGCCTGAAATTTTAAGTGCTTTCTCCTCTGTGCACGTGACACAATCAATTCAAATAACAATCTTTGGAAGAAGATGAAACTCATCTACACTTTGGATGTGTTTTTGCCAAAAGTTCTGAACAGAAGTTCTTTTCATAGTCTTAGATTTGGCTTTCACTGAAATTCAGTGGGCTTAATTAATCATTAGAGTGATTCAGTTTCATACCTGTGTAATTCCATATATTTGAATACCAACAGATCCACAGTAGTAGTTGTTCTGCTGTGGTGAATAAAACGTCATGCAAGACAACTATAAATACTACAAGAGGACAGGATTTTTTTTTTTCTGGCATGTCATATTTTTCCTGAAGTTAAATACACTTTGTTCTGATTCAAAAAGAAATATAATATCTTAAAGACCTTCAAAACAAAAAACATTCTGAGCAGGCAGCATAACTAACCTTCACTAAAATATTTCATGGTGCTCAGAAAAGCGTGGATTAACATGGATAGAAATTTGATGCCCAATAGTCCCATAATATGACAAAAAGGACGACATCCACAATGAAAACAACTTCATTCTTAGGTTTTCAAAGAAGAAAATCTACTACTATGTACTTGTTTGTCTTGATTTGCATGCAGCTAAAGAGATCGAGCTAAAAAGTGATCAGTCTGATAGGGCAATGTGAAGGCACACATACAGCAGAAGGGGTATAGTTTCTTCTTCTCTAAATACTAAGACCTTTAAGATATGCTGTAGTAGACTGAAAACAAAAATTATGGCAAGGCAATGATTTTTTGAAGTATTCCTTTCTAGAACCCAATTCTGCTCCTGTGGTTGTAATGTGTCTCACTTTCCTTATCAAAAGCATATATGGGGCACAACCACTTGCAAAAAATCCAGAAGAGCTGTAGGAGACTGACAATTTTACAAACTTCTTACATTTTTAAAGGTAACCAAGATATTTTATCTTAATTAAGGCAGTTAATTCTTTTTGAAAGTTAAACCTGACCTTTTCAGTAATGTAAAACAATCATCTTTAGTGTGTACAATGTACATTCTTGGCCTTAAAAGATTAGTATAATTGTATTCAACTTTCCTTTTTCAAGAAGACAGCATCTTCCATTTAGTTTAACATTTTTCTCTTCTATTAAATAAGGTATAAATGTACAACAAACAACAAGGAGCTATGTGAATAATTCCTGGGAAAACTTCTTACTGGGTACTAAGTTCTGCTTATGTCAAGCCTCAAGGCTTCAATCCATTTTTTAACATATCATTCTAGATCTTTTTGAAATTATATCTAAGTGTTCATATTATAATAACCTTCCCATTAAAAATCTTTTCAGCCCGGGAGATTCATCACCAAAAGAGACAGAAATATTCTAGAAATATTCTGCCCAATCATTAGCCTTTAGGTTACTGAGGTTCTTTGTATCAAAATAAAGCCATACATGCAAAAGTACACTAAAGAGATGACATTTAGACCACAAGGACTTTCAGCTGAAGCTCCAAGAGGTGCATAAGGATGCAGTATGAAGCACTGGGTGTGGCAAAAAAATCTCTTTGGGAAGATCTCACCTGCTGACCTTTCCTTGCCCATCCTTGCCTACTGCTGATGAGGATAAAGTGAAGTATGTCATGGGCTGGCTGAATGCTGGCTGGGAGCAGGCAGGCTTGCTATGATGCCATCGGTGTCAAAAGGCAGTGGCTTTAAGGAGCTTCTTCTTGTGTGTCATTAGTACATTTTGAAATCACAGTATTTTATTTCATTCAAAGACACTTTAAATAATTGCTTACTGTGCACTGCAGTGTTAAGCATGGAGCACTTCACATGCCCTATTGCCATAAATTCTACATGACTTGTAACAGCCACATATGCATCCCATAATTTTGTGGGCTGCCCTGAAAAAGCACAGAATTCAGTGTAATACAAATATTTGAATGCATATTTTATACTTCGTACTCAAACTTGCTCTTTTTCAAGTGGTGGGTATCCAATCACTGCTTTGTTCACAGCTTCTCAGACACTAAAGAAGAAGAAGGATCAAAATAATATTTTTTTTCAAACTTTCAAAGAATTCTAAGCTGTTAAAAAATGTCTGTTATCTATTCGTTTTGTGATTGTCTGTTTCTCTACCAAGATCTCTGCAGTAAACTATGGACAAGAATGGAGGGCTGTTTATTATAAGCTTGCCTGGCTGGAAAAGTAGACATGAATGAAAACAGTGACATATCTTACTGAATATATCTTGTATGTCTTGGGAACAAGCTGTCATTCAAGTCTCAAGGTAGGACAAAGATTTTTAATTGAGATTCTGTCTACAGTCTTGTTGAAAAAAACACTTTCCTTGAAAAAAGTGCCAAGTGTCACTGATAAATCCTCATTACTACAAACCTCATCTAACAATAGAGTTCTCTGATCTCAGCAATTCAGATATCCTTCAACTCCGTGCTTCTCAAATGGATTTTGTTATGGCCATACATATATCTTTATTAATACAGATGACAACACTGATAGCTAATGTTTCATACTGAGGACTGAAGAATATAGCTTTTGTAGCACCTGAATATGAAGCCACCAGAAGTTACTATTAACTTATTTGGTAATGGCTTATTTTATAACAAAGTTACAAAATAGGACAAATTTCAGCTACAAACCAATGGCAGAGAATCATCCTAAGTGTTTACAAAACAAGGTCTCATTTCCTTAAGAAATGAGCCCAGCTGGAGGACATTGAAGGGAAAAAAAACCCTCTTTTCACAAACCAGATATTGTTTTGATGACAGGGATTTTATATCTCCCAGTCTATTACATATACAACAGCAGAAGTTCTGTGTTTTCTCTTAGTATCATCTTGTATCCTCAAGGAGCAAAAACAACATAAAGTAAATGAAAATAGTATTTTAAATAAATTGTATTTGATCAGAAGTTGAGACAAGTATTTTGAATCCTAAATTAATGATTTTTGTATTTTGATTCCTTATTGAAAATGCTGCTTTCAGATACCTTTCACTGTGTTTGTGTGCATTAACAACTTTTCCATATAATTTGTATGTGTTGATGAGTGGCTTTTCCAAGACTAAGTGCATAAGCAAGGCTATGTTTGTAGAAACTGTAATAATCTTTATTAGACCAGATGATACAGCTGGTAGGAAATGAACAAGCTTGCAGGCTTACAAGCCTTGCTCCAGATCTGGAACAGAAGTAGCAACCTCAGGCTAAATACTTGCTGAAGACAATTGCTCTGAGTTTAGCTTGATTACGTTAAACAGTTAGACAATTTGGGAAAAAATGTGATTGGCACAAGAAGAGCAGAAGGGCTGGCTAGAAGAGGAGAGTAGATAGGGTTGCTTATTGCCATGGGACAAGCAGAAACTGAGAGAGGTTAATTATCAGCTTGAAATGAGTGGTACAAGTATTACTTTTTTTGCCTCACTTGGATAATGAGGGAATTAAATATCTTTTAGCTTTTTGAGAGCTGAAAAGAGAGAGAGCACTGCTAAAGGCATGAGCCAGGGCAGGAAAACCTAGCACTGAGCTGGGGAATAGGATGATACATAGTCTGAGGAACAGCTTCTTTGGTTAGCAGTGCCTGGGTGCCTGGTAGTCGGCCTCTTATTTTCTTTCCTCTTGAGACCCAAAGTCCTGCTTCACAATTATGCCAAGCACTGCCTGCGGGCAGCACACCGAACTGGGTGGGATTTCACATTAGGAGGACTTTAGTGGGAGTACTGGATTAAATAGGCCCACTCAGCAGGCTGCTTTGCTTTTGTCCTGGACGAATTTATGGATCCTTTTCTCAGCATTTCCTCCTCCTTCCTCAAGTAGTTGTATCAGACCACCATGGATACAGAACACAAGTTTGGGAAGCACCACCAGCAGTGTGGGAAGAGCTCTCTTGACCTGCATGGACAGCAAGCCCAGGTGTGACACCACCTAGAGACTTGGCAGGAGCCAGAAGGCACTCAAAGAGGGAGTGACAGAGTGTCCCACCACAATGTGGCTTTGCTTTGAGGCAGTGTATTAGCGAAGGACATCAGTACTGGAAACTAGGAATAAAGACAATCTCGTTTGTGTATTTAGAAATAGGAATGAGCCCACCACTGGAGGCTCAGTCAGAGAAGTTTAGTGACAGGCACACACAGTAAAGTGCAGTCACCTACTTCATGGACTTAATTTCTCTCCATAAAAGACACTACTGTCTGAGACTGAATAGTAGCTACCTTTATGGGCCAAGAGGCTAGAAGATACATAGAGCTATGACAATTATAATGAAGAAATATTTAATTTCAAATTTCTTAACACTTGGATAGATTCCAGTTGTAAGAAATTTATAATAAATAAAAAGAATAGTCTTTTATTTCATTGGTAGCAATCTATGAGCACTCTGGGATATTTCAGCATTAAAATCCAGACATGATTTTCATTCTCCTTTGAAGGGCAAGGTGTAAAAGCATTCGATAGATTCATTATTTACAATGCTGCATCAAGCAGCAGATATATTTGCTCTGGAAAACATAGTCACCAGTAATTCACTCACTTGGTTATGAAAAAAGCAGTAGGTACAGAATGAAATGAGAATAATGCTTCTCCATATAACACAGAAAGGAAGAACTCTTTAGATGCCATTTCACACTCCCATTATAAGGAATATATTTCCTTCCTCCACCAGGCTTTGGTTCAAACACTAAGCTATTATGAAGATTAAAATCTGGTAAGGAAATGTGTTTTGCTACAGAAAAATACCTTTTTTTCAGGTCTGAGCATGGAAAGAAAAGCTGATCACAGCAATACTCACATTGTAGATGGTGTATTTTCCATTTTGATAGTGTGTGATTCTAGGTGACCAAGTCTCCTGATGCAGTGAAAAGTAAGAATTATCCATCTAAATACTGGGAGCCAGTAATGCTAACAAGCTAGGAAGAAAGTCACGGCCATACCCTACAACTCACGAGGCTGATATAGTAAAGTACTATAGGGGATGATATGACTAGAGGACTCTGAACAGCTAGGATAATTGAGAATCATAGGCATCCACAGTCTTAATAATCCTTTTTGTTCCTCTTTGGCCACCACAGGGAAAATGTAGGTGTATTGGAGCAGAAGAAGAATATGGCATCAGTCAGGTGACTGACAGTCATCTCCCTGTGAGGCAAATATGAGACTATATATACATAGGCATATATGTATATCTACATTCACACAACCATATATTTACCCATGTGTGTGTGTGTATATATATATATATATATATATATATATGAGGAAAACTCCATGCAATTTGGTTGTGTGATGAATGTGACATCCAAAGCACAACATGATTAACAGACAGTTCCCCCACTGATACAAATACAATGAGGACAAAGTGCTTGATTCAGAAAAGACTTTTAACCATAAACCAAACTCCTTCCCTGTCCTAGATGTTCTTATTTTGTAGCCTCGGGAAAGTGCAATTTTCAGCATGGATGTTTTTATCTTAAATCAAGATTTAAAATAAAATAAAATAAAATAAAATAAATAAAATAAAATAAAATAAGTAGCATTTTTCTCATGTTTTCACAGCTCTCCTCAACATAACTTTTTCCTATCTGGATTTGTTTTCCTTGAAAAACAAGTTTTGCCCAAACAATCATTTTCTTTCTTTCTGCGTTTCTTGTTTTTTTGTTTTTTTTTTTGCTTTGTTCATCCTTGTACTCCACCTGCTCTTCTCTTAAGTTCTATCTCTTTTGTTTTTCTTTTATCCACTCAGATTTTCATCATTGCAGCTTAGATTTGTTTTATGCCTTGATTTAACTTACTCTTTCAGTAAATTTATCCTGACAATGTTCATACTGTAGTTAGTGTGTGTACCAATGATAACAGCTGCTTCGAATACTATACTGACAGGTAATATAAAAAGAAGGGAAGCTAACTGCAATGCTTTCTCAAGGAATGAGAAATAATTTTTATGTATTATAAATACAAAGGGAGAGGTGGAATTAAATAAGCTGCAGCAATAAAGAGGAGAATTAATTCCAAGCTTTTACAGATGGCTGCAGCTGTATTACTTAACATGCATGTCAGCTGTAGGAGAATGTTTAAAAAGGGACGGAGATTCAGCTAGACATAAGAAATCTCAAAGCTTTCCAAATTGACCAAATTCAGCACTGGAGTAAAACACCAAAGACTGTGAGGTTATAAGAAGAGTAAATTTAGCACATTATGCTTTAGGTCTTTTTAATATTTTTCCTAAAACAAAATTGAAAAGGAAATGCTTGTTCTCTACTATGCTTCTGTTACAGAGAGGTTAACAATAACGTGCTAACATGAATAATAGAACAAGCCAACAACAATTTCCTTTCATTTCTGCATATTGCTCTAGACATGAAAGTATCATATGGCCTTTCAAAGAGAAGCTCTGACGCTGCAATTAGTAGACTTCGATAGCTATATTCACTGCAATTTTATGTCCATCTATAGGGAATGTAATGATCATTGGTATAAGGTGGAGTACAATTTTTTTAAAAAAAAAAACTCAGTCCTGATTCAAATAGATGTGAAAGTGGACATTAACCTCACCAAAAGCCCACTTCTGTGCACTGAGATCTAAAGACAGAAACAAATGAGACCTCAGTACATGACCATTCTGTATGGAGGGTACAGGTAGTATTAAAACGCATCTATGAGCTGTAGTGACAATTTATCTCTAGTTCTATAACTCTTACAACAATTCTTACAATATATCCTTTGGTACATGATATGGAATAAAATATTTCTGGTTTTCTTTACCCATAAAAAAGTGTACATAAAATAGCGGCATAAGGAGTGAATAAATTTTCCACACATCATCAAACTGAGACTATTTTTTCACTGATTTTGCTTATTCAGATTAACACACAGACTGAGGATCATTCAAAAAGTAATTTCAAATTTATAACGGAGTTTTCAATACTCAACCTGCCAAGAGAAGAAGAAATACACAGAAAAGGGCTGCCATGATTTTCCTAAAACTATGGTAACACTTTGAGAAGCTGTTAAAGTCCATTTTTTTGACTTGACTTTCATTAGCTCCAGAAAGACACTATATTGAGCTTATGTTTCAAGAGCTGCATCTATGGCACAACAATTCTTCTCTGCAGAGCTGAGAGTTTCTGCACTGAAATACTCTGAGGAAAAAACAAAAATATTGTGGCAGAAGAGTGGACCTGAAGTCTGCAGCACCACTTCAGCAGTCTATGAGGTTAATTGAGAACCACCTGTTTTTTTCAAAGAACCTGAATGTTTTTTTCCACCACATGATCACATTCCTAGCAGCTCTGGAAATAAAGACATCTTCTCCTGAATGATTTCAATGCTGAACTAAGAAGGTGCAATTTATTTCCTTGGAAGCTGGACTAATGATCTTCTGATGTCTCTACTGATCTTAATTTTACTATGATTCTATGGCCTTAGGACAAGGGGGAATTGCTTTAGGCTTAAAACTAAAAGCGTGGAGATTTACAATAGATGTTAGGAAGAATTTTTTTCTTTTCCCCAGAGGATGGTGAAGCACTGGCACAGGCTGCTCAGAGGGGTTTCAGGTGTTCCACCCCTGGAGATACTCAAGGCCAGGTTGGATGGGGCCATGGGCAGCCTGATCCGGTGGGGGACAACCCTGATCGTGGCAGTGGAGTTTAGAACTCAGTGATCTTTCAGGGCCCCTCCCACCTTAGCCAGTCTATGATTTTATGATTCTATGACTCTACTATTATGGAGTTCAATACATTGCATCACAACATGCTCTCCCTTTCTAAGGTAGAGGTTACACAAAAACATCCTCATTGTCTTTAATTGCTGCACTTTATCTATGCTTTATTAAGAGAAACACTGATTCTTAACAAACTAATGGAAGATGTAGTCATGGTGACCTTTCTAACTCTTGTGCAATGGAATCAGCAAAAAGAGAGAGCAAATAGGAATAAATAAAAAATGAACTTTATTTCTGCTTTTGTTGTTTCCTCCCCTTCACCAGAACAGTGCAGTTCAAAACACTAGTTGTCAATATAGGACACGTGTGGATTTTAGTAATTAAGCACTGTAGGGTTGCTGACACTATTAGTCAAGGGTCAGTAGACATTTTCATTACAACTGCCATTTTCTAAGACTTCATAACTGTCAATTTGATTCACACAGGGCTGAGACTTAGTGTGTAGGTTATCAACTTCCTGGCATTTTACCTCACCATAGCAATCTATTTTTGAAGTTTTCAAACTAGTGCAACTTAAGATTGTTTCACTCCATTTCCATTAGGAGTGTTTAAACGGGCAGGAATGAAGAGAGCAGGGATTTGGAAGCCTCATTTCTTCTTGCTCTAACAGACAACACTGAAGCCTTGGGACTGGGGCCAGAGTAGTAGAGAAGAGCATAAATCAGTGGAGGGCTGTGGGGATGGTGGAGGCAGTGTTTTTCCTGTCTTATAAGAGATTTCCAGGAGGTGGGTAACTTATCTTTGACTGTATACTAGTAGCTAAGAGACACAAATATGAGAAAAAAAATTACTCTTCACAATCCATCTAGTAGAAAGAATAAAAACTCCATGGTACCTAAATTCTTTATACGCTGTCTAGGAATAAACTCTCAGTCATCTGCATATGAATGGATCAGTTGTAAAATGGAAATCACATAATCACTTTATATAAATCTTTATCTTGGTACACTTTTCTATCAAGAAACAGTTACAACATTTAATGGTATGTATTTGTGCTAAAACAAATTTTAAAAATCGTGTTTAAACACATTTGTATTAAATTCACATCCAGAGAAAAGTCCATCCAAGATAATAATAAAATCTTTCCTATTGATTTCCAATGGTGCTACAACCCTCAGATCAAACTTTATTCAAACCAGGTGCATCTGTGAACTCTGTGAACATGACCTGAATTTTGTTCACAAGGTACTGATGAACATCCAGTAGAAGCTTTCTATAAAGACTTACTCCTTTTTGTCCCTGTTACTTTTAGCAAGCTGTATTCTGGATTGTATTTCAAGCTGAGATTATTTTGGTTAAAGAGGATCAGGAGAAACAAATAATTATGGCTCAGGTTAGGGGGATTTGGGCATCTGAACAATTAATGCATCTACAATTAGAAGACTTTATTCTGGTTTACCTTGTTCTTGCCAAGCAGAAGTCCTAAAGCACTTCAAAAGAAGCCATTTACCTATTGATTCAAAGAAACTTGCTGACTTGTCTTGTATGAATTATATAACTCATCAGAAAAAATACAGAATAAACATCCATCTTGTCCCTCTCAGAATCCAAAAAACAATATATGAAATAGATACTACTATTCTATAATTGCTGTACTTATTAATAATATTTTTTAATGTTTAAACTGAGAGTTTACTACAGGCTACTTTGAAAAATTTGAGTTCAGTGGCAACTGGAGCTCTCTATTCTTGAATTATATCAAGCTGAACCATATCTTTCCTATAGAGAAATTTGTACTTAATCTTATTTCAGTTCTGGTTACTTGAAAAATCATTCCCAGCCATTCCCAAACAGGAAGTGCAATCTTGACTCCAATTTAAACTTTGAAACAAACTGGAAACTCCTTAACTCACTCCTTAAAAAGTCCTACCCTGACCAAAGA
Source organism: Gallus gallus (assembly GCF_016699485.2). Lineage (NCBI taxonomy): Eukaryota > Metazoa > Chordata > Aves > Galliformes > Phasianidae > Gallus > Gallus gallus. The sequence continues at coordinate 77,409,651 of NC_052535.1, forward strand.
GTTGATAGGAAAAAAAGAAAAAAAAATTCTGCTTAAAATGCACGGCATGAAAACATAAATAAAGAATCAACTACATTGCTGGTTGAATTTTGGTTACTTTGAAGATGTAAGGGTTCATGAAACATGAAACTTCATAGCTTTTTTGGGTTTTTTTGTTGTTGTTGTTGTTGTTTTTGTGTGTGTGTGTGTGTCTTGGTTTACTGTACTTTATTTTTCCTCAAGTTCAATCCAATGCAGATAAAACCAAGAAAGGGAATAGCAAAATCAAGTAAGCTCAAATTTTAAAGAAAATATTTTTTCTAACTTTCTACTGAGTTTCATATTTAAGTAAAAGGTCCTCAAAGCCAAAAATATATATGTATTTATGTATCCATTAAAAAAGACAGTCACAAGAGTCAAAATCACAAAAGTCTTTTTTTTGTTGTTGAAAATACTTAGTGAAGCCAATTATTAGAATGGAACTGTGCTTGTATTTCTTGGTATTCCTTTTGTGATATTAAAAGCAAAACAGAACAGTTTCCAGAATTCTTATATAATGAAAATTGTTTTGGTTTACTTTGTAAAGGTCAGAAGTAAGTGTGTGTATAAGCACAATGAAGCTTGAAATACCTATTCAACTTGTGGCTGTTTTACTGGTTTGCTGTTTGAGCTGTAAAGGTTCTGGAACTATTCTGACAAATCCTTCCTGAAGGGACAAAACATCCTTCCATGTAGTTATTACAACTACAAAGGAGTCATGGCTGAAAATGAAGTTTGTAGCTATTACCTACTCTTCATCTATAAGAGAGCAATTAATCTTCTGGAAGCTTGAATCAGCACTCCAGTTATTGAGTCACAGCAAAGTAACAAACATTTGGAAAATTTTACTGATATCCACTCATTGCATAAGTTCACATTGACTGCTAGAAAAAAAATCTATTAATGCTCTTTCTCCAGAACTTTCTGCGTCATTACCCTGATGAGATAAAAACACATATAGGTTTATCAAGGGTTTGTTAAAGAGGCAGTGAAATGATAGATATACTTCAGCATGTGGTGCCCTGAGTCAGTGTATGGGAACTGCTGAATCACGGCCTGAACCTCTGATTAATTACCTGAGGCGAGCACTGAGTCGCCTGCGGGAGCACAGGTGAAGGCAATTCACCTGTGCAACCAGAAGGGGTGGAGCCAGGCTCCACCTCTCCTAGACCCCATTTAAGGGCTGACTGCCACTGAGGAAGGATCTCTCTCTAGAGATTGCTCCTTGTGGAGTTTTCTTGTGAGCCTACAATACCAGTGAGCATTTTTCTATTTATTTCTGATTATCTTTTCCAATGTGATGATCTTTCTAGCTATAAGCTCTCAAAAGACCAGTCTAATTTCTCTGTATACATACTGGTTATACATCAGTTATACATACAGTTATACCCACTGATTATACAGTCAGGGATTTTCTTAGAAAAAATTCAGAAACCAGTGGATGAATTATTCTGACTTCACTGAAACCTGAGACAGACTGAGCAAAAGTCAGGTGTAGTACACAGTGCTCTGCCTGGAACATTTTATGTCCCTTTGGCTCTATGGCTTCACAGATAATAGTTTTCTTGTCCTAAGAGACTTTTTGGTATTGGGGGGGGGGGGGGGTCAATGAAAAAGTAACCAGCTAGAATATGAAAGAAAATTCAAAACCTTGGAAAAGTTATTAATTCAAAACATAGCATTCAGCAAGTGAATCAAACAAAATTTTGTCTTTAATTTTCCACCTCTAAAGTTAGTTTTACATTTCTCAACTACATGTTCAATTATATTTTAAAAGGGTAGGTTATTTCAGACAAAGATTGAAGCTTTTTTTTTTTTTTCATTCCTTGCTTTGGGGCCTTGAGCACACCAACAGGCTCTAATTGCCCCAATCAGCCTGAAACCATCATTATCTGCAGCCCTCTTATGGATCATCCCCTCTCCAAGGGCTTTAGCTGCCTGTGCCGGAGGTCAGCCCTGTCATGTCACAGCTTTGTGACCTTGGACAGTGCTGCTGTCCCAGACCTGGGAGATCTTCCTGTGCATCCTGCAGCATGGGAGCTGCCAGCTGAGCCATGCATGCACCCTGGTGTGGCAGGTGTGCAGTGCCTGGCCTTGCACTGACCTTCATCCTGACCTTGACCCTGCTTTTCCATCACATCAGTCAACATTTGCTGTATGAAAAAAAGATACTGCAGAGAAAAAAAAAAGGAAAAATAAACCCAAATCCTAACCTGTTCTTGTGTTGCTTAGCATTTTCCATACATGACTGTTTATTTCTGCTGCCTTGGAGGAATTGTGAGACACACTTGATCAATGTTCTCAAAATTAGTGCTGTGAAAGCTGTGAAGGAGACCTTCCCATAGAGAAGTGCAAGTAGTTTAGTCATAAGGCATGTTAAACACACTCCCTAAAGACCATGCATTTAGTAGCTATTCCTCTCCCACTGTTTTTCTATCTCATCTCTTAATTATTCTAAATCAAGAATGAATATCTGGGCAAATGATTAATTACCCTCATTTAGAATTATTTTGATGAGCTTCACATTCTAAAGTGTGACATTCATTTGAATGAAACGTACACATTATGCCCAAACTTTTAATGAGTAGTTATATCTGTAGAGTGGTTTGACCATGGAGGCATCATATACTTGTTCCATTCAATAATCTTTTTTTTTCAGGTTCTGGCACTGATTAATTACATGTAATTACAAATGATAATGGGACTATAGAGCTAGGAAAAAACAGTAACATGAGATTTGCTTGGTGATTTTTTTGTGTCTTAAATTGGAGATAGTAAACAATGGTAGCAGCAGGTTCATTAAAGGAATCAGTACTTTTTATGGGAAGTTAAATACTAATTGTAAAGATTGTTGGATTCAAGCTGAATTGTATCTTTTTTTTAATTAGGAGAGAAGCAAAGGACATCAGTTTTAGAGGAACCACATCCTTCAGCTAGGAACATCAATTTTAGAGGAGCCACATTGTTTTTATATGGTCTAATCAGACATTTGAGACCCAGGATGCTTGCAATCAACTTCAGCATACTGGCATTACTTACATGTGACAAACTGCAAGAAAAACTCAATTTTCTTTGTTTTTCTTTGCTTGTGTCTTATAGTTTCAAGCTGTCTTTCTCTTTCTATATTGTCTGAATTTAAAGTTTCATTTTAACTGTATGTCTGTATGACAAATAGAGAAATAGGGTTCCTTTTTTTTTTTTTTGATGGGGAAGTTATATATTCATAAAATGAAGAAAATAAGTCACCGTTATGGGTGAACTGCTTTCTGTCCTACTCACTATTTCTCTGAATCTCAGCTTTAAGAAAATGATCTATTTTTCACTTCATTTTTGTTACTTCAATCATTATGTCTAACTTACCATCTGTACAAATAAGTTCAAGGCCAAAGTCTGGGGGAATATTACACTGAGCAGAAAAGAAAGAGTGAACTCTATAAACAATATTTCCTTGCTACTAAAGATGGATGAAAACTGAAATTTCAATCCTATCACACATTCAAATATTTCTACCTTTGTTTTGTCTCAGATAAAAATAAAAATAAATTCAGTTTTCCACAGAATAGAAAATTTTGCAATACCTTTCTTTAATTGTTAAAACCTTATCTTCTGATTAGTAAGTGTCAAAAATTCCCAGAGGAGCTAAAGCCCGTCAGAAGATCGATCTTTTCTTCTCCAAAACCTAAACCATAGACTGTCTCTAATACAAACACAACATGGAATAGGCAATTAAATAAAATAAATGAACAAACTGAAAAATAATTAAAGCAAATCTCAGCATATACAGTTCTCTGCCTAAGGAGAAAATGACAAAGCAAATGGATAATACATGACTAAAGTTAGTCAGAGTGCTTAAAGCACCACTGGAATCTGCTCTTACGTGATAACAGTGGGGGCACTGTAAGAACCTCTAAAGCAAAGGAATCTTTGCTTATTTATTGTTGAACCAAATTGAATCATCATGTTTTGTGTTTGTTTGTTATTGAGATGTCCCTGTGGCTGTGTCTGTGTAAACAAGCAATTTGATGCAGAAAGATGTGTGTAAGGGGGAACAACTGGGAGAAGAACTTCAAAACTTCAATATTGTTCTCCACCAGAATGCTAATTTAAACACAGCCTATGCCAGATGCAACTGCCTACAAGCTGACAGTTGTAGTCTAATCTGTAACAGTAACTGCAGTAATTTTGGATAAGACAGGTTCACAGTGGACCATGGGAGACACATTCAAATCCAGAGAGCATAGCCAGACTTGTGGCCAGGGTGGATGGGGCCCTGAGCAGCCTGATCTGATGTGTGGCAACCCTGCCCATGGCTGTGGGGGTCGAAATTGGAAGGTCTTTAAGGTTCCTTCCGACCCAAACAATTCTGTAATTTTATGATTACACAGTAGCCCTGCGGTAGTAGTCTGATCACATGTAAACTACTGAGCTTCAGCTAATCATAACACTTTAGACACTATAAATAATGAAATATTTCTGTTTGATTTCCTTATGGCAAATTAAAGAGTTCAAAAAGGAATGCTATCAAAAGGCATTTTAGGAAACCTAGTAGATACAAACTGTAAAATGATGGTCATTTTATTAGTTATTACTCTTTTTGAAAGAGACCTCTCAGCTCAGTCACTCTAGGTTAAGTAGGATGCTAGAGGAACTACAGATGTTTATCTTAGGTCAGATACCAAAATTTAATGTGGCTTAAGTCAGCTATGATTTATAGCAAATAAAATGCAGAAAATTAAAATCCAGAAGCTCGATCAACTCATAACTAAACCTGACTGGAATAGATACTGCTCTTAAACAAGAAAGTTTTCAATGACTGCCTTTTCTCTGCCAATGAAAGAACGGTCAGGGCCCAGGTTTGTTGCCAGAGATGATGATCTCCCAAACTATTTCACTGGCTTCATGATGCAAGTTGTAGTGTTTGCCTATGTCAGATAGCAGTCTCCCAGATAAAATTTGTAGATGGTCTATGCTGGGGAAAAATACAGAATCATAGAATTGGGTTGGAAGGGACCTCGGAGACAACCTAGTTCCAATCTCTTTGCCGTTGGCAGTGACACCTTGTATTTAGAAAATCATCTGGTAAAAGTGTTCTCTTTGAGTCACACAGATATCACCAGAATCAGGCCACTAACACCATGCATATATGTTTTTGTTTCAAAATTTACAGAAAGGAGAATTGCAACAGTACTTAGTATATTGCTGTCTACTGATAAAGGCAACCACCTAGGTGGGTGACTCACAGAATATCCCCTACTAACTCAGAAATCCTGGATTTCTGATGCCTAGCTAACCACAGTAAGATAGCTTCCTTTGCCTAGGAAAAAGTCATTTTACACCTTTACTTTGAAAGTCAGGGCAAAGAATGCACGTGGAATAAAGAACCATATATGCAAGATAACAACAACAATACTGATAATAAAACTTATGATTCTGCAGCTTAGCATTACGAATAACATTTAGCTGGAAAAGCAGGAACTCCATGAATTGTATAAACTTGAAAAGAATTAAGGCAAAACAGCTAGTTTCCTACTCAATTATTTGAAGAAATTGTCGAAGAAGAAAAATCCAGATTCTTATTCAGAGTGATCAGAGATGCTGCCATGACCACCATAGCTTACCTTAGGGACAGGGGTTGGAATTCATTTATAGAAGCCATGGAATCATAAAATCCTAAGAGTTGGAAGGGACCTCTGAAGGCCATCTAGTCCAACTCCCCTGCAATGAACAGGAACTCCACAGCTAGATCAGGTCACTTAGGGCCTTATCCAGCCTCGTCTTGAAAGTCTCCAGGGATGGGGCATCATCCACAACACTAGGTAACCAGTTACAGTGCCTCACCACCCTCACTGAGTCCTATGGATCTTATGGGTCCTACTAACTAAACAGGTCTCCCAGTGGAGAGAATAAGGTTTCTGCACAGGGATTCACTTGACCAAAACTAGACACCCATTATCATCCTAAAACAGATTAAATGAATTACATCCCACAGTTCTCTTAATCATAAATGGAGACTAGATCATATACAGATATCTCAAGGATGATGAAGCAATACTTACTTTGGTAGCTTCCTCCCCTTAAGAATTTGTGGTGACCCTTAAATCTGGAGTTTGTAATCAACATTTGGGTACTCAAATAAGTCACTCTTCTACATTACTCATCTCATCCTTTGGTTATATCCAGGCCTCACTGATACAGATAACAATCATAGATGTAAATCTGGTTTCTTATCCTATCCTTCCTTGGTGATCAATAGTCCAGCCTACAAGAAGCAAATCCACAAAGAAGCAGAAGAAAGAAAAAGAAATACAGCTTAGGTGCAGAAGTATTTTAAAGGTGAGGTGATATGGTACTGTGAGCTACCAAATAATCAGAGCATATCCACTTAATGGAGAAACAGTTCTGATTACATACATCAACTGCCTCTGTGCACTGAAAATGTGGAAATACTTTAGAAATGCCAATTTATTTTAAAGGTGTTTCTATTTAAGTTAATGGCATGGAAAAATCTTAAAGGTTTGTTCCATCAAAATAATTATCTTAGTTTACTAGCCATGGGGAACTTTTTGCATAAGGTTTTGGGAATGCTTCATGGTTTTTTATATATTCACACTTTCAGTAGCTGATTCACAAGTAGGAAACATTATTGTAAAGTTTTATTTATTTTACACTTTCAAATTTGATAAATACAGGAAAACAGAAAGAACATGTTAAGATTTCTTTTTATTCTGATTAATTTTAAGGTAATTCACAGTGTTTCAGTTTTAAATGAATTGTTTGAATACTAAATTATGCAGCTTTATGATCCAAGAGATAAGCAGAGCTCTAAAGATGCCTTTGAGACTTGAAAGAGACAGCATTAGAAACTCATTATTGCCGGCACATTTAACATGGTTAAAGTAGGGGAAAATAGACATTAAGTTAATGTAATAGTTAAACTGCATTAATTTGAAAAACTGCCCAGCAAAATGCTTACAGTGAGGATGCATCTTTTTTTTTTTTTTTTTTAATTCTGTGGTATTTTCAAAAATTAAAGTGTCAAAACATTTGAGGACCAGTCATTTTCAAGTAATTTAGCCTAACTTCTACACTTGAAGATATGTTCTAATTATCACTCAAGTACATGTAAGAGCATCAATATTTTCTAAAGAGAGAAAATTGAATGTTAATAAGCATAAACTGGTGCTTCTGAGTGGTAGCAAGCTTCACAAGCCCCACCCTTCTTTCCCATTAATCCTTTTATATCCTGGGTCATTCCTTCTTAACATTGTCTTTATATATTTCACCAGAAGTCTGAAAGCAACTGTTACTGTCTCATAATTGTCTTCATATACAAAAGGAAGCACTGAAAGATATCCAAACTTGTAGAGAAAAGAGAACTACTAAGTCTCAGTAAAGTCCACATCAAAGAAACATAATGACTACTGCGAGGGTGTTAGATTGAGCATATTTTATGTTTCCAAAAATGAAGTGATCAACCTCACCAAAGGAAAATTCAAAATAAAATTCCAACATGTCTATATGTACATACGAGTTTTCAATTACTTCAGAGTGGTGAAGAATACAGCACAAGGTTTGATGACACTTTTATTCTTGTCACATTTTTGGTCTTAATTTAATGGGGAAAGAAGTCCATCTTTTTCTTTAAAGTATGTATTCCCTGTATTTTGACTTCAAATGACTTGTAGTTTAGGGAGAATGATCTATTTATAATCTACTGTGCATACATCGGTAGAGATTAGGGGATAACCCGCTGAAGATAAGATCTGCAGAGAAGGATCTGGAGGTCCTGGTGGACATCAGGTTGGCCATGAGTCAGCAGTATGCTGTCAGCAGTATGTGGCAAAGAATGCCAATGGTATCCTGGGGTGCTAAAAGGGCATGACCAGCAGGTTGAGGGAGGTGATCCTCCCTCTCTACTCTGTCCTGGTGGGATCAAATTTAGATGACTGTGTCCAGTTCTGGGCTCCCCGGTTCAAAAAATACAGCGATCTCCTAGAAGGAGTCCAGCAAAGGACCACAAAGAAGTTTAGAGGTCTGGAGCATCTCCCATATAAGGAAAGGCTGAATCTGTTCAGCCTAATGAAAAGAAGACCGAGAGGAGATCTGATAAATGTTTATAAATATATAAAGGGATATGGCAGGCAAATTAATGAGGGCAGGCTCCTCTTGGTGATTTGTAGCAATAGGACAGGGAGTAACGGCCTAAAATTTGAACATAGGAAGTTCCAAACTGAAATGCGAAGAACTTCTTTACAGTAAGGGTGACAGAGCACTGGAACAGGTTGCCAAGAGAGACTGTGGAGTCTCCTTCTATAGAGATATTCAAGACCTGTCTGGATGCCTATCTGTGTGACCTATTTTAGGGCATTCGCTTTAGCAGGGGCTTGGATTCAATTCCTTAAGTCCCTTCAACATATGCAATTCTGTGAATCTGTGATTCTGTGAAAATTCATAGGGATCACTGTAGATCTTATAGACATCCAGGGGTTCTACTTAGAAATGGTGCTATTAAGAAAAATCAAATTTGTACCATTACAGAACAGCAAAATGAGGTACGCAATGTGGAGTCCAAGTACCTTCGTAGAAAACATTCAGAAACTTTCTGTGACTGTATTTCCACATCATATTCCTAAAGGTAGAATCTAACTGAGTAATACAAAGCAATGAAGTTATTGTCCTTTAGCTGAAGTATCCTGTCCACTACTCTCCCAGCCTGACTTCAGATCTGGTGGAGCCTGGACAGCTGATGCCGTGGTCTGTATGGAGCTGCCTGAGACTAAGTGACAAAAGATATGAGGGAAAAACCTTATTTTGCTTGCCCAGAAACTCATTCTCCAGTGCTGCTTCAAGAGGAGTAATGCTGTTTTTTCACATTAGGAAAAATATGACTATTATTGAGATTTCCTTCTGTGTGGTTCCACACTAGAGCATTAGGAGAAAGAATTCAGGAAAACTACTCTTCACTCTTCTTTTCATCCCTTTCCTTCCCCTCAGCTATGACTCCAGGATTGCAGGGTTCACTCTTCCTCAACAGTGGTGGATGACTCAAGAGCTCCAGAATTACTTTGCAAAAGGAAATCTTTGCTGTATGGAGATCAAATAACTGTCTGTGGAAGAGCAATGGAGTTCTCTCTGTCACTGTAACTTTGCACTGGAAACCAAAGGCCAGAGCATCTTAAAGCAAGTTCATTAATTTTAATATGGAGAGAGAGCAAAGCACAAGATTGAAAAATAGGAGCATTTTCCACCTTTACTTTTTAAAGTAAACTGAACCTTAGACTTCCCGAGACTCCAGCAAAAATAATAAGGTTCACAGAAAGGATATCTTGTGATTTAGCACCCAAAGTACACCTTCCAAAAAAACTCAATCTGGAATCTTAGCTGAAGTTAGTGCAGTTAGTTCGACTGGTGTTCCACTATTACATGTCAGATATGTTAAGCAAGTACAAAATAAAGCTAAGGTAAAAACTCTGTAGCTTTAGAATCCACTGAAAAGATTAAAATTCTTGTACAGTATCAAGTCAAGATTGAAAGGGGAACATCCTACAGTTTCGTGTTCCCAATATCTGCACTGTGCATTGCCTTTCTTCTTGTTTTAGTTGCCTTGAGGACAACTGAACTTAGAGTCTTTAAGTAGAACTGTATTAAAAATTTGGAAGAAAAGAAAAAAAGTGTTTTGAGTTGTGTATTTTCCACTGACACCTCATTATTCTCAAATATGTGCTTAAACATTTTTACCAAGAGATCTATAAATACCTTATTTACTTTTAAAAAATCTCCAGACTACCACAAATAACTATTTTTCTCTTAGGAAGAAGTTCTTTGAGATCACAGTATCATAGAATCACCAAGGTTAGAAAAGACCCACAGGATCACACAGTCCCACCATCCACATATCACCAATACTTCTCACTAAACCATGTCCCTCAACACAATGTCCAAATGTTCCTTGAACACCTTCAGGGTCGGTGACTCCACCACCTCTCTGGGCAGCCCATTATGGTGCCTGACCACCCTTTCAGAGAAGAATTTCCTAACATCCAGCCTGAATCTCCCCTGGCACAGCTTGAAGCCATTCCCTCTAGCCCTGTCACTAGTCACATGGGAGAAGAGGCTGACCCCCAGCTCACTACAACCTCCTTTCAGGTAGTTATAGAGAGTAACAAGGTCTCCCCCGAGCCTCCTCTTCTCCAGACTGAACAATCCCAGCTCCTTCAGCTGCTGTGAGGCCTGTGCTCCAGAATCCTCACACCTTTGTTGCCCTTCTTTAAACATGCTCCAATGTCTTTCTTGCATTGAGGGGCTCAAAACTGGACACAGTACTCAACTGAGCAACTGTTACCCAATATTCCATGTCATCAAAGTGACTGTATGAATAAATGAAAGCTATTTTCATACCTTCCCAGTATAATTCCTTCTCCCTCCTCAATTTGTTACATTGATTATAGGATTTTATTATCTTCACTGCTATGAAATCTGACTAAACTTTAAAAGAAAGAGGTATTAGACTGGAAAGAGTAGCAAATAATTTTCCATTTGTCCACAGCATCACCTTGCGATCTCCAAATCTGACTTAAAATAGACGTCTCTCTGACATTCATTATAATGAAATCTGATCAAATTTTATGCCACTCAAAACAGCAACAAAACACAATGCTTATGTAAAATAAGTGTTCACAAATCATATTTTTACACAAAGCATAAAAGTTTTCTGTTTACATACAAGCAACTAATGGCTATGTCTTGTAGGGACTTGTCTTTCCAGTCCAGCTTTGAATCTTTGGATTTCAAAAATGTTCAAACAGGCTTCTTTTAGAATTTCATTCCCTTTTGGACATTAAAGTGTAAAATATGCCTTTTAGGGATTTGTGTCCTGATAAAAATATTGTGTATATTTGTTGCTTCAGTAGTACTACTTTTAATTCCACTACTTAAGCAGGTTGTTTCTCCTTTGACATTTTTATTCTCACTTCTTATTTTCTTTTCTGTCCATAGTCTTGATTATTATTTGAAAAATACCTGCCATGCAATGTACTATAGAGCAAAATAGCTGTAAGATCAACCATTATTGTCAAGCTTTGTAAGTTAATTCCACGAAAACTAAGCAACTTTCCATTTGCTCTGGAAATAGAACTTCAATTTCAGCTACAACCTCAAAGAAGCTTAGACTGAGTAGATTGTGAAATTCAGGTCTTTGGATTCTGAACTTATTTGTTCCATATTTCCATAATTTCTCCATACTAATTAATTTTCCAGAGACTATCAAGTATCTATGTAAACTAAAGGAAAAGTTCTTGTGCAGTTAGTTCTACAAAAGGTCATTTTTTTAACTCCCTATACCCAAAGTGATGTTCCATCAGTATACACTCTTTTAGCAATGGCTAGGAAAGCTGAAAAGAAAGCCTCGTGAAAATATATTCCATGTTTTCAAAAGGTATAGTATGCATAAGAATTCTTTTAATTATTCTACTTAGCTTTCAAGGCAGTGTTATACATATTAGATGACATATCATCAAAAAAAGATGATTCAAAGAAGGCTCAAAAGTACAAATTTTAATTAAAATTGAAAATAAAAAAGCCTTTCTGTAATATAAACATACCACTAATTGCTTCTTACCTTACAAAAGGTTACATTTTTCTCCCCTCAATTAGGGCAATTTTCCATTAACAGAGAATAGGAGGCTATCATATTGCTGGACAGAGCAAAGGAAATGTGGATCTGTTTAAACTTAAGTACCTGCAAAATATCATTAACTGATGTAAAGTTGACAGTCAATTGTCCACTCATGTTATAAGTGTTTCTGTGATTTGAAAGAAAAACATCTCAGACATTCAAGGCCAGGCTGGATGTGACTCTGGGCAGCCTGGTCTAGTGGTTGGTGACCCTGAACATAGTAGATTGAAACTAGACGATCATTGCAGTCCTTTTCAACCCAGGCCATTCTATAATTCTATGATTCACTTTGAATTTAAAATTAGCTTCTGTTCTTTGATTCTAAACTTTTTTGTGCCACAGTAGAAAGGCTTTTATTATGAATGGCTGGGATTTTGAAAACAGTTATCATGAAACAGACTCAGACTCTGTCCCCTGCCAACTTTTCTTAAGTGTGCTTAACATGCTGCAGTCATACAAAGACCAGTTTTCACCTCAATTTTATTTTGCCATTTCAATAATTTGTCACAAATGATTTTATTCCAGGGGCTGCCTATGGCTCATCATCTCTTTACCACTGAATAATTCAGTAAACTCATTCGATATATGGCTTTGCACTGTTAAAAATGCATTTCAGCTTACTATTATAGATAATTTCATGCATTCACACCACAGCTTTCCTTGACTTCACTTGCAGCTGTGTGTACACTGCACCTGTACAAATCTGACTCCAGAATTTCACAGTGTGCCCAGAAAAATGAGGAAAACATGCAGTGCAACAGACTGTGAAAGGTTTAACAGCTTGATCCCCAAAATTTTAGGGGGAAAAAAGAAAGAAAGAAAAAAGAAAAATAGATAAAGAAATGTGGGGGCTGAGTTAAAGCCTCTACATTTACAAGATGATCTGTTGCTTCTGGATACCCTTTTGTTGAAAGCCTCTATTTCCACCATAGCTCTATTGGAAGAACAAAACTCCCCCACTGGTATACCGTGGGCAGGTTTATCCCATGCTACAAAAAACAAGTTGTGTGAATTTATCAATATTTTCAACTGAAGGCTTAATGCAGAGGAGCCATATCAGTCTATATTCATTAAACCTGGTTGCCAAAGGCTTTCTCCATTTTTACCATAACTGCCTCTGCCTGAAATTTTACAAGCATTGCTGTGTTGGGACGTCTGATTCCTTACGGAAGTGACAAAGCTGTGCCAACAGAACCTTAGAAGAGACAAAGCCTTTGAAGGACTTGGGCTCACAAGTGCAGTGATTTAAATGAGACTTGTTTTCTCCAAGGCTGCAAGCTTTACTGTTTGTGATATAAAATTTCAAGGGATTAGTGGAGTGTTTGCTTTATGAAGAGAAACAGCTCCTTTCTGATATTTCTGTTCAAACTATTCATCCATTTCTGTGATTACTCCATACAAGGCATCAGAACAAAACAGATTTTAGCTTGTCTGGTGAATGAATTTCAGTTCTCATCACTATTTTGTCACAAGAATACATTAATTTGGTACAATTTTCCACTCTTAAAAAAATTAATTATTTTAGCAAGAGAGTAACAAGGACACATGATTACCCATTGAAACTGCACAACGCTGACAAAAATAATGCATAATTTGCACAGAACCTCCAACACTGTAGCTGCAAAGCAGTTACCTCAACTTCTATTTCTAGTCCTTCTTTTTTTTTGCTACAAAATATGCAGTGTTACAGCAGTTCACCACAGGAGACTGTACTATGTACAGGCGGAACACTACATAGCCTAGCAGAAAGGTATTTTTCTATTTGTTGATAATGCAGGCTTTGTTCCTTGGTAGAAAATGCATTTTCTTTGATCTCATGTATCAATTTAACATTCATTAGAGAGCCAGAAGAATTTATATATTGCCTCAGTGGGACAGTATAGTATAATACTTGTTTCTTTTATTTTGATTTTTTTTAGTTCCAAAACTATCTTCGTTAGACTTGACCAATACCCACTTGAAGTAATCTATGATAGTCTCAGAGGCACTCAACTTCTTAGCAGTAGAGCTATTTTTAGTTGCTCGCCAACTTCAGACATTAAGAAATGCTGCATCTGGCAGCTCAGCAGGCTGCTGTTTCTCCATGTCCCCATCTCCAACCAGTACCACATCCGTGCATGCACTCGCAACATCAGTATACATATGCATGCACACAAGCAGAGAACACCACACACACACAGACACAGCAGCACAAATGGCCTCCTTCTATTCCCTTCTCTGGCTGATCAGATTGAAAACTTATCAGTGGAAATTTTGTATACATGTATGTAGACAAACAAAACATAGCTCCCTCTTAACACTAATGACATGTTAACAGACATTTTTTGAAGACTGAAGAGTTACTGTGTCATTTCAGAGTGACATGACACAGATTCAGTTTACAAGGCAGCATGTCAAAGTAAAATAGCAACAATTTTCTTTTCTTTTGATATGGCCATGTCTACACTGGGTATATGGGAACTTCTAAACCTTCCATTCAGTTTACATAAAAACAGAAACAAAGTCTGGGAGAGTAGAAGACTGGACATCTGAGGGAACAAATCATTCCATTTGTCACATATATTTTTTTGCCATGAAGTATGAATAAATATATTTAACTCTCTAATAGATTCCATTATTTCTTACACTCCATTGTACCAATTACTTGAACTTTGCCTAAAAGCTGTGAAAACAGCATTATTGTGTCATTAGAGATAAATCTTCATTGAGTGGGAAGAGTTTTGAGCACAGCACTAGGATTTCAGAGAAGCATCATCAGGAGATTGAGGTAATGTATCCCCCAGCCTCCAGGCCATCATGATCGTCCTCTTCCCTTGATCTCAACATGATATCCTTCATAATGTGTCAGACTGAGCTTCTTCACTGTCCTCCAGTGCCTGCTAGGAAAATGTCTTCCTGGGACTGACATCACTAGTAGGTCTTGGAAGCGAGTGACCAAACCTTCAGGTCACTCCTCATCATCACACACAGAGCATCTCTGAATTAATTCAACAATACTTAAATCATTGGATGAGAAAGAGAAAGCAGAATTCTGTATTTGGAGTACAGATAAATCAATAACATACATAGTAACCAGTTTTACTTCCTGGTATTTCCTCATTAGTGACCATCATATTGAACCGTCTTCTGGCATGTTTTCTGTATGTGAACCCCATATCACTGGCATATCCTGCTGCTGGTTTCCCTTCCCTGAAGGCTGAAATGACTTTACTGATTTTACACTTTCTTTCTGAGGAGGCATTACACCAGTAAGAGCATATTCTCTCCCAAAACTTTCTATAATCTCTGACCTGATGACTAATTTACTTAAGTCAAATGCTAGTTTCTCAACTCCCATCTCCAACAGAAATAGTTTTGTTTCACAGATATTCCTTTTTTCCCACTCCATTTAAAGATTCTTTTCAAATGCTCCACTCTACCAGCAAGGTTTCACCAGTCTGAATGTGTTTTTATCTGTGAATCTGCCTAACTAGAGTTGCAGTGCAACATACCCTGACAGATAAATGGATCATCCCAGATTGCATCTTCTCAGCAGATAACTTTTTTTTTTTTTTTTTTTTTTTTCCAGAAAGCTACATGATCACCACACAAACCCATAAATGAGGAGAAAGCAAATATGCTTCTGTACCAGACCTTGAGTTAGAGTAGGCACAGTATTATGGGAAAAAAATAATCAGTTGGGTTTGGCTTCCTGACCTTCTGAGATGGCATGCTAAGATTTGAAAGAAAAAAAAAAAAAAAGTTCCAATGCTCTAAGGCAGTCTTTCAATGTAAGAAAGTTCTGCTGCTAGAATCCATCTCATTTGTCAGGCTGTACATTACCAGACCCTCACTGACTTTAAGACAGTACTGTAGGCACAAATGACTTACAGAGGAAGTGAAGCACACAGATGAAGCCTGGTTAGATAACTCTTTCATTTTAATCCTGGATACAGTTGGAAAGACCTGAGTTACAATTTTAGAATACCATGTTTTCTTTGAAAAAGCAGGTTACTGTGTCATGGCCAAACTACTAAGAAACTTTAAAATTGTAACTGATTGTGCAAAGTCATGCATTGCTTATTAAGGGGAAAGATGACTCTGAGGAGATACAGCAGTATATACTATGAAGAGGATTTTGCTAGTTTATTCTGTAGCTGTCTTCACAGAGGATCCTTGCTGCTTTCTTTGAAACCATCTACAGTTCTCAGTACTAAAGTCAGCAGAGGTTAATAATATGATTCTCTAATTCTCAGAACACTTTTCCCCCATTTTGTTGGCACCATCAGTATGGCAGTACATTTCTGTGAACATCTCTGTGTTTGCAGTGTAGATCCCTGTCTAATCAGTACCAAAATGAAAATATCAGACCCTTTCAATGATGAACCTTGTACTGTATTCAGGGAGAGCCTAGGAGGGTCAGAGATGAACTTTTTAACCTTTTGCCTCTGGTCTAACATTGTGTATTAGTGTCACAGTAACCACTGAATTACTTTGACAGAAGGAGAAGGTACTTTCCACACAAATCTTATAACACTTTTCTGCGGAGAGAGGTGTCCTCTTTTACTACTAATATCAGAAAATGTGGTCCATCCATCAAATTGTCAGACATTACCTACAAGGCAGATTGACAGATTTTGTTCAAATGAATTTTAGGAAAGTCTTTAAGAAAAGATAGTGGCACCTGTCCACAGCACCACTTGGACCATTTCCTAATCTGGTATAACTATCTGAAGCTTTTCTGGGCAATTTGGAAAGAGTGGAATTAGACCCTATCTACAGAAAATCACTTGTTACTCTGCTAACTTTGACAACCTGGGGTAGAACATAACATAACTTTTCTCCTACACTGGGTTATCCAGACTGCATTTGAACTATATGACTCTGATGGCAGGACACCTGATATTACAGCTTTTACTATAAAGCCATGCTTAAATTACTAATAATTGCATTATTGCCTTAATAAATGCTGAAGGTACAATAAAACTGTGATTAAAGGTGCTTTATGAGAAGAAAATTATAGTGTCTTTTAAACTCTGCTGTTTACAGTTAGGCAATAACATTACTGTGCTATGACACATTTACAGCACTTTCAACCTTCAGCATTAAGCTACAATATAGCTGCTTCTCAGTTTATTCCAAGGTATTTCTCCATCGTTAAGCAGAAAGTAAAATTGAAGAGTGCAACTTAGGGCTCTGTAGGTAGGAAAGTTTTCGCCTCATGCTCCTTGAATATCATAAAAACTATTTTGTCTTTGTGATGATGTTGTTGACAAAGCAACAAAGTAGAAAAATGGATGACTTTTTCATAGGTGAAGACAAAGATCCACCATCAGAGTATTCTGCCTGCAGAGGATCAGTCCCAAGGTGGCAGACAGCAGCCAGTTAGACATCACTGGCTGAAGTGGAAATATCAGCACTATTAAAAGAAGCAAAAGCTTTTATCATAGTAATCTAGAGCTTCCCATCATGGCTACAAGGCTTTATTTTTTTCATGTGTTGCTGACAAATACGTTTTCATCACAGGATATTCCTGATCAAATCCAAGTGGAGAAATTAGGTCTATTGGAACATAGCGATGAGCACAGTTGATGAAAACTGGCATAATGCTACTAATAGGTTTTCCAACTCTGTTTGGTTAGCCAGAAAAACTATAAGTCTTGTTACGCTCCTAAACAAAAAAGAATTATTTTTCAAGCTTTCAGATAGCCTTGTACTTCAGGTGTCAGCACTGACCTTTATATGATTCCTGACAATTCTGCTAAGCATTGCTAAAAAAGATTTAAAAGTCAAATTTTCCATTTGTTAAGAGTTTAGAATTTTGATTACAAAAAAAAAAAAAGATTATTACAGTTGCACTAGCAATTTCCATATACCCGTTATTCACATCTGACTTGACACTGCAGACCACACTGAACAGCATAGAGATTTTGCTAGTCCTTGGAAAGCTATAACAAGCCCCAGGAAGTCAGCAGTCTGATTGTGTTACCTTAGAGCTCAAAACACCATTTAAGCCTACTTTTTTAGCTCATATTTCTCTTTCCTTTATTTTGAGGTTACCAATTTATTTAGATAATCTGGATATGTCATGTTTATATTTAAAATGGCCAGAGGAAGGCCATGAAGACAATTAGAGCATTGGAGCACCACTCTTATGAAGAAAGCAACAGGTTGCCCAGAGAAGCTGTGGATGCTCCATGCCTGAGCTGTTCAAGGCTAGGCTGGATGGGGCCCTGGAGAGCCTCATCTATCAGGTGGCAACCCTGCCCATGACTGGAGATTGGAACCAGATGATTTTTAATGTCCTTTCCAAGCCATCCTATGATTCTCTGATTCTATGATATAGCATGGTATGGAATCACGAAAATGACAGCTTCTGTTAGGTACGGTTATAAAGTCACACATGTGGAAAATATAATGATGAAGATGTGGAACTTATTTCAGTTCTGACCAATGGTGAGAATTTATCATTTAAGAGGCAGGTATAATTTTTTAGTAGCAGTTTGCTTTCTATATTGCATATCAACATTTCTGCTGAGTCCTGTTTTTCTCTTCTCCATGTGCCAAGAATAAGATCCTTTTGCATGAACATGTCACACATGCTCAGAATATTTATGATTCATTCAGAAATGATGAGTGGGTATATGTTGCCACATTTTGTCTTTTCTGTTTCTAGTATTTTTCAAGTGCATAAAATAGACAAGTTTAATGGGAGCTAGGAATTTACTCTAAGTTACAGTGGAAGCAATACCTCCCAGCTAAGATGAGAAAAAGAGCAAACATAAATGACTTGCAATCCTGTCTTACATGCAAAGAAAGCACAAGAGAAGTTAGATAGTAAGTTTTACACAGCCGGAGTTCATCTGTAGAACTTTTCTTGACTTGTCCCAAATCTGTTCTGTACACAAAGAAACAACCTATCACTGCCTTTGTGCCCAGAGTTTGCTCTGGTCTCCTGGAGGTTGCACCTTCACTAACCTTGCTTGAGATCTTTGATCAATATTTCCATTGTGTTCAATAGCTACATGAAAAGGGGCACAAGATCCTCCCTTCCCTATGCCAGGTTTCTTTTCATAGCTGAGACACCCTGTTCTGAATGCACACCAAAGATGATAATAAAAGGTCAAATGCTGCATGGAGTGCAAAATTTTTTGCTTGTTGCACATAACTTGCAGGTGTACAGAAATATATAGTAAGAGAAATCAGTCAGATGCATACATTTATGCTGAATATAGCCAAGTGTTTCTAAGTGGGAGACAGTTACTGGTCTGCTGAGCCCATTCCTGTTCCAGAAGTGTCAAAATCATTGGGATTTCTTTCTTTTTCTGTATCTCCATTGACCAGCTTTAGATACGCTGATCAGAACCTTCCCAGCAAAATGAAAAGACAGCAGCATATTCATTGAAGCTCAAAAGGTTTTACAGTTCACCATTAGGATACTAGTCTGACACATGGGGATAAATGTAAAAACTTATTCTGCCTTTTCCAGAGAAATATTAGTTCAAAACTTTAGAATTAAGCAGAGCAGATGGCTTCCACCAAGCTCTCTAAGCACCCTGAGTTATAAATAAACTGATAAAATTGTTAGTTGAGTTTGGACCCAAAGACAGATACTTTCATTTATTCCTTTCCCTATGTAAATGCTTGAAAGATTTTATTTTTGATCCAGAGCAGAAAAAAAAAAAATCAGAAGTTCTTCTGATACAAATTCTTCATCCTCTACAGTCTAGTGCATAGTGCCAGATACTTCCTGAGAGTGTGTGCTTTTAAGCTTTCTACATCACTTGAATTCATTTTGACACATAACAATCTGCAGCTTTCAGAAATAACACCTAAAGAATAAATCTTTAACATGGTCCAAATGTTTAAGAATTTGGAAGGGAGTAATTGCTGAGGTAATTTCACCAAGCAACAGAACAGATTGAACTGCAGAAATTTCCTTTTCACAAAGCAGTCAAGGTACGCGAAGAAACACCTCGCCTGTTTTCACTGCTGCACAAAATGAAGAGGCAATTGAAAGGGGTAATTTTAGTAAATCTCAGAAGATTAAATGGAGGCAATCATAGAATGAGTAGTGCTCCTTTGTATATAAAACACTAACAACAATATACTGTCAAAGATGTAATGCTTTCTTATGAACAGACTTTGGTTCTAAGAGCTGACTAGCTACTAAGAAGTCTGCAGATCAGCATCTCTGTAGCCCTCTGACAGCTGTAGCATTGAAATATGTCTATAAAAGGCATCAGATGCAAATAAAGAAATGGGACTTACCATGACCTTCCACAGATATTGAAAAGTGTAAGGAAATATTACTTTAAGCCATAAATGTACAGTAGAGATAATGCCAAGAGAATTAAACAACCATCTGGTGTAATTATTCATGTTCTCTAAAAATAGTTTGCATGTGAATGTGGCATCGTATTTCCCTATATAGTTTAGAGAATGGAGTCTAAAGTAAAATTGCAGAAAATCACAGGAAATAAAGGCAAATAATGTTTTTTGTTTTTTTTTTAATGGAGATTAATGCATTCTCTTCTAGATAAGAAAGAACGTCGTGACTGGATGGAAGCTGAGAGTGAGAGAACAGTATTGGTGCTTTTAAAACAAACGTATATGTGACAACTAAAACTCATCTGAAATCATAATAAACCTTCCTCTATGTGAGGGTGTTCTCATGATGCTTTGTAAAATGGCTTTAGTCTGTACAGTTAAGAACTGAGGAACTGTGTGAAGAGTGTACTTTTTAGACACTGTCATGTTCTAAATAAGTAATGTAAAGAAAAACTTTATTGAATAATACAAATTCTGACATGCACACATGCACACAAAGTTTTTATCATAGAAATCATAAAAATAAATCATGCATCTTTTAGGAGGGATAATTTGTTCTTGCTGTCCTTACTGCAAGAACCTACCCATGTTCCTCGGAGCATCAGGCAGTTAGAGAGCAGAACAGACCAAGTGGTGTTCAAACAGGGTATTCTACAACTGCAATAACAAATTAAATTAGTAGAAGCCTGTCCAAGGATAAGCTGCAGAAATTGTTCTCCCCAGTCTTAATTACACATTTGTGCTCTATAGTATTAGAAAACAAAATATCCATTTATAACACAGGCAGCACTATGCAGTAGAAATGACTGCTGGGCAACTTTACCACAGAGGTGTTATTTGAATGATAATATGTGACTACTGCATGTAAGTAACGGATATACAAAGAAAGAATGTGAAATTATCCCTCTTTACTGCGATACTGGACAGTGTACGTGAGTAACCAGGGATGTCTGATGAAAACTAATGAGAATTCATAGTGAAATAAATACCTGCAGTAGGTGTTTAGTGCAGCATTAACCATGACAGTGTATGTGGAGGAGCCTGTACATACCACTGTGTGGTCAAGGCAAGAAAATGATTAATATACAAATATGAATGACACTTCTGTAAGCTAGGAGTACCTCCTCCATATGAAAAGGAGGTACCGTCTCTGCATGTCAGAAAAAGGCAAAATATTATCTTAGTAAAAAATGTTCAGAATTCAGAATATCACAAGTGCCAAGAATGGACAGGAAGAAAACTGGCAAAGATCGTCTCAAAGCATTTTGTTGTAAGAAATCATCATTTGCTCCAGGAGATCCAAGTACACTTAATATTAATTCTCATTTTTCTCTTCTACTTTTCAGTTGCAATCCAAGGTCTTAGCAGTCTGGTTTTAATAACCCAAGAATCTTAGTCAATAGAGAATGAGAATGTTCCTTCTAAATCAATTAAATGGCAATTAAGAGCAGGTGGGAAGCCTGACAATAGGGTTAGGTGAATGAAGACAAGAGCATGTCAAAGCCAAACTACCCTGAAGAATTGTTTTAACTATCAGTACAGTATCTAAACTGTACTTGAGACACAAAAAGGCTCAAAACTCACAAAAAATACATAATAGTATTTTCATTATTTATTTTTTGGACATCATATTTTTGTAACTGTATCTCCACTCTCGCTTATTTTAAGACAAACTAACTAAAAAATTCTACCAGGTTTTTGTTTTCTGTCATCTGCTTGGCTAAGACCAGCGTCCAAGAGACGCTGCTTCCGTAAGGTAATGCAATCTCTATTGCACTCGCATGTGAAAAGGCTAAAATGAAGTTCTTTCTTTCACTTTTTGTAATGTTTGGTATGATATTCTAATAGACATATTCATTAGCTGCAGAGAATTTCATTTTTAACATATGAAGAATATACTAGAAATCTTTAGATAAAAACTGTGAGACTACTGCAGAAGGCTCCCATCCATTTCAGCAAAATTTGAAACAGCTTATTTAACCAACAGCACTCCTTCCTCTAGAACCAAGCATTTGGTCTAAAGATATTACTGTTATCTCAGAGAAAAAAAAAAAAAAAAAAAAAAAAGAGTTATGAAAGCAATGTATGCTTTAGCAAAGATATGGTGCTGTGTCAAAAGTAACATCGGGGCATTATGGTGAAAGAACAAAGCAGTGAAGGACTGGGTGTTTTCTGAGTAATAAAGCAGCAAACAGCATCTTTTCTATATCTCCTCATTTTTTTCAAGGAAGGAAAGTAAAAAGCCTTCTTATGTTAAAGCCATGAAAAGTTATATATATAAAGTTTTTACTTTTACTAATAATTTACTACAGACTTGAAGGACACCAGTAATGGTGGGAAAATGTTTTAAACAAACTGATGCTTCCTTTCTGCTAACTCATGTTTCTACTCTTTGCAGTAATCATGACTTTCTTTGAGATGCTTAAGATGACAAACTTCTTTTCAGAGCTGTAACTGTAAATACTATTTACCGTAATAAATCCGTAAATGGCATCTTCCAGATACACACACTGGATGATTAGTGAGATGTTTCATATGCCCCTAAATGTCAAATGACCTTGGTGGGTTCCTTACTAGGAACAATAGCCACTTGAGCATACGCTATTTATGTTAAGCTGTTATCTGAAAATACATACACCATTTCTGTGCCAAATTAAAGAAAAAAGAAAAAAGCTTTTTCTCCACATGCTATTAATAATGCGTTTTGGAATGGCTGCTAGAAATGTTATTTTGAGAAGGAAGAAGTTCATAAGAAATGAGATTTGAATCAGAATTGAAACATACTGATTGCAAAGAACAGAAAGTGGGTCAAGCAGAAGACAGTTAAAAAAAATCAAAAGATGTTGCAAACTTTTTACCACAAAGGTGGCATAATCAGCAAGCTGGCAAAAATTACAACCATGCATATGTAATATCAGACCCCCTTCACGATGAGAAGCTGCTAACATGAGAGATCTGAGCTAATAAAAAGATAACAGCAGCTGATTTTGAATCCAGCCAAGCCTGAAGGAGGCCTATTTTCCTCCTATTGAAACAGTGGGGTGCTATAAAAGCTAGCTGCTGCAAACAAGAAATAACAGATGCCACTCCCTTTCTTGGCTTTGCAGAACTCATCCGAGCTTCCCACTATAAAGCAGAACAGCTATGAACACAGCAGGCAGAAGGCTAAAATTCAGCTTGGAAGAAACTGGATCACATAGTTTCTGCAGTACAGTGACCTCACAGATACTCTATCAATGTAGATGAGATGAGATAATGCCGCTAATTATTACACCAAGCTGGAATCTTATTTTCCCTTTAAGTTACTGCAGTTGATATAAAGAAAAAAAAATCATACCAACATTTTAAATAATTATAAGTTCTTCTGTAAGAAAAAAAATACAATTGTAGGTAGAGCAAGATAATTGAATATCTTAGAGAGTAAAAATTAGTACCCATCCTTGCCATAGACACATATTAGATATCAGATATCCTTTCAGCAGTTTCACAATTATTTGGATTTTTAATGAACTCCCCTTTCATTACTTGGATATCATTAAAATGGCAACCTGTTTCAATTTTCCACAGTGCTTAGCTGTATCTCACAATAGGAACTGCATTTGCAGTGAGACATTTTCTCACCTGGCTCTAGCAGTTACCTTATTCATTGGCTACATAAACCATTTTCTAAGTTAGTCTCTTTTGAAAAAGTGATGCACCACGCCAGGAGAACCTCAAGCTACTTGCCTTATGGGCAACATACAGTTCTATTTCACCAAGTCCTGCTTCTGAGACTGATGTGCTGCACTCTCACTGACAGCAGTTCAGTAGCAGATTTTATCATCCATTGGTCACTGAATTGACAGTCAGTGAAGAGTAGTAAAACTTTAATTATAATTTTCTAGAGAAAGTTTATGTTTTTCTCCGATTTGCCATGACACATACCCTCCAGTACATACAAGACACGTAGTTCTATCGTTTGTTCTGTGAGATCATAGTAAATCAGAATTTCGCAGTACTCAGAGCTCATTATGTGTTAAATTATATCTCCTCCCTTAATTTGTGAAGCTCATTAAGTGTTTACTTACATGACACTTTCTGTGCTAGATTACAGATGCAGTCTTTCAAACCAACAGTACTGCCAATTATGTTACCTGAACAGCTGAAAATACTTACTTGAGAAATCCACAGATGTCCATAAAAGCCTGAAGGAGTAATAACATCATGTTTTAAATACTGTAATCTTTGTGTGCTGATAGACTCAGCTGTGTGTCACCAGCATAGTAACTAAGACATTAGTTAGTAGTGACTATGGCATTAACCAGAAATACACATGAGCCTGGATTCATCCTGCCTAGCTTTAGTCACTTAAGTGAGACGTTCAAGGTAGAAAATTAGATATATATTATCTCTACAGTTGGTGAAAAGAGGTCAGCAATTCACAACTTTAGCTGGCTATTTTGCCACTAAGAGGTGCCAGCTTTCTTCCATCAGTCCCTGAGGAGAGGAGACACAGGTGATTAAGCCACGGTTGAAGGTCCTTTGTGAAATGCAAACCCCTCTGCCAAAGTAAGTGATGAAAAAACCTGAGAGTTCAAGCATCCAGGTACTTTGAAGAGCTTATGGAGCAAATGTGCTCAGGTCACATACAACATTTGCTACAACTACCCAAACTCAGCAAAGAGGATGCGTTATAGGTGGTTTATAACTTTTATATAGAAGCCTTATGACTGACTGCAGTGATTATTTCAGGTATTTCTTTGCACAACTAGCAAAGATTTGCTAAACATCACAATCTTCGGAAAGATTTTAGGGCTAGTTTGCAGGGGAAAACTGCTGTTATTAGGCCGTTCCTGTTAGTATTTTATGACTGAGATTCAGACTGCCCATTCCTGATTAATCAAATATCTCTGTGACTGTCCTAGTTGAGTCTAGGGAGAATTCCTGACACTGGAAAGCAAGATGTTATTATCACCTGGTGCTGTAAGCTGCTGGTCTAGAAATCACAGGGCTCATAGTTGAGCTGAGATGGTGTGGTAACATGTTTCATATACACAGTGAGAAAAATTGCATGAATTATCTCTGAATAGACAGTGGTGAGCTGACACAATGTTAAAATAACATTATGCTAGTTTAAGCTATTAGCTGTTCTGATTTAACACTGGTATTGGCCAACATGGATTTTGATGTGACAGCCAGTTCACTGTTTCCAAAAAGCTTCAGGGATACATGTAATGCTAAAATCATGCAGAAGGCAGAGTTCAGATTAGAAGATACAGATGAGACAAGGTAGACTAGCTGGTGGGCACAGTATATTGATCTCATAACTTTCATCAGGCTCGGCATGTAGGCAGGCCCTATTGATTTCAGCACACAATATACCATGTAGACTTAACAGCTGTAGAAAGAACATAAGATTCAGAGGCCATGGAAAAAATAATAAAAAAAAAAAGGTAACACAAAGGAGTTCCTCAGTGATCTGATGTGGTCTTTTCCTGAGGCTCTACTCCCTGCCCAAGAATTGGTTACGCATTTTTGCACTGAAGTATCCACTAATAATATATATACACAGTATGTGAACTCTTCACTTCCTGGGCAACGCTGCTTGTTGCAGGGCTGTAAATCGTATTACCAGTTATTTGCCCTCTTCTCCCTCTCTGACCGCTCTGGTTTGCTTTTCCATCTGCACAGTGGCACACCCTCAACTGAAAGGTGAAGAAAAAATTTCTGTCAGCCTTGCCTTAAACCAGGAAGTGAAGACAAAGTTGCTGGAATATGCAAGATGTAGGTTTGATCCATCTCAAGATGAAAAGGGTAGAACCAGTGTAGTGCTTCCTCTGAAATTCATCTGCTAAAGAAGAGATGGACAGATGCCTTCTCTTTCAGTTGAATTTTTAACGAGAAATACAAGACCATCCTAACCCAAACTGGCAACTGGAGCACTGAAGTCCTTCGGGTTGCGAGTGCTTTCATGATCACCAGCCTTAGAGGTTTTCTTTGCTGCTGGAAGCTTGAAGGGGAATGCAAATTCCTCTGCCTGGAGCCTTTCCTCCTAGCTGACTGGTTGGCTGAGGCAGTCTCAGTTACATGCGTCGGATGATATTTCACAAAACCAGCTCATGGCTGTAAATCTCAGCCAGCAGTCTGATTTTTCCATCTGCAATGCCCAGAACTGAGAGTTTCTGGAATACGTCAAATCTAGTTGCTACCTCAGATTTTCTAGCCCTGAGATGTCTGTTTCATCCGATGTTTCCTATGTCTCTTTATCATGGTGTTAAGCTAATACCTTGAAATTGGGAGTGGAACAGGGAGATGCAGATTTATCCTGCTTTATCCTGCTGCCTCTACCCTTGGGGCAGTGACCACAGCAGAGAGGGAGGACTGACAGCTGTGAACAGGAGTACCTTCATTTACAACAGTTATATTTATCTTGATTATTGATGCCTTCAAGTTCTGGCTTGTGCACTACAGATTCTGCTGCTGTGGCACCTGAAAATTCAGCTTCCAAGAGTGAATCTATGACACAATGGATTTTTCTTTAACTGACTTTAAGGAAAAGAAACTGAATTATGCTACCTGTATAGAATCCCTATTGGTCAGCATGTCCAGGAGGTTGCCAAATGGAAGGTCCTAGATGGTCACAAATTTGTAATCATAGAGTAGCATTATGTGTCTCAGGCCATATAGTCAGCACATTTAGAGAACGTCATTAGAAAACAATGTGCTGTACTGGGATCTAGCTCTGACCTCAGGCCTCCTCCTCAGCATTGCTTTCATTGCTACAGCTTTTGGCCTGAGTTGCTGCTGCCCATTACAGAAGGAAAATTCCACAACAGGAGATAAAGCAAAGCTCTGTTATGGAATAAGGAAAATAACCGCTTTGATTGTTGTTATTGGAGATAACTTGTCGAGCTAGAATACCCTGCTGCTTTCCACAGAATCAGATTAAACGAAAGATCATCTGGCAAAACAGTACTAGGCTGTCAGCTCTGGAGGAGCCGGTGTTGATGTGATGCTGTTAGAAGCCACTCGGGAGAACAGAAACTTC
The DNA here is from genome assembly GCF_016699485.2 of Gallus gallus. Taxonomy (NCBI): domain Eukaryota; kingdom Metazoa; phylum Chordata; class Aves; order Galliformes; family Phasianidae; genus Gallus; species Gallus gallus. Next base: position 77,436,680 of record NC_052535.1, read on the forward strand.
AGATAAGACAGAAAAGTGACAAGTGCTCGTAAATGAGTTGCTTCTTCATTTCTGAGTGGTTTGAGGTTGAAAGTCACAAACTGTTAAACTTCCATGCTCCTTTTAAAGACTTTTTTTTCCCTGAGTTTAACAGAAATTGTAGAGGTTAAGGAATTTCTCACTAACAGGTATGCAAAGCCAATAAAAACAAGTATAGTGTACTTGTATACAAGGGGATTATTAATAAAGCAATAGACTACACTTAAAATAAAAAGCACATCCTTCTTTTGTACAACATATAACCACACCACAGTTCTGGTATCTCACCCCTCCCAGTGCCATTCTGCTTTAGGAAATAGCAGCACTGAAAAAGAGGAAGTGATGTATTTGTCTGTGAGTCATATAAAGTGCAATTTTGACTTAAACATCTAAAGCTCTTAGACACTTACAACCCCTCTACAGCACTGTGGTGGTATCAGACCTGGCACAGGGACCTGACCAAAGACCTTCTTGAGGCTGTGTCTCTGAACAGGCTAACAGCTCGCTGAGGGATGAGGGGAATACTGATCATGGCTCAGATCCACAGCAGTGTTTAGGTGCCAAGCCCCCATTAAGTAAGATTCAAGTAAAAGTCCCAAATACCTTTAGAGATCTGAGATATTATTGTTATAAAGCGGGCTCCACCTTACGCTACCTGGTTCTGCTCCAGTTTTTAAACAGAGCTTAATGTTTGTTTCTGAGACACAGTATTCCACACACACTGTGAGTGGAATGACATCAGCTTTGCCATTTTACTTATTTACTTCCAGTGGTCACAGATGAAAAAAGCCAAACTGAAAAGCCTTGTTCCACATTTCCCAGTGAGCTGAGCCCTTTGCGTCCCACACCCAGCAAGGGGTTGATTTTCTGCCTGCTGGCAAGGCTGGCCCTGCAGCACAGGCTGTGCTGGCGGTGTTTGCTCAGCTCTCTGCCTGCTTCTGGGCAGGGCTGCAGTGGGCACTCCTGGGAGCATGAAGAGTTCATGAGCACACTGCGCCACAGAACCAAGGATCAAACCGCTCTGTTCAGTTGAATAGTGCACTGCTTAGTGTCTGTGCTAATAGTGGCCGCTTAATTGCAGTGTTTTAATCCTTTGATATTAGCTCAGATTTAAGAAACCACGTGGGAGCAATGCAGTCGGAAAAACTGTGTTGCATAAAACTTAACAGAAGCAGAATGATCCCCTGAAGCTGATTCAGCAGGCATTCTGATTTCAGAGCAAGCCTTGGCAGGCAGCCCCTGTACCAAATAATACCCAAACAACATGTCCTGTTCCACTGAGGGGTGCCTTGTGCCATCAGAGACAGGGAGCCTGCAATACAGAGCAATGGAGGAACTGAACTTTCACTGGGGAAACTGGACCTTGCCTGAAAAGTAGAAAATTCACTGCTCAGCCATATCAAGCCACAGAGCGAGTTTGTGCAGGTGTGGGCTGCAAATCCCTGCTTATTCAGGAAACTTCACATCCTGCTTGGTATATTCACTTAGAAAGTCCTGAAATATTATTTCCTTTTTTAATTCTTTGGAACAGCCAACAAAAATAATCACCAGTTCCTTTTAGCCTTGTCTCAGCACACTGACAATAGCTTTTCAACAATGAAGTGTTAGTGGAAACTGCGACCGAATATAATGTACTCAAAAACACGTTCTGTTAGCTTTATAGGGAAAACAAACAGTCAGAAAACCTTGAGGTACCTGACATTTTTCTTTCTTATTTAGTTACAGGCATAACTTTATTTGCTAATAAAAGAACAATTTCATCTCCCTGAAATGCAACAGACTTTTATTTAAAATTTGGAATATTTTAAGTAATCACTTCTGGCAGTACTATATCTGACAACTTTACCATTCTTTGTTTGAATTCTCACATATTTAATTAACTTTTTACAGAAAGCAATAGGAACATATGAATTCTTACTAATTAAAACTGGTTCTAGAAAGCCTCAGTAAAAGTACTGACAATGCAGAAGATATCAAGGCAAAAAAAACTCCATTATAAATTTATGAAATTTGAAAATGTTGACAAAGTGAGAATATTCTGGATTTTTTGCAAAGGATTTTTTTTTCAGTGAATAATAATTGTATGCAAGATGCTTGGCCACTCTCATAGTGTTCCTAACCATATAGCTATACACTGATTTGAGAATGTCAAAGCTATTTTTTCTATCTGCAGAGGTTTTATTGGGATTTTTTCCCAAAATGAAACAGAGTACCTGCCAGGAAAAATAATAATAAGATGGGATGACTCATATGAGTCTATAAGTTTCTTAAATATCATTAATTCTCCACAGGACTTCCTTGAAGAAAAGGTTTCAATGCAGGAGCAATACTATTTCTTCAACTAAATAATAAGAGAAAGATGACAAGCTTTTGTGCTCATGTTTCCTACATCATGCTTGTAAAAGAAATAACAAATTTCTTAACTAAGTATAATCCTGAAGAATAATTGCTTGTCCAAATCTTTGGTTGTTTCTCCCCAGCTCAGTCCGTTTCCCACATGATCCCATGCAAATACCATCAGACCACCTCACCTATTAAAAAAAAGTTACTCCTGCAAATCTTGTACCGTAATACAGACTAAAAAGGAAGTACATAAAAGACATCAAAAGAGATGCCTGTTCTGGGCAAATATAGGGCCAGTTATGAAATTTTTAAATGAATAAATTTATGAAGCTTAAAAAAGTGTCATGGTGACCAGAACAGAATGTCTCCAAGTATCAGAGGAAGCATTAACAGAAGCACAGATCTAAGCATGGAGAAGCCTGCTAGGTGTGAATGTGCTTGTGGAGCTGGTAGGGACTGTGATAGAACACAAGGAGTCAAAGTGAAAACTGGCTAACAGGAGCAAATTGGAAGCTGAATCTGCAAAAAGCCAGGTGAGGAAGCAGGTGAGTATGAATATACATTTGTGCACTCAGCATTATAAGTTGTAGACATCTGCATTAAACCCAACGAAATATATTCCAAACCAAACATCAGGGACCAGCTCAGGGGTGCTTGTCACTGCTCTGGTGGACATACCTCTGCTCCTGGCAGGAGGGATGAAAGATGACAGGCATGAGGAGTCACTGTTTCCATCTCACTCTGATATTACCTAACTTGGGACAGTCAGAAGTATTTTGCTGATGGACCTATTAACACAGTGTGTGTAGGAAGCGGTACGCAGTGAGAGCGAACATCTCCAGGAAGGAGGAAGACAGAACACAGTGATACAAATAATGGGAAGAAGACACCAAACTCACAGGGTTAGAAGAAATACCAAGACAAAATAATATGCAAAACGTAGGGGTGGTGTTTGCTGCAGTAAGTATGTAACAAGCTGGCTACCTACCTAGACCATTGTGGTTTTATAGACATAGAGATGGTGGGGAGAAAAGCAAAAGATGATCTAGGAGAGAACGGGAAGGAGAGAAGGCTGGCAAAGCTGTTTGCATCACTGCTCTGGGTTACTCACTGGGTTACTCACAGCCCCACTGGCTCTGCAATACTCCGCCTGAATACCATGCTGCTTTCTGGACGTACTCAGCCACTGGCCTACTGTGTTCACTGGATGTGTCATTTGGCGTAAGTTTCTTTTTTCCCCCACTTGGCCCCATGCATGAAAAAGATTCTACTTCTTTTTACCAACTTCTCCAATTATTTATGGAAATTCTGAGATCTCCAGACAAAACATTTGTGTCATCAGAAGCAGCTCTACATGAAATAATGCAAAATCACAGAGCAGGCTTTTAACAAATAGATAGCTAAACAAGTGTAACTACAATACAAGTTATACCTTGGTATAGAATAAAGCTAAACACTCCAAAACACATAAACTGACCTCAACAGATCCCAGCATAGTGCCTCGGGTGCTAAAAACAGACCCACTGGTCAAGTTAAAAACCTGCATTCTGCTCTCATATTGGTCTTCAACTACAGTTCCCAGAGGAAGGAGATAATATCAACCGAACATGTCGCCCTTTTCTATCTGTTTCATTTATAATTCTTATGAAGGGTGTTTGGTGAATATAGACTATAAGTTCTCATACAGTCTTACTTTAATAACGACACTTTTCCTGTGATTTCTGTGCTTCACCTACATGTTACATTTTAGGTCCGTAACAAAAGGTGCAGGATCTATATGCTTAATACAAGAACTCTTAGTTATTAAAAACAATCAAACAAACGGAATCCCATAGGATTTTTAGAAATGTCAGACTTCACCATGCTAAAAGATCTAAGAACTTGTACCAATTTTGGTCAATTTATTAACAAAATTGCTTATTGTGAAGACATTCAAACATGCTCTTACTCAAACAAGAAGTTAATAAGTTATATATATATATATATATTAAGACCCAATTAAGAAAAATTTACTGCAGGTTATCTTGTATTGTCACCAAGGCTTTATACTGATAGAGGAATCCTGTCCCAATCCTCACTGCGCTGAGCACTGCATTGGCCTTAGCTAGAGAGAAAAAGGCACAAGGGCATTCCGCAGAAAAAGGGTTTGGCACAGATGGGAAGGAACGGGGAGGGATGGAACGGGAAGGATATGCAAATGCACCAAATAGTCATTGTCCAGTTCTTTACTTAGAATCAGCATTCAGCCTGAGGGATACTAAACAACCCTGCCCATGGCATGGGGGTTGAAACTCGATGATCTTTAAGGTCCCCTCCAACCTCCAAACAAAATTCAGTTTCAAATGAACAGCAGGTCATAACAATCATTTACCTTTCTTTTTATAGTCACTAAGTCACTGAAGAGGTAGCTCGATCCTACAGGATTATAAACACAATAAAAAGTGTCGTAGTAAAACTCATCCTTGTAACACTTCAAAGGAGAAGAACAAAAGACAGAACAAAGTGAGTTCATTATTAGATGTTGAGTGACTTAAGGATGTTCAGAGAAACAGATCTGAGTAGAACAATGCATGTGATAACAATAAAAACATTACGATTTGAATTCAGTTACATACAGCAGCCAGTATAATCAAGCAGACTGGTCAGGAATTGAAGCATGAATTGTGTTAATGTAAGGAGTGTACCATTTCTTTGAAGTTAACTCCTGGAAGCCAAGAAGCTAGACAGGACTGTTTTTCAGGCTAAAGGGAATATAAACACACAATACTACCTTCACCTAAACAAATAGAAGTGTTTTCATTTCTCCATCTATTTTTTTAGTGGTATCTATGACACACAAGGAAACAAAAATAAAAAGTCTTTTACATGCTAAAACTAATTATTCTGGGCTACCCTCATCAGTTCGAATTGCTGCATTCAGGTGGTCCTGTTGTGGTTCAGAGACAATTTTTTGAGAAGCAGTAACATTTGATAAAAGATACTACACATCCTCTATAATTAAAAGTAGATTGTATCATCAGAGCTAATGATGCATTAAAGCATATTACTGAATAATGGAAAATTAAAAACAATTATGTGCGTTTTATTCAGTTTACATTTATTCATGTAATAACTGCAGCTATTGCTGCTGGATAGATGAAAGACGTTTTTTTTTCTGCTGGTATTTTACTTAGGCAATGCAGTCAGCTTTTCTAATCAGCCATTGTAACTTTTCATAGCCCAATCATCTCTCCCCCCTCCCCAGTTACTGTTTAATTTTTCTTGCTGTCCTCTGTCTGGTATTTTTGCCTATTATTCCAGGAACAGAATTTGGAACTGATTCTTCAAATACTCAAATAAAAACAAAACTCCTCACTAGGCAAGCAAACAAAACAATATTTTCATTCTGCAGAGACTCCCCCAGTGATCAGAAATGAACATATGATATGGGTGAGATAAACAAGGGTGGGTAAAAGGCATTATCTTTTCCTTGCGTCAGCTTTGTTACAGACGTCATTGGTACAAAAGGCTGTCATTCTGTCTTTTAACACTGCCCAGTATTTACTCACTTATCAAATAGATAATGTTACATTCCACTTTCTTTAAAGGCTTATATTTCAAATTATGGGAACACAAAATAGGCAGATTCAGCTATCAGTTCCCCGAACAAACCTTTCTTCATTTGTTTCCATCAATCGTTCTTAACATTCTGAAGAAACACATTTTTTTCCGAGTTGTTAGTTTCTAAACAGTTGAGACTTTTTTTCCGGTAAGGCACTTATGGATGTTCAGAGGGGTTTATGTAAGATCTTGGTGGTTTAGGAGGGAAAATAAAGTTTAAAAAAGACAAAGCCTAAAAATAAATACTCCAAATAAAAGAGAGGAAAGACAAGAAGTGGACGACTTCAGGGATTTCAGCTATCAGGAATAAAAGTCTCTTTCTCACTTGGGACTGGCTCTTTCTTTTCATTGACTTTGAGAGGCAGAAAAGCCTTGGATTTAGCCAAACCAGATTTGTCTCCTTATCTAAAAACAAAGCTTAAGAAATAACAGTTATAACAGAAAATTAAAAAAAAAAAAAAAAACAACCAAGCAAACAAAAACAAAACCATAGGTTTAGCACTGCAGCATGACTTTTGTTTCCAGTAAGGTATGAAACTGTTCTTACACTTGCCTTTGTACATCAGGATCCTCTAGAGACTGGGCACAGGGATGCAAGGAGAGCAGCTACAAGAGCCTGCTCAAGATCATCACACTACCAATTCAGCCCCCTCCTCTCAATTCGATAAACATGAGAAGAAGTACTGCACCTGTCTTCTAGCATCTCTGGTGAGGAGACGGAAGGAGAAATGGCTATAGATGCACCTGATAGAGGAAACTAAATACAATTTTCCACGTATAAGACATCTTTCTAACACAAAAGACCTAAATAATAAGCTAAATGGCCCTCGATATTAACATAGAAAGTCAAATATACATGAAATAATAAGCAGAGACGTGTTTATGGGCAGAAACCTAAAACCAGTGGTTGTGATGTACTGAGTACTGCATTTCTCCATTGGTCAAACTCTTAAAGATTTTTTTTCCTAATTTGCCTTATAATGCCATTATAGAACAATGGATGAATCTTCAAGGGAAGAACTCCACTGCCATGAAAAATAGTGTGGAAAACAAAGGTTGAAACAGAATTGGAGGTTGTGGAGCTCATACCTTACAGATCATCTTCAAAGGTGTATACTTCACAAAACATCAACTTAGTACATACAGATATAAAGATACACTGCATCTTTTAGCATATCTCATGTTGCAGCCATTCTCAGTTGTCCTCAGTGAGCTACTCTGCATAGATACTCTAGACATGAGTATTGATTTCCATAATATGACATCATGTTGCAAGCAGAACCTTTCCCATATAACAAACTGCAAAAGACAAAAGCTAAGTCACACTTTTTCCCCAGTGGGCAAAACTTGCATTACAAATGCGGAGATCAGGTTTTCACAACTGGTGACCTATGAGCAAATTAAATTTTAAAAGCCTCTACACTCGGATTTTATCTGATCACTAGTTTTGAGGCAGATTCTTAGTTCAAAATAAATTCTTCTTGAATTTGGTTTCTACTTCATATGTTTTTCAATTGCATCCTCATTTTATCCTTTGGAATAAATATTTCCAGTCCCATGGATCTGATGAAAATTAAGATATGAATGCTTAAGCAGGCATGAAAATGCATGGAAAATAAAAGATTACAGGCACTTAAATATGACTGGCATATCACCAAAAGGCATTGTTCACTGGCAGGAGAAAGAATCAGATTCTTTAACCTCTAAGGTTAAAATATATACCCCCTTTTGAATTAGGGCAAGAGTCCAATTAGGCCACGAGAATACAAAACAGGATGTGACACGAAACCAGGAACACTAAATCTAAAACTGCAGCCTAAAAAGCTTTGTTCTAACCTCACCCTGGTGGGAGACTAGCTGTCCTTGGCAGGGCAATAGGTACATGAGAGGAGAGAAATCAGCCCTCAGTTGGCCAAAGTCTTGCAGAAAATACAGAAGGGAAATGTGGTCTCAGAAACTGGAGAACTAAGATCCATCTGCCCCCATTCTGGACTGAAAATCCACCCAGAGCACTGTTTTGAAGACAAGTCAATGCCTTGCCTAAACACCTGCATGCTCAGGGCCCTAAGAATCAAGTATTTCTCAAAACAAAGCCTATAAAGGGGGGCAGTGTTGCTGAATCTATCCCTCATTTAACATAATTTCGGAGGGGAGTAGGGAGGAATGTTCTCCTGCTCATCTTCAGCTGGAGCCTAGAGAGCTGACCAAACCTACTGCTCTCCTCTCTTCCAAGCAGCACACCACTTCTCTTCACAGACTTCTCTTCCTCTTTGTAGGACATAAAGCAAGATACAGGAGGGCAAGAAATGGGAATGCAGTGGTCAATGCGTACTTGTACAAAGGGGCACTTCAAATTCCTGCCTCCAGCACTGAAGAAATTCTGCTGTGGAAATGAATATAAATAAAACAGTTCAGTTGAAAGAGAAAGGTTCTTGGGAGACCATGTATAGCACTGATCAATGCCACCTCCATTTTCACTTTCTCCTTTCTGAATCTCTATGTGGTCACACTGAAAGAGCACTGAAAAGTGGAAGAGTGTTGCTACATCAGGATCTTATTTAAAATACCTATAGGGATGACCAAAACCAAGAAAACCCACAACTCTAATGAATTCAGGGACATACTGTTGTTATATTTTCCAATTAGAGACTTCATTTCAGATACATTTATCAGGTACAGTCTGAACATTTAAAAGCACGTGTTAAATATAATGCCATAGTACTCACTCGAATTATTTTCAGTCATTTTTCTTTTCTTCAGCTAGTTCTTCATCAAATGCCTGTGTCATTCACAACAGTTGCTGCCATTTCCTGACACATTTCTTGTGTTGTACCCACACAAAGGTCAGCAGATTTTCTTATAACCCAGATGAAATTTTAGCACAACCCTGAGGTCTGCAGTGTTCTCTAAGCCCAGCATCTCACAGTGTTGGAGGGCTTCAGAAAGTACAGAGCAAAACTCAATTTCTACCAGCAACACTATTTGTGTGTTCACTTATTTGCTCCTTCAAAATGCAAAAGCAGATGCTTCAGTTCAGCACATAGTGGCAAAGGTGGCTAATCACACACATGGCAAAAATGTCATGTCTTTGAGGTGAAAGAAGGTCAGAACCACCAGTTCATTTTTTCAGACTGCACTTCTGCTGCCATCTGTCACACAGCAACAGAATACAATGGAATATTGGCGGGAAGGTTCAGCTACTACTGCCATACACCATCTGCCTCTGATGCTGTGGGCTGACTTAATAAAATAGGAGGCATTACTTTTGGAGCTGCCTCACATTTTAAGTTCAAATTCAGGGTGACTTAACCACAGAGAAGTGTCTTCTTACTTCTTGCTGAGGATCAGAGTGAGGGTGCAAAAAGAGATTGATACCTAGAATCTACATGGATCAATAGCCAAAAATAAACTCAGTGGTACTGTGTGCACCCAGTAGCAGAAAACTTGCTAAGAACATGGCAATAGGAGACAGACTTGGCGGGTTTTTTTAAAATATATTTTCAACTTTACCAAACAAATTTCTGAAATAGTTCCCACTTAGGAGTTCAGTACATAGAATCATAGAATGACCTGGGTTGAAAAGGACCACAATGATCATCTAGTTTCAACCCCCTTGCTATGTGCAGGATTGCCAACCACTAGACCAGGCTGCCCAGAGCCACATCCAGCCTGGCCTTGAATGCCTCCAGCAATCCACAACCTCCTCAGACAACCTGTTCCAGTGTGTCACCACCCTCTGTGTGAAAAACTTCTTCCTAATATCTAACCTAAACTTCCTGTCTCAGTTGAAAACCATTCCTCCTTGTCCTATCACTATCCACCCTTGTAAACAGCCATTTCCCTTCCTGTTTATGTGCTCCCTTCAAGTACTGGAAGGCCACAATGAGGTCTCCCCGGAGCCTTCTCTTCTCCAAGCTAATGAAGCACAGTTCCCTCAACCTTTCCTCATAGGAGAGGTGCTCCAGCCCACTGATCATCTTAATGGTCCTCCTCTGGACCCACTCCAAGCGCTCCACATCCTTCCTGTACTGGGGACCCCAGGCCTGGACGCAGTAGTCCAGATGGGGCCTCACAAGAGCCAAATAGAGGGGGACAATCACCTTCCTCTCCCTGCTGGCCACCCCTTTTTTTAATGCAACCCAGAACACAGTTGGCCTTTCAGGCTGCACATGCACACTGCTGGCTCATGTCCTGCTCCTCATACACCAGGATCATCAAGTTTTTCTCTGCAGGGCTGCTCTCAAGGAGATCCCCCAGTTTGTATAAATACCTAGGATTGCTCCAACCCAAGCGCATCACCCTACACTTGGCCTTATTGAACCTCATTAGGGTTTCATGTGTCCACTTCTCCAGCCTGTCCAGGTCCGTCTGGATGGCTTCCCTCCCTTCCAACATATCAGCTGCACTGCTCAGCTTGGCTTCATCCACAAACTTGCTGAGGGTGCACTCAATGCCATCATCTGTGTCATTGATGAAGATGCTGAAGAGCACCAGTCCCAAACTGACCCCGGAGGGACATCGCTTGTGACCGGCCTCCACCCTGACACAGAACCATTAATCACAACCCTTTTGCTGCATCCAGCCTGCCAATTTCTAATCTATCGAACAGTCTATCCTTCAAATCCACACCTCTCAAATTTAGAGAGAAGGATGTGATGAGGGACCATGTCAAAGGCTTGTTTCAGATATTCTGTTTTCACTCTCATAAACGCCAGTATCACCTAGACTGTAAGCTATGCCAGTTTTTCCCATACCTACGGTGAAGGGATGAATGCTCTAACCCATCAGAGTATTTTGCCATGCAGTGCTGCCTGAGTCATTCAGTGAACGCCTGAATTTTCAGGTTGTCAGAAAAATCACAGATAAAGCTCTATTTGTTGTCTTAATTGAAAAAAAAAAAAAAAAAATCCTCCCTAAGTGAAAAATTTCAGTTTCAATAACCTTTAATAAAATCATTTATAAACGTTAGTATATCTATCTTTAGGTTTAGAGCGTTCATTCAAGAAAGTCCAAATACCCAGTTTATAATGTGTCAGAATGAACTATTTCCTTTTAGAAAAGTATAGTTACTGTAGGGTGGAGCAATTTGCCAAACTTGGCATAATATCACAAAGAGCTGCAGTCAATCAAAGAATGCAATTTTGGATGAATAAGCTATTTGTCTTAAGAAAAAAAATATATACACACTGCTGTTCTCTATTGATTGCTTACGCCTCAAGGCTTGTGGGTTGGGGGGGGGGGGTTGTATTTATTTATTTTTTTGCTTTTTAGTGATATTATTACTTGGGATATCATCTCTTGCAATTGCTTTGGAGACTGATGATTTGTGCGGTTGTTGAGTTTTGTACCTCATATAAGTTTCAGAAAGGGGAAATGCAGAATTTTTATTCAAAATTTGTTCTTAAAAAGTTTAAATATGAAGAAGAAAACCTGAAGGTATGAATTTATACATTCTATATTTACTCTCAGAGAGTACATTTTGCATCATTTCTGAATCACAGATTCTATTCCTCATTCAGATATACTTGTGCTCTCCCCAGAGCCCAATGCCCAGCATCTTTTCTGATTGCTGACCCCATGATTGCACATATCATAATTATTGTGGATGGGGTGAACCCAAGTAACCCTTTTTAAGAAGATCAAGAATTGATTATTTCCTGAAGATTTCATAGACATTCCTATTAAAAATTAATTACAAAACCACTTATTACTCTATTGAAAGCAAGAAGAATACCTCCTCAGTGACCTCATCTATTCTGACGATCACTCATTCAAGACTGATGGGAAACAGATGATCCATAGTGCATGGATAATGAGTGACGCCAGTGACACCATGCAGAAAACCCCACAGCTACAGCTGACTTTGCTGCTATTGGCTATGACTACTTTTCACCAATGCATATAAAGTTACCTACATATATAAAGTCAGATGGATGCAAAGACACCTATATATGTGAAGTTAAGGACTCTAATATCTCCAAAGAGATGAGACTTCTGGGTGCTCAGCCAGTTATTCACTATTTAAATTGTCTTCTCTACCAACCTTTACCAACAGTCCTATTTTTCATACATAGGAAAGAAGTGAAGCCCGGGTAGCTCATGTTGTACAGTTGGACAAACTCCAGGTTTCACTGTGAAATCTGCTTCTTTACTAAGAAGGAGAAAATGAATCAACCGCCCACAAAATAGTACTTAGAAAGCTTGGTATGTGCCCTGTTCTGGAAATAAATGCAAGGATGCAGCCCTACACCTGAGCTCTTTTCCCCATATGGGGAGACTGTGACAAGCCCCAAGGCAGGGCTGGTCAGCACCTCCTTCCATAGCTTCTCCCGCTGTTCCTCCAGAGCCTCCCATCAAACTTCCCTCCAGCCTTCCAAGGCACAACAGCATCAAGGAGTTGCAAAGCACAAGGATCTCAAACCAAGATATCTCAAACTGTGATTAACACCTGGATACCTCTGGCTTTTGTTTGATGTGATATCGATGTACATGCCTCCTGGAGACAGCAGAGGGATCTGTAATGTTACATATGCAGCATCAAGGAGAGAGCTCTCACTGTGAGAAGAAACTAAGCTGGCAGTGACCCCTACTTGGCAAGAGTGCCAAAATGAGCATGAAAAATAGAGAATGAGGGGGAAAAGGAGCTCTAATACAAATTACAAATACCATTTTAATGAAACAAACAAACAAACACAGAAAGTCACATCCACATAGGGATGGTCCTGTTTCTTTGTTACGACCTCAGGGAGTGTACAGAGGATACATTTACAGAAGTAAAGAGGGTAAAGAGTGTGAGGATGAGAAAACTGCCAGGAACAGTGTTCTGCTATGACAACCAACTCTCCTCTGTGTTAGCAGAAATAGCTTCAGAATAAATCCATTGCGACCACCTTAAAGGCTGCAGCAAAGTTGAGAAACAGTGCAGCTGGATATTTTAAGTCAAGCTTCTGTTGCACCTGGAGGTTGACTCTTAGCAGTGATGCCAAATGCAGCAGCACTTAACAGTGGGTGCTTCCGACACACTGGCACCAAAAGATTATGGTTAAAATTCTTATTGTGCATTTTCCAAGCCTGCTATTTGATTAATGCACTGGCCTAGCAATATTAAATGAAGCTTTAAGTGAATTTAAGATCCACTATCTCAAAGAACAATAGGGTCAACCTATTCTAAAAATACTTTTTAAAAAATTAAAAATAAATTTTAAAAAGATTTTTAAAACATCAGAGATATCCTAAAAAATTTTCCCCCTCTTGAAAGAGTCAAGACCAAGCTTTCCCTAGTCATTTGAAAACCAAGAAGTTTTGCTTTGTTTGTCATTGAGGAGGGACTTAAAATTAATGCTTTCCAGGAATTAGCTGCACGACCTGATTACCTGGTTTATATAAGTCAAAAAGCATGTAGGTTTGAACATTGCCATAGGTATTTAAGAGACTTTATAAAAGGCATTCCTAAAACACTGCCAAGTTAACAGACTGATAAGCCAGGTGGATGCGTTAAACAGGAAATTTACAGTGGCCTGTCTGGATAATCAATAGAAATAAATTAAAAGTTATGGTTGACAAAAAGCATTCAATCTACACCTGGATAAGATCAGATATGTTACAGGGGTTCTGAGATGCACCTGTTTGCTCCTGCATGGCTATGCTCAAACCAACCAAAAAATGCCCTGATATTTAGAAAATAAACCAGTCCTGACGTTTTTTTAAAGACATATAGATGAAGGAATTAACTTGTTTTGTTTTTTTTTTTAATTAACTAACTAAATAAATACAAAGGATTACAAAAGCAATAAATTAAGAAGCATCACTAACAAAAATAGAGAAATAGCAATAGGTATATTTTCTTATTAACAAGCAAGGAGAATGTATCCCTTACTTAGCTCTGAAGGTCACAGAACATTCAGCTCTCTTATAATGGAAAAATGGAAAGCAACTACAGTGAAATGACGGCTTTGCCAATCAAGCCAAGCAGGAGAGAATAATCTAAACCCAATTGTCTTAGAGGAAACTGCTGAGAAAGTTTCTCTCTGAGCATATCTATTACTATCCATAATTAACAAATGTTTGAAAACTATAGCTGTTTCAAGGGACTGGAGGAGTGCCAGGATTAAGAAATCAAATAAAAGCAAGAGTTGAGGGAATTGTATGGGGCTTAGATATCAATTCTTGGAAAAAATACAGAACCAATTTGGGACAGTCAATTAAATTTAGAGACTATGGAAATGCACGGCATCAATCAGCCTGATTTCATGGAAAGTAGATCATTTCAAATCAACTGTTCCCTTACAGTTGGAATTTAGATTTAACTGGTATGGTTAAGTTATATCATTATATTATTTGTAGTTTCTATACTGAGGACCCTTTAATTGTCAATTTTAGGTCTTTTGGATCTAAAAGATAGTACAGAAAATTAAAACTCAGTCCGCTAATGAATCTCAAAATGCAGTTCCTACTAAAGAGATAGTTAGGAGTGTAGCTTTAGCCATAAGGCCACTTGGAATCGATTTTCAGCTCCTATTTTTATCAGTAACTTAGCTGAAGCTACAAAAGTTTTACCAGCACAGTAACTGGTAAAATCAAAGAATATACTTAATAATGAGGTTATGCTTACAAGGAGACGTGGATCAGTTGGTAAATGATCACAAAGCAATAAAAGGATTTACTGTATGGTCAAACATAACACAAGGTAGCTGGGAACAGAGAGAGAAGGTTGTACAAGTTTCTGTCTTGGAAATAAGTAATTCAGAAAGGGGCTTAGAGGTCATCATAGGCAATTGCCTCAACGTGAATTCACAGCACTAAGTCATGGCAAGAAGTTCTTGTACACTTAAAAAAGAAACTTCAAGTGAGGAAGGGAAACCAAAGATTATTATTTTTTTTAACTATATGCACAAGTTGTGAATTTCCCACTATGAGCAGCTGGGCATATCCCTCCCAATCAGTTCCCTGCCATTGCAGAGGCCTCCAGCACTGCTCACATCTATGTCTCTCTTGTCTACTTGCCAGTGGCACACAATACTTAATTCTCCAGATGACTGAACTTCACGTTGGATGGCCAACCATCCAGTAACTCTGGATTCAGAAGAGGAATTCCCAGGTGAAAATCTAATGAAAAAGTGGTAAGGATGTGGGGGATCAAACTGCATGAGTGGCAGATAATCTTCTAGCTTTCCCAGCCTAGGTTAAAAGTTTTCATAAGGCCAACTGCTTTAAGACATCTGGAATTTATCTTACTGAGGACAGGGAGAGCTCCTGAATCCACTCTCCCTTGTGATTTAGGACTGTGTACAGTTAGGGTCTCAATGCAGAGCCAGCAATAAGACATCCAATGTCACTCTACTGGAGAAGCTGAACATGAATTGCATGCATGTTGGATGCCGTAAACAAGGTGTGGGCTGGCAACCCTTCAGCTAGATGAATCTTTCCAGCTTTGAACTCTAGAATTTGGAGATAAATATTGTGCCAATATTCATTTCAGAAAATTATCTTTTTGCCAACGATAGAAAACATCAAGCTGACAGTTATAAGCTCAGTTTTTCCGAGTTTGTGCATCTATTTCTGTACTTGTCTGTAAGTATGTGGGCAAACCCTTAAGACCACATTCTGTCTTTGAAGTACTTTGTTTTCAAATCACACTAACAATGAAGTCTCAAATTACTGTTCACATTTAAGAACTTTCCTTCAGGAGCTGGTGTTTCATATACTCAAAAGGCAGGGAAACAACAACTTCAGAACAATCCCTTATTCAGACATCCCAAGTATCTGCAAAAAATAAAATAGGCTTATAGAACAAAGACTCATAGTTCTGTGCTTCAGACTTTAGTTAATGCCTACAAGAGCCCCAGCAGTTTTGGGGAGAGGATGTCACCTGTCCTTCTCACAGCATATTCCTTCTGCTCTGTATCTCTGATAGACGAGAATCCATCCTACCCCATTCCTGAAGACTACATTTAGCCTCATGCTAAAACTTGGAAAGTAAACTCCAGACTGATTGAGATAGAGGGTATTCCCCCGACAGGGACTCTTCTTGCCTTTCAAGACTTGCCTCTATTCCCCTTCTGTTTGGTTTATCCTTTAGCAGCTTCTTTCACTGCAACTCCTTTAAGTCAGAAAGCATAGTGTGAAATAGGAAATCTAAAAGCACGTCACTTAAATAAAATTCGCTGCAATTCTCTCATTCTCCCCGTCTCCCTAAAAGGATTACATTAAGTGATACTTGACATTTGTAGATAGATCACAAGGTTGTTTTTTTATAAATTTTATTTTCTTTTTTCTAAAGCAATAACACAGATCTCTAAAAATGCGGAACATCAATCTTTTCCCTTTTTTTGGTCTGATTTTTATTATTTTCTCCTAGGGCCTGGTTGAAGTAGGGGTAAAAAAATCCCAATAAACCTAGAGTATTAGGAAGATGAATTAATTGATCTTCATGAACAACTTATGCACTACAAAGCTGAGGGTCTTAAAAAGGTGTGCCAGATGGACATTTTTTGAACACAGCACAAACATCAAAATCGTGATTTTTCCCCATTTCACAGAATGGACATTTGTTTCTTGCAGATTACAGAGAATCTTATTTTGCTAAAAGAAACAACTATTCAGGAAATCTGGAGCATTTAAGGGTTTAGAGATACCACAAGGACATGGAACTGTGAAAAAGAATCTTGATCCTACTGATCATCAATCAGTGGACAAAAGTCTCCAAGTTGATATTCTCAGCTTTGTCTAGTAAGCAACAAAAAGCTTGTTCTTTCAAATATTTCCCTTTTGGGATGTTGGTCCCTGACTAGCTGAGTTCCATAGCTTAGAATTTTACACTTATTGATCATGTAAGTTACAAATTCAGTTCCATAGCTTCAAGTTCGATTCCTCCATTTTAAAGATTCAGAACAAGAATTCACTCTAAATTCATGCTGCTTCTTATTGTTGGCTTTATTATTTGTTTCGATGACTATTTGTTTGTATTCCACTTGAAGAAAAACACACTGTGAACAATAACTTAGTAACTCACAAAGTAAGTCAGTTGCTGATCCTGCTTTGATATGCAAATAGAAGTTTGAGAATCCAAGACACACCTTTGGCTTTGTACATGGCCATTTTGGTCAATCTACACAGACTTCACCTGAATGATTTCTGTTCCTACAGCCACAGGCATCACATCAACAGCATGTGACGCCCAGTTCAAACTCCACATTAAAAATGCCACCTACCTGAAAGAGTCCAGGCTAGTAGCTAAGTACTCTGCTTCTAATCTTTAAAATATTTCAAGCCAGAAAAACACTTGAGGCTCTTCTCACAATTTCTTCAAAGTTTTCCATTTGTGTGGCAGCTCACTACTGTGTTTAAAGAACACTTAACTCACAATCAAGTAAACACCAATGTCTAATCTCTGAAGATTTTGGATTGTGAAGATTGACATCCTCATAAAGTTAAGTGGGGTTGCTTCAGAAATCATGTCAGTGTTAATATTTCAGTATAAGACTATGGGCTACATCCAAATGGTCAACAGATTAGCAAGATGACTCAGAGTGAATAATAGCAAGATTCAAAACTGCAGATTTAAATTAAAGACAGAAGAATGCATGAGAGTCTAGAAAACAATAATATTCTATAAGATATAGAAGATGAAGGAAGCTAATTATATTCCATGATTTTGTTAAATTGCACAGTAATTTTAAAATGCAATTACATTTAAAATGAACAATTGAAAAGAATAATTATATTTCATTATGTCAGCTGGGTTGCTCAGATGAACACTATGTACTGCTGGATAGATACTCTGGCATGGAATCTTATAATGTGAGATGTTTAAGAAAATCATGATTATCAGCCCAATATGCTAGGAGATATTTTATTACTGCTGATGGCTACTGCCATATTTAAAACTCATTAACTGGAAATGTATTAAATACTGGGAAAAAAAAGGAAATGAAAAGTAGTACTCGGACTTTAAAACACTTTTTTCAACTTCAATGCAGAAGGAACTGAAATATTTTAGTATTTCTTTACATAGAGATTATATGGGAACAAATATTTTGAAATATCATCTTTTGACAAGAAAATTTCAAAAGACATTTTTATTTTTCTGAATCAAAAACAGATGTGGGTGTATTACTGAATATTGTTCATGTCTGACTAAAGCATCAGGGTTTGCTAATTTTGTGTGAAAAAGCAATGCATGACTGTTGATTTGAGACAACAAACACAGAAAATCTTCCAAATTCTCAATTTAGGCTTCTTCATCCCACAAACAAATGTCTTTGAGTTCTGGATTTCATTTCTGTTCAGAGACAGGAAAGACTTCACAGAGTATGAAAACTCGGGAATCAAAGTTCCTAATAACATTTAATGATTATAAAGATTTAATGGTTATAAAGAGCATAAAGTTCCAAGGAAAGCAAAATGCACTTCCTAGAAGGACCCTCTAGGGGACTGTAACTCAGCACAAGTTCAAAGACAAACTCCAAATTAGGCAGCCAAGCTGGAGAAGTGTGTGAAACCAGCTCTCCATTCTTTGTGCCAAGGTGTTTTCTAACCTCTCCTCGTGAGCCCATCAGTCTGACTTCAGCAAGAAGCAGCTACAGTTTTTCTGTTTGTTATAGGTTTTTTAAGGAACCAGAACTGGCTGCCTAATAAGGGACATGTGAGGTCTTAGCTTTCATGTAGTTCATTCAGTCAGTGGTTCATGCTGCTTCACTTGCAGGTTACACTCCTTTTTCCAGTCTGACTGGCTACACTTCAATTTATTTCATGGACTTTTCTGTGTGACTTCTCCTGTCACTTTTTTTGCAGTGAAATAGAACAGAATGCATGGCTAGAAGAAAGCAAGAAAGGTCATGACATTTCTCCAGCACATATGGAATTTCTTGCTGCTGTTTCAATTCCATGGTCTAAATAGCAGTCATCATAAAGCGGGCATATCTCATGATGGCATGTAGAGAATAAGGGAAAAGTCACATAAGCATTTGCAGGCTTACACAGTTTCCTAAGATATGCACTAGTCTTAGTTAGCATTTGGGAAGTGTTCTTCACCAGCAAATTTAATGCCAATGTTAAATATCTTTTAGTTGTACAAAGCAATTTTAGGGGAAGTCTATCTACAACTTCAGTAAGTTAGAACGTGGTTGAATAAAGTAAAAATTAAGTGAGACTTTAAGATGCTTGCAAATCCCATAAGTGATCCCATAAGTGAAAGGATCATAATATGAATACATTTGTTTTTGGAATTCTCTCTTCTTACTCTTGATATCCTTTGCAGTTATAGTAATTTACATCCATTGTGCATTGTAGCATTCTGGGATACTTTCTGTACAAATGTTCATCATTCTTAAAACTCAGTCTTAAATCTGTGTTCTTGTTTAGACAAGAGTATGTCATTAGCCACAACACACATTATTGGTTAGAAAATGTGACTCATTAATGAAGTAATTGGTCTATTACATTTATGTCAAACTTGCCAGTCTAGCTTTAGGGTTTATGTTTGCAGTGGAGCTTCCAGATACCACTTGGTTTAACAAGTTAGACTTTCAGTCTGTCCAGTGTTCAAAAACCGCAAGTGTCATTAAAATTCAAGCCATCTTCAGTCAAAAGAGGTTTGTTTTTTTTAATAAAAATATAAGATATTTTATGTTCCCCTTTTGTAATGGGAAGAGCTTCATGTTCACTCTGTGTGTATGACCCAAATATTACTAGAAGACAATAGAAATTACCTCTTCTATATTGTTAAAAAACTTAAATCACTTGAAAGAGAAACTGAGCAAATAGCTAATAAATTCATGAGGCCATATTTTAAACACATTTCAATTTAACCTCCAACTTGCTGTATATAGGATAATTCACATGCCAATAAATATCTACCTTTTTGAAAAAAAAAAAAAAAAAAAGAACGTGTGGTGAAGAAAATTCCACACCCAAATACACTGCTGGATCTGATGTCAGTCTTCAGATATTGCATTCAAATTAACAAACAAGAAGTAAGCTACTCCCTAGTTTTTCAGACTGCAGTGACAGAACTCGAGGAAAGATCTTGTGGCTGAATAAGTATCTCCATTTAAAATGTAAGGAAAAACAAGGACGAGTATAGCTGTCCCTCATATGTCTGAGTAATCCCTTTCCTGCTGACCCTCACAGTCTCCTCTGCCCAATTTATTTGCCCTTCAGCCTCTCTCTAACTGCACTTCTCAGGGAGAAATAGAGACAATAGCACTACCCAAGATATGCAAGGTTTTAAGACAATGTCTTCGCTGAATAATGATCCCATTTAAGGAAATGCTAGTAGTCATTAAAAGCTTTGCAAAACCTTTTAAGAATTCAGAAAGGACTATAAGGTCAGCAGTATTTATTTACTTTCCCATAAGGTCTACAAAAGAAACAAATATTGTGATGTCTTTCATCTTTAAAGCATTGCATCCAGATTCAGTATCAGTTAAAGGAGGGAAAATTCAAAGTTAATTGACTTCAGCTTTAAACCACTGTTAACAAGGATAAATTCATCAGATATAAAGAAATCTGTTATCAATTCTGTGATAATATACTAGGTGCAAATCAGAGTGGATTTTAACCTGTCGTTTCTGCAATATATTATTAAGGTTGAATGTGCAACTGAGCTGCAGACCAGATGTGCACACTGTGACAGAGCCAGCTTTACACTAAAGTAAATTTCTCTCGTGACATTTAACTTCTGCCATCCTGATGTCAATTCAGGATTATGTCTCAAACATTTTGCAAGCGATTTTGATTCTAGTAGATACAGGAAGAGATTGTTCCTAGTCTAAAAGCAATTTTTTTCAGGCTCCTTTTGATCAGAATTTAACTTAAGTTGAAGTTTTATCTATTGTTCCCAGTTATCATTCATTTTAGCACTCTAAATAATTCTTCATATTTCTTGATATTAATACTTTTGTAGTCACCTCTCCATTTCTTCCACATCATTTTAAAATAAAATGCCTCAGTATCAATCTTTAATCTTAAATGAAAGCAATGAGCATATTCTTGTTGTCCCAGATCAGCCCCTTTTTTCAAACAATGGACAGTAGCTGATGCTTTTGTAACCATAAGGCACGTACAGCATGACCCTACCCTTGACAGATGACAGCAATCAGTGGTTTAGAGACTCCTCAAGCTAGGGGTTAGCTCTGGGCTATTGTATTTCAGATGCCTATTATTCATGAATTTGCTTAATACCTTTTTGAACCAATTTATAATTTTGACCTCGAAAATTGAGAGTCATCATTTAAATTACATATGAAGGGGGAAAAATGATTTTGTACATTTCAAGTGCTGTTTTTATCATTTCACTAAGACTCCTTGTCCCTGACTGCAGCACAGAACAAATGCTTCCTTATGCTCTTCATGCGTAATACTGACCTTTGTCATATGCACTGCCTTTTCCCCCCAGAGTGAAAAGTTGGTGTTGTAGGAAAGCTTTTCCTACTATGATCATTTTGTTGCCCTGCTCTACATCTTCTTAAGATGGAAGGGATGGAACACAAAGAGATCAGTTCTGTTTTCCAAACTCTTTCCCAGTTCTGCCCAGTTTGTTTTCTCAGAGCCTCAAAGCCAGCTGCAATAATTCATTAGCAGTTACACTTCCTGCAATTAAAATGCACCATGCAAGAGACAAATACAGAAACATCAAGCCAGAGAAAACACAGCAAAGTTGTCAAAACAGAAAGCAGAAATGAGCCTCTCAGTGCCCTGGACAGAGAAGTGACAACAACATGGAAATCACAATTATTCAAAGCCAGAGTTTGCTTCAACAGCATTAAGGATGTGTTCCACAAACACTGCAGTAGAGCTCTGGCTATGTCTTCTCAAGAACTGAGACAGAGAGAGAGAAAAAAGGAATACATTAGCAGTTTCCACACTGAGCTGGAAAAGAAATGCTACAAATAAACACTGAAAACCATGAATCGTGATCTTACAAAAAAAAAAAAAAAAAAAACCACCTAAATCCTTAAGCCTGCAAAGTCTATGGAAGCTCATTGACAACAAACTGCTGCACTACTGATAGCAGCCCTGCTTTGGCAATTTCTTAAAGGAGGAAACGTTGTTAAAAATAGGTAAACCTAAAACTATTTGCAGAGATGAACATAAATTCATTCCCTATATTATCCACCACAGAAGTATGTCATGCAGTTCCAGTGACTGAAAAAAAAAAAATGACTACTCAAAAAATAACTCTCAATTATAATATTTAAGAGGAAGACAGATAACAAAACCCCTCTTAAACTAATGGAAGAAGCTGCAAAATCATTATTTCAAGTGCTATCAGATTTTGGTCCTGAATACTATAGTAGTCTTTATTTTGCTGAAAGCCTTCAGAATTTCTGAAAAATCTCAAGAAACCTTGTGTTGAAGAGAAAAAGAAGTAAATTCCCTTCTAAGCCTTTCTGTCAAAAATGCCTCTAAACCTGATCCATAGATTCACAAGGCACAGCAAGGCCTTGTAGGAAAAGAAATAAAAGGAAACCAGCACCTTTAAGTGATATTTTTAAAGTGCACTTTTCCTTAATTCTTTTTTCTCCAGACTCCTGATCTTGTGACATTTAGCAATGCAAAGCCTGAAAGCTCTATTATTAGTCAGTGAGAAAAATGCAACAAATGGCTTAGCTTCCCTTGCAGAGCAGCTCTGCCCCACAGTTCACCTCCTGGTAAGGTGGTGGAAGAAATCCTGGTGCTTTGAAACCAGGGGTGAGCATAAAGACAGGAGCAAACGTGAGTCAGCATGATGGAGAGAAGGGCTGAGGAACACATATGGAAGGAATATGGGAGAAGTCCAACTCATGGTCAGCTAGACTGTGGCTCTGCAAGTATCAGAAGAATTATGAGATGGCATCTAAAGCACGCTGTTTTCTTATACATTTTTCGTAGTATAAAAAGAAAATTGTTGCAGGAAATCCACCATGAGATAACATGCAGCATAACATACAGCGCTGTACAGAGAAGAGAAAAGGAAAGGAGAATAGCTGTGAAAATCAAATATCACTATATACAAGGAAAGTGAACATTTTTATAAGTATACACAAAGAAAAAAATACTTCTATGTAAGTAATATGACTTATCCGTCTAAGAGAGTAAGTAATAGGACATTTTCACTCACAAACTCTGCACATTATAGGAAGACACATGAGCACCTCCCAAGAAGAAAAGTACAGACAATAAACTATTTTCTGATGTCATGCTAAAATGTGTCAAAACAGTCCTGTGGCAAAACTCTGTCTCCACTGAGCTAAAGAAGTTGCTGTAAATCCTGTAGCATTTAATTTAGCTATTCACATCTATAATTTCTTATGAATTCTGGGAAATCCTTGCTGCTGTTTTTCTGCTCCATAGAACTCAGAATTGAGAGGACTTCGCTTTCTGCCAAATTCTCACTTCAATCAGGTCAGCACAACCTCACCTACATTATTAAATATTATTCACATGAGTAATGCCATTGTAGCCAGAGAGTACTTTCACATGCACTTTGTAAGCTCTGTTATGTTTGCTGCTTTAGAAGCTATTTTCAAGGTCTAGTTGAAGATGTAAACACAAAGCAATGCTAACACTTTTCTACCACCATAATATCAGGTCAAAAAAGACTTCTGTCCATTCAGACATCATTTCCTTTCAGCTTTTCCATGAGAAATTTCTCTTTTGAATGATAAACCTTATCATTCATTGAATGATGAGTTATCTAATATACAAAAATAATTGTATTTCATGATACAGGAACATAACTTCAATTTACATATAACTTAAATATTTCCTTTATGAATATTGAAGCTTCTCTCTGCACTGAGTTTCCACTGAGCACAGAGAAGTTTAGACTTTTACTGACAAGTGTTTTAGAAAGTGTTCTTATTGTCTATATTTCAGAAGAGGAAGACAATGTAGGTGAAACATAAATGCATTTCCCGTAATATAAGCTACAGAGCCTTTTTTTCCTACAGGAATAACTGTTATGATTACCTTAACTTTCAGATTTCATTGTAAGATTCATCCTTGACTTTCCTTCAGGCCATCAGAAGTACAGCCAGACGAATAAAATCACATTTTCCCCCTCAAATTAAAGAAGAGGCCTAGCATTCCTCTTTTAGCAAATGAATGCAAATTAAGATCCTGTATACTTGAGTCCTTAAAACTACAAGAAATTAATGAAAGATGGAATAAAATTATGCGTTTTGTAGAAATACCAGTGAAAGTTTTAACAATTTTTTTTAATCCATGTATTAAACAAATAAGGAAAAAAAAACATGAGCAAAAAATGCTTTTCTAACTTCCTAGACATGAACTAACACAAGGATTAATGATTTGCCTGTTGTTTTCCAGCTTTTTGTTATATTTCCCTATCCTTCTCTTTTTTTCCTGGCAAAAGCTATCAAACAGCACATAACATTTCCAAAACACTCAGAAATACTTCTCAGAACTATTTCTTTTTCCAGTTCTTCACTTATTGCCAGTGATTACTTACCCCAAAGGAAAAGTGTTTTCAAAAGTACTATCCATTGGAAACATATTCTCTACTCATAAGACTGTGTTAAAGAATACAGTCTTCATCTATTTTCTCTGAATTTACTACATTTAGAGTTATTAAGATTCTGAAGGAGACTTCGTTAAATTATTACTGTCTCAAGATTGTTTCATTGCTAGAATGAATGACATGCAAGCATTGGTATTTTTTAAACTCTGCATTGCAGATTTTTAAATTCCAAAAGCAAAGCAAAGCAAATTTCAGTGCCAATTTTAGGCTGAGTATCTCAAAATTGTTCGTGTAGAACTAGGCAAGACAAGTAGGTATCAGTACAGATGAAATAACGCTTCAGAAGGTAATAAAAAGAAACAGGACGTATTATCTTTGGATTACCCGTGAATCACTCACATTTTACAAGAGTGGATATCCTTACAAACTTAATTTCCCTTCATATGACTTCAAAAGCATCTACTATGCCAACAACATTCATCAATCACAGTAAAGATGCATTATTAGAACAGATAAAACTCTGAAGAATAAAGGTAATTCTGAAATTGGAATCCCAGCTTAGGACATTTTAGTTTACTTTTTTAAAATATTTATAGAATTTGAAGTAGCTATTAAAAAACATGTACATAGAAGAAAATTAAAAATTCATTAAAGAGTAGCAACATCAGTGTAAAAGCAAACAAAATATAATGATGTCAAAATATTGACAAGAAGCATTTTAGAATTAATATTCTGTAGAACATAAGAAATTTCAGTCAAATCAAATGTTTCAGTGAAAAAATTCTCCACAAAAAAAAAAAAAAAAAAAAAACAGCTAAAGTTTTTGAAGTTCTTTCCACTGCAAATTAAAAACTGAGAAGACAGGATTTTCTGGACGGTTGCATATAGCTAGACAGGATGTTCTTACATCTGAATTATTTTCTGTCTCCTGATTCAAAATATGAAGAAGTCATAACATTGCTTGAATTACTTAATAAATAGCATGAATATTAATAGGATGTTCAAAGGAGACATGATCATTCCCATTAACTGAAATAGTATTTGGAGGAATATTTTCAGCTGGTGCGTGCTAGCATTCTCTAGGTTACTGATGTTATGATATTTTAATATTTCTCTTCCTTGACATGGAAGAAACATTTGTGAAAATTCACAAATTTCACAAAATGTAAATTCTAAGTATTTTTTTCTTAGAAATTTGTGCATGTTGATCATTTCAGAACTTTATTTTAAAAAAAATTACTCCCCACATGGCAGGAAGCCCATGTGGAGATGTCATGAACATCACCACCAATATCCAAAATCTTAGTTTTGTCAAAATAGCATTTTCTGATTCAGATTTGAACTAAGCTGCAACCTTTGCTACCGTAGGTCATCAGACCTACACAGGACACATGCATGCAAGTTTTTTGTGCATTCCTTACTGGAAGATCTTACACACCAAAGGAGGAAATGCTCACATGCCAGTTTTCTAGTTAAACAACAAAGGCGAAGTTGTCAAAGATAATACAGGAAGTCTGAGGTAGAACCAGGATTTAAATACATATTTCCTAGGTGCCAATGCAGCTCTTTTTATCACAAGGATAAATTCCTATCCATGCACCCAGAGACGCTTACACCAATATAAACTTTGTTTATGAATTCAGCCAAACTTTATTATAGAACCAGGTCTGCATTATTACTTGCTGCACACCACGTTGCATCAAACAGAGCCAAACTGAAAAGTAATGTAGCGTAAACATAGATTTAAGTTTCACCGAAAGTAAGTGCTCTTAAGGATGACATAGTATTGGTAACCAAATGACATTTCTCTGAGAATAAGAAAGTTTCATCCTGCACTTTAGCCCCTGCATGCTGTTCTCTCTTTAACTCTCCTGCACAGCCAAACACAGATTTTCAAGATCTTGTCTTATTTGTGATATGCTGACATTTCCAACCCAATGAAACTGTAGGTGTTGTTTTCACACTGTGTTCTTCCAAACCTTCAGATTTCACTACAGGCAAACCTGTTTCAAGATGTTGCCTGCAGCACTATGTGAACTTGCTGTCAGATCGATTTATTTATGGATGATGGCTGAGTTTTATTATCTAGAGGTCAATATTTTTTTTTTTACATGTACATGTATGGATAAAGTTCTGCATAGCTGGCTTGACACATTACTAGCATTTTATTTATTTATTTATTTTTACTTCTGAGATTTACTGTCTTCAGATTTAAAAAGCTGAATCAGATCTTGGCTTTAAAAATACTTGCTTATAAACGGGGAGAAATAATCACAGTTGAAGTTACATTTTTTACCATTCAGACTTGTCTTTTCCAGTGAACTATGGAACCTCAACTTAGATATGTCCATCTGTTGGCAGTATTACTCACTGCAGGGTCAAGAGGTCTGAAAAGAGTCAACAGTCTAAAAGCCAACTGGGCACAAAAGCAAAGCAGCCCTTACAGTCTATTCAGAATATCCTAGTTTCACACAGCTGTGTAATGAGTGACCAGAAGGTCACACACTGGTCACTAACAGACATCACTCCACAGTATGCATCATTCTGACCTCAAGTATGAGCTACAGTGGTTTAAGCAGTGTTTTTTCTGTGTGGAAGGAAGAAACTATATCTGCATATGCAGATATAGCCACAGTGACAGTGATAGCACTTTGTCATGGCTCTGTGGATACACTGTCATCCGCAAGCCTATCTCAACTGCTTGCACTTCCTGTAATGGGCTTTGAAGAAGTTGATCACTTGGGTTTACTTTTCTATATTTATTGTGTTGTGCTCTGGCTTTGATTTTCATCTGAAGTTTAATAACAAATTGTGTTCCCAAGGGGTAGTCACAGTTGTATACGTCGCAGCACCTGTTTTGGTGATCAGATTCTTCAATGAAGAACCTGAACTAGATGTTGTCCATTACTATGTGGAATCAAGCCAGATTCCAACAGATCACATTCATAAATCCAGTCAACTTGGATTTTGTTCAAAAATACTGAAAAAAAATGTTTAAAAATCTTTAAAATGCATCAAAACAGGCATTGCAAGTTATTAAACCTTTTTAAGTCTTGACTCTTTGACAATGTTCCTTGTGCAGGCCATTATGCCTGATAGGTAGGCGTTTTTACTTTCATTTTGTGGACCAACATGCTCACCACATAAGCACACAATTGCCTTCTTAGCCCACTGAATAGGTTCAATATCTCTGGCAGAAGCCATAGATCATGAAAAACTATCTAGATAGTACCTATCCATGTAAGCATACATAAAATTACCAAGAAATTGCTCAAATTTTGTTGTGTGTTGCATGTTATCTATAAGTAGAGGCTTCTGCCATCGGGGATGCAGAATCTTTTACATGTAATGAGCACGTTGATTTGAATTGCTGACTTAATCTACTGTACTGTTCACAGGAGTTAGCTTCCCTACAGACTGATTTAATACCACAGCTAAGTTTTGAACAAAGCAATTGTCCTGTTGAACACTATGCTGCTTTAAATTTCTCACTTTTTGGGCTTCAAAAAAAAAAATATATATATATATATCTTTAAACTAAATCCTGGCGAGATTAGTGGGTGTAGGGCTCCCATTTTCCATAAATTTGAAACCCATAAAAAGATTGAATTTTCAACACTTACAGATAAATGAACAAATTACAAATCAAAGAATATCTGTAGCTTATA
Source organism: Gallus gallus (assembly GCF_016699485.2). Classification (NCBI taxonomy): domain Eukaryota; kingdom Metazoa; phylum Chordata; class Aves; order Galliformes; family Phasianidae; genus Gallus; species Gallus gallus. The sequence goes on from NC_052535.1 coordinate 77,464,772, forward strand.
TACACATTGCATTCAATCTCTGGTTCGGACGTTTTATAGGTTAAAGTAGTCAAACTGACTTATACTCTACAGTTCTACAGCCCAGTAAGGATAAATGCTGCCAAATGGAAAGAAGAATCAATAAGGAAATGTGAATCTAAGCCTCTGTACAGAATAACATAGGCTTAAAAAGTCTGTCTCTATATTCTTCCATTATTAGGGCTAAATAGTTCCCAGAAATTCGATTTTTATATTCCACAGGCTTATGGACTGCTTAAAATTAGATTAGGTATTTTTCCCACTTAGAGAAATGGTTCAAGATTTCAAAAAATGTCTTGATTTTTAAATGCCAAAGACAAAATGAAAGTCTTAAGACAAGAAAAAACCCTCCTGAAACAAACAAACACACCAAAAAAAGATCCTTAATCCAACATAACCTGAAGCTTAATTTCTTTGATGCTGATATTGGAAAGTAGAATTCACACTGCATTTGACCCAACTCAGCACCTTCAGTATTTCTTTCCCATAAAACTTCATGCACTAGCACCAGGCTACCACTGACTAAGGAGGATTATTCTCCTGCTCTTCAAGGAAATGATGATATTAAGGGGAATTTTTTTACTCAGAGGGTGGCAAGGCACTGGAGCAGGTTGCCCAGAGAACCTGTGGGTTCCCCACTCCTGCAAGTCTTCAAGGCCAGTTGGATGGGGCTCTGGGCAGTCTGATCTAGCGAGTGGCAGCCTTACCAATGACAGGGGGTTGAACAGGATGGGCTTTAAGATCCTTTCAACCCAAGCCATTCCATGGTTCTAAAAAAAAAAAAAAAAAAAATCTATGATTCATCAGAACATCATAGACAGTTAAAATATTTTTACTCTGTAATATTTTTACTCTTTAAAATATTTCTCTGTCACAAAACAAAAAGCCAACTTGGGTTATTGTGTTCTGTGTTTTGCTCACAGTTTTTTTTCTTTTTGTTCACTTTGTTTTGTTTAAATGAGGCCCTTGCTGTGCCCTAAATTGGCTTTGCTGTAACTTTTGCACAGATTTCTCCAGATCAGGACTCACAGTGACAGAGCAAATGCTCTTACAGCAAATGAGCTCAAGGAAATCATTGTTCTGAGGGCTGTTTGTCTTGTCTTCCCTCTGTGTGCTCTGATTTGGAATGCAGAGCAGAGTTCAGAGAAAAGCAGGTTGAGAGCTTTTTGCAGTGGGAATTTGAGAATTCCCAAATACAAAGAGGTGCAAAACAAAGGGAACTATTCACAGTTTACCTGAATTCAAGTGTGTTCCTAATTTGAAAATGGAACTTAGTGGAGAGACATAAATTTCACATTGGCATGTAAAGAAATCACTACAGTAAATGAACAGAAATAGATATCCATAGAATTTATCCTGTAATTCTTGTTGCCACTGAGTGCAGTGAACACAGGATCATGCAGAGGGTTCTTGGGGTTTTATAAGCTCCATTTACTGTAGGGGAAATAAACCTCAATGGTTTTCTGCATTCCCAGCATCTATGGAGGCATGTGAAGAATAGGCTTATACAGACAACAGAGAAGACACTGGGCAGGAGCAGAGGTGAAATGAGAGGACAAGATCAGAAGAGACCTTGTAAGGCTACCAAATATAAGTGAGCTTTTCAGGGGTGAGGGGAGACTAGGAGATATGAAGTTTTAGAGGAGTAAAAGTGTATTCCAAGAGGTATTGGAATCCATGGGGGAAAAAAAAGCATAGGTAAGATGTCACGGTTTTGTAATTTTGCTATTGGTATGCCACATCATGACATCACGTGGCGCACAAAGAAGAACTACATGTCCCAGGGGATCTTATGGTCAGAGAGGAAGATACGTCACGGAAGTCATGGGATCTCACTCTCTCTGGCAGAGGGTGTGGGTGTGCTTCCATGCCACATGCCTTCAGGTTTGCTCAGTTTCAGAAAACTCTCTCTCTCTATTTTATTTTATTTATTAGTCCCAATTTCAATTAGATTGTATTATATTGTGTTACCTTGTATTCAGATATAGTTACTAAAATAAGTTTTCCTCCTTAGATTGTTGCCGCTATTAATCTTTTGAGCCAAGCTCCCATCTCCCTACCCTTCCCCTTTTCCCCTTTCCATTTTTGGTGCCAGGGAGCCCACAGGCCTACTGCCCCCTGTCACGGGCATAGACTGATTCAGTAGCCCCTTGACATATGAACAGACTGAACAGCAGCCTGTGCTGTCAGAAAGTCAAACCAGCACAGAGTTCTGCTTCCGAAAGTGGCTAATGCTTACATCTGGGATCCCCCTTCAGAACAGTCAGGTATGCATGATGCTTCCTCATATATGCACAGACTTCAACAGTTGGGGTCAGGGGAGTGAGGTAAATGTAGATTTGTAAGGAATCTCATCTGAACTGCTCTTTCTGAGAACTGCCCTACTTTGAGACCAAATACTCATTTGAGGGATCCTGAGTTCCCCCATTCAACTGCCAATAACCACCACCTCCCCAACCCCTCCAGCTCCTTGCTTGTGCTTGAGCTTTTCCTTTTTCATTTCTCTGTCTTTTTTACGTTCATGTATGAAGCTGGTCAACTTTACAAAACACTGCAATCCTCACCATCTCAGGATTAACTACCGAAATTTTCATGTCTGTATGTCTTAAAACCAAGAGGAAGATTAAATTTAAGGTCATGAATTAAACTACTTACTTGAAGAATAACTATCATGCTCTTTTTTCCAGTTCTAAATTCCAAGCTGAATTTGACCTAATGCTTTCTTTTCATATCATTTCTAGACAGCTTCTGAAAAATTATATTTGCAAGGAATTTCTGGAAATACTTCATTTACGGCTTTCCTTCCTAATAGATGAGAAAAATGATTTTATTAAGAAGCTCAGCAAGTGGTATGCTCTCAAGCTTAATCTGGTTTAAGAATGAGTTACTTCATATGGAAACACTTTCTCCCTAATATTCTTTGCTGTCCATTTTAGTTGTAATGTTTTTTTCTTATGAAAAAGACAGTAGTTTACTCCTAATCTGATTCTGGTTTTTTTGTTTGTTTGTTTTCTCACTGTAGGTGTCTTGCCTCTCTTACAACAGCCATAGCTCCTGTACTTCAGGATCACATCTTTAACATCTAAAGAATGCTTAAGCGTGGGTGTTTAGGAGCAAACCTGGGCTTGTTTTGTTCTCCTGTAATAAAAGTAACTGCATTTCCACTTGTCCGCAAAATGCCATGAGAGGGTCACATGAAAGAATGACATTACAAATTCCATGTGAACACGAGCATCCATGCAGTCATAAAAACAGAAGTTTTATCAGCACTTTTTTTTTTTTTTGCACCTGCCTCTGTCCACGTCAGAGTTACACCACAGAACTTTATCTGTTTTGCCCTTCCCCCATTACACAAGCGTGCAGGGACCAAGTAATGAATGGCACAAAAACACTTTTGTGCTGGGAACAAAAAGAAAAGGTTATGTCAAACCAGAATCGATATCAGAAGCATTAGAAATGTCACCTGCAGAGAGTAAGATGAATTTCTTGAACCATATTCTTCTCTCTTCTAGTAATAAAATAAGCAGGCTATGAACAAACTTCAAGTCTTGTCTCGTAGTATGTACTTCACAGAAAAATGCAGTGATACAGTAATGATAAGTAGTTTCTATTTTGAAATCAACTCCAAATTTTCAGCCCCCAAGAAACAACTTCTAATAATAAATGACACTGCAATTATCATTACATATACGAAATTCAGAATCATTCTAATTGTGTTAAAAGCCTTTGGAAATACTTTGACAACTGAAAGCTCTAGACTTCTGAATACATTTACTGCATAACAATTGGTTATATGACAAAAATATATAGTTTCATAAAACCTAGCTGCTACATTATACGACAAATAAACGTCATTCAACATCTTTAGAAAAGTCTTCTGGGTGTTCTTAAGGTTGCTGGCCATAAACCCCTTTAGTACTAGAGAAGATAAATGAAAAGGAAATTAAAAAGAATACTTAGAAAATTTCCTAGAGGAATGCACAATATGACAAAAGGGACAAACTGGCACAACTTTGAGAAAAAACAAGACTTCTGTTGTTCCATTGTTGTTTGTGTGTGCATGTGAGGGTTGTTTGTTTGCTTTTGTTGTTGGTTCCTTGCTTAGAGTTGTTTTAGTTTTTGGACAACATCCTTTTTGAAGTTTTTTTTTTTTTTTTTAAATGAGAACTCAGGCCAATTATGGACATATTCTAGTCTGAGCTCTAGCAAAATGTTTCAGAAAAAAACGATGATGACGCCATTAAATTCACCCACAACGGAAAGTAGGGGCTCAGACCTCTCTTTCCTGATGTAGTCGTTGACAACCCTGCCCACAGCAGTGGGTCAGAACTAGATGATCTTTGAGGTCCCTTCCAACCTAAGCTATTCTATGATTACAATTGGTTGTGATTAGGGTTATGAATTGCAGATCTGCGCCATGAATTTGGTGCTCCTGATAATACATTCCTGACCTACAGTAGTCAACTAGAAAAAATTTGGCATAGGATGTAAAAATGCAAACTGACTGCATCTCCTAAGTTCCATGTATGCTCCAAACTGATTTAAAAATATGATATACTGAGAAAAAAATAGAACTATTACATGCTGAGAACACAGTAGACATCCTGACTGCTGTACCTTTCCAGAACCTGGCTGCACTTATCTGTTCAAGCCAGAAGGTCAGTTTTCCTTTTAAAGCCAGACCAGCTATTTGAAAATAAATAAATAAATAAATAATGAAAACTCTCCTTTTCTAATTTTCAAAGCTCAGGTAGCTGAGGAAAAGCTTTTCTTTTCTGCATACATTTACAAGTTGTCTAGTAACTGGTACATTTCTCTAAGAAGTAGGACAACATTAGCTCCAAACTCCAAACAGTGCCAGTTTGAGGGTGGAGGCATTCTTCACTTCCTCCTGAAGAAACAAACAAACCCAAGAACAGCAAACTGCACTAGGACAGTAGTCAGTATCATCACAAAGGAGATGGGTCCTAGGTTTTTTCCACTTTGAAAGAGGTGAATGCTATGGATTTGGGTAGCCCCAAGGCTGAGAAGGAAGATGTCAACTCTTAAAACTATTTTCTGGTTGAGCACTCAAGTCACTAAACCATATCACGTACCAAATTGAGTGGTGCTTCTGTGGCGAGTGAAGCTATAAAAATAGAAAGCAGCCAAAACCTTGTGTTGTTGGTGTTCAGTTGCTAGCAGATATTAGGCATGCTCAGAGTACACTCATCAAGTATTTCTCCTCTGATGGGTTTCTGGAATGCACTAGCCTTCATTGGAAGAAGTTAGTTAATTGCTGGAGTTTCCCATCAAGTAAGGAGTCATGCCCATAGAAGAGGTACATGGCAGTTAGCCAGAGCTTGCTTGCTTAATCACAGCGTTGGAATCTGGCATTCAACTCCCACTACAGCGCCTCTTGACCCTTTTGAATTTAGTGGCTTTGTGGTATTTTAGCATGGCTCTGAAGATTCAGGAGATGTTTCTCAAGTCTCTTCTCTGTCAGCTACCTGATGATGAACCTCTAGTTATATGAGAAGAAGAATAAGCGGGAAGTTGGATTCTCCATCAGAAGCAGAATATATTCAACCAACCCATCTCCTTAACACAAGAGTGTCATTACTCTTCTGATTGAAAGTAGCTTAGTCAGCTCCTTAGAAAAAGTTAGAGATTCAGACTTTCACATAAGCAAAGGTGAGAAAAAATTACGACTGTTTAATCAAGAGAACTTAAGAAAGAAGATGGCAAAGACTGCACAATAAGTGATTGACAAAGATAAGACCAGATGTTCATCATACAACCAGTTATACATGCTTGCATTATGCGGGAGACCTTACAATGAAATGAAGAAAAAAAAATCTTTTCAAGTTCCTAACGTAAAGAATACATACACCTAAAAATTTATAGCAATAATTCCTCCTCAAAATATAAAAAATAACCTGAAAACACTTGCATTGCTTCCCAATTGTTTTTCCAGTTTAATTCCACTGACATCATAAAAGGTGATTTTGCAAGTGGGAAGTTTATTATTATTGAATTCTTCCAGGGACAACATCAGTTTCTTTGGAAATTGCAAGTCACATCCAAACTGACTTAAATTTCAAAAGTAGCCTATTAAAAAGTTTGCATCATCAGTTTACAGAGTTACCTAACAATGTTTTCTAAACAATTATGTTTGCTACTAGCTCATCAGCCAAAAAAAAAAAAAAAAAAAAAGCTAACAAATTTTTAAATGAGATCTAAAAATTAAGGACTTCAATGAAGATAAAAATATAATTTAAAACATTGAATCTAAACATCTAGAAAGAGCATAAATATATTTTTTAAAGTCCTGATAAGGACAATGCTGTTTTACTTTCTGTACCAGAGATGTGCACTGTAGAGGCATAAGTTCTGTAGAGATTTATACTTCTGTCCTGAATTTCTGTACCAGTTAAAAGATACAATATTCACATTGTGCATTTTCCTGACCAATGAAAAAAGAATGAGGTGGGGGAAAGTTAAAATTCAAATAAATAAAATAAAAAATTGGCTGGCATTTGGAAAAGAAAAGCTTTGTTAACAGTGTCAAAGTCTATTGAATATCATTTATATTGTAACATAAAGCACGCTGCTAATACCTTAGCAGTTCAAGATGAATTCAAAGTGTGCAAAAGCCTTACACTTGTGTCTATGTATTTTTCAATTTGTCATCCACCATAGAAATAAAATAACAAGTACCAACCTAGAAATGCAAATCCTATTTTAGTCAAATATATTTAAACTTGTCTATCCATTCAATTAATGTGTTTAGAGAAGAACAAAACTTTTGCTGACAAGCTAGCGTGAGTTTGGCTACCATAAGATTTCCTCAACTTAAAATCTTCACATGATCAACAACTGGAGAGTTCGTCCTCAACATTTGGATCTTCAGTCCATTTCAAAGTGGATAATCACTTGTTAGAGGTCTTCTGCTCTTTGCAGGTATCTCTAGTCCTCTAAATAGTGATGAAAAGATGTGATAGTATAATGACTGTGATCTTAGTTCTATCTCTCCATTTTCTGCTTGCTCTTTGTCAATACAAAGAGTCAGTCTTATCACAGGTGGCAAAATGGACTTGTTTTTCTAGTCCTGTAACAAGGAAGGTCCATAATATAAATGCTTAACACTAAGTGTCATTCTCAGTCCATATCTTCACTCATGAATCATTCACCTTCACTTCTTTCTGAGATGAGATCTTCCTTCTAAAGCACTTTAGTCTCTTAAGAGATAAGATTTTTGTAATGTTCCCTGGGATTTTTTTCACTAAGATATTATCTTTTCAATAGTTGTGCACAAAATGAAAGTATTTTTTCAAAAATGTGAACAAATAAACCACACTCTCATTCAAGCAATGTTACCAGCAAAATTTCAACTACCCCTAATCTTTGCCTTAAGGTTGGGGGGGAGGGAGAAGGGGGGAAGTGGAGAAAGGGGGGGGGGGGGGGGGTGATAAATAAATAAATAAATAAATAAATAAATAGGAAGACCACATACTGGAGACGAGTCTCCCAAGGAAAAGAGTCAGATAAACTAAGATTTTATGATTACAAGACGCTATGAAGTCTGGAAACCAGATGTAATGAAAGATGACGTAAATGACAAGACAGCAGATCTACATGAATAATATCTGAGCATTATGAATTAAGTAGCAGAGGAAGTAGGAAAGCCTTTGGCAAGTCTTATGGATAGCTCATTACTGATAAAGGAAGTAAAAGAGGAATGGCAAATGTCTAACATATTTCAAAATTTTAAGACAGATCAAAAGAATAAGAATAATTCCAGCTGTTAACTGGATGCTGCAAGCACTCATTTTAGATGAAGGTTATATAATATTTACAAATATATTATTTTACACTTTACATCTCTGACTTAGAGAGCAACATCTTGGAACAGTCTATTTCAAACTAAAATAGCAAACTAGTGAATGGCTAAACAAAGGTGAAAGATACTTTGAGGTCTTTCTTAGACTAGAACAAAACTTTTCTACAGAGGATTATTTTACTGTGAGATAGAAAAATAATGAAGTAAATCAGGAAATAGAAAAAGCATAGAGGATTAAGTTACTTTAACAGAAAAAAATGGCTTATACTGCAGTTAGAGGAGTATTGGGCCTGTTTTTTGCAGTTAATTCCTCTGATTGACAGATACATTTTAAATATATATATATTAATGATAAAGTTGAAGAGAAGAATAAAAGGCTGTGCAAGAGAGGACATTAAAAATGACTAAAGATTAAAAATTCAGAACAAATGACATCTACATCATCTGGAGAAAACAAGGTGGAATTTAATGGGAGTTGTAGTAACTTTGTAGCTTTGAATATCAGCTAATAGTGAACACAATGGAATACACTGTGGTAAATATCTGAGGGAGAAACACATATGGAATCGCAGGTAATTCAAAGTTTGTTGGGGATGTGGCAATATTGAGGAAAAAAAAATAAATCCTTTTTCTACTTCCCTGTACAACTAACAATAGTATTCAATCTTCATATTGTCATACACAAAGGCTACTAAACTTTAGGTTTGCAATGAAAGAAAGGTGCACAGAAAGCATTCATTCAGGAAGATTTCCTTTACTGCCGTTCTCTTAAACTAAGTAAAGTAGAAAGCTTATCCAAACAATAGCGGTGCCTGAAGAAACATAACACTGCAGTAATACACCAGTATTAATAGTTTCTTCTTTCAGGAAGAAACTAGTACTTTGCTCACACATACTAGCTACATATGCTCACTCATGGTCCTGAAGGACGACAGAAAAGTTTACATAAACAACTCTTTTTTGCACTCAGCAAAATGTACTACACTAAATCTCTGAGCTGCATCTTAACTGGCTCCAGAACTGCTTCTTTCATAGTGTATTTCACCACCAAATACTTGGTCAGTTCATCGAGTTTGAGATCTACAATTTAGGTCTCCAGATCTTGTTTCAGTCTCATTTCCCCCACTGAAATTTTCCACCAGGTTTAACTCACTTTTCCCCAGAACTCTAAACACGACCTTCTGGTACATAATCTCATTTTTCTTAAAGATATAGATAGGTAATTATTGTTAACTCTATCCAGACCGCATACACTACTGTGTGCAGCTTCCTGCATACAGAAACAGAGAAACCTGTACAAGCTTCTTCAATATTTCCCACACACTAATCTTTTTGGCTGATGGTATCCAAGGATCTCTCCTACACAGTTCATAGATTTCCTCCTGCTCTCTGCAGTCTTTACAACTCACCTTCCCCTCTCATACCTTTTTTTAATATCAAAGCTAAACCAGGACATTTCTTCTGCTAGGACTATCCATCTCTTAGCCAGCTCTAACCTTTCTGTGAGGTTTCAAAGACTGCAGCCTTTATTTCTCCTACAAATCTAACCTTTTAAATCCAAATCCTTTTTCTTTAATATTAATTGTCTTGGCTTTTGTAGTTGCTTGAATGCTGATTTCCCTTTCACTGCACAAAGAACTCAATCTGCTCTTCCCACTGAGGCAACATCTTCTCCATGTATACCTTATTATCTAGTGACTTCGCTCATATGTCAGTGAACCTCATTAGTTAACATCACATTACCTCTCTTTGTCATCTTGATTATCTAAGCTTTATTTCTAAAATCTTTCTGAAGTCTTCAGTTCTTTCTGATTATGCCAAAAGCAGTGCAAAAATCAAACATCTGTTGACTCTCTGATGCTACCCATAGAAATTGTCCTTATTCTCCACTCTCAGTTTTGATATCTCCATTAAATACTGTGATGTTCCATGTATTGACATAGCCAACTGGAGAGGTCAGAGGTGCTACAGGTACAAGGTCTGACTTGTATTACAAGAAGAAAATTGGAATGGGTGCACAGAATTGTGACTTGAGAAATGAGAAGTCAGAAATGTTGCTTTACTGCTCACTCATTCTGTCCCTCCAAGTACAGAAGCCTGAAGTAAGCACCAGAATGTGATACTGAGTTCTGATCAGCTCATAGTTAAAGAAAATAATTTCCGTAGTGATAAGAGTCTTCATAATTTAAATCCTAACAAAGTAGGGCTCTCTCTTCAAAGCAGGCAGGTAAATAAGGAGTGGATCCTAGCTGGCAAATCTGAAGTTTTTGAAATTACTTAGTTTTAAATAAAAATGAAACCAGAATGCTTAGATGCAAGGATGCATCTGAAAAGAGAGCTTTCTTGTGCCATTCTGCATTAGCCAAACAGTTTGTGGAGAGACCTTTGTAACACTATAGAATGAGTCTCCTACAGTGAGCCAAACATGTTAACTTACAAAATCACATCCTTAATTGCAGGAATTTCTAACAAAAGATAAGCCTTATACTCACAGTATCATGCATACAGATGAAACCAAGCTTTACTCTGCTATTCTGGAAAGAATGTGCTTAGAAATACAGGCCAGGTAAAAGCTATCTGGACAGATCAAATGAAATCTCTTAAATCCTTCTTTTTATTTCTACAAGCTGCAAAACCTGTAAAAAGTCATTAGTTAAATTCTGTGATGCAAAGATAAGAAAATAAATATATGCTCCTATAAGGATAGGCAATAGCATACACAGCTAGTTTAAACCATTTTCAGATCACCCAAGAAAGGTAGAGGTCACAATCTGGTAATAAAATAGAAATCTCTTACCACTTTCTGAGGATCAGGGCTCACCAAACACTCCAAAGAAGAAAAATCACTAAGTAGATGTGCTTCCATTGCGGCTGCCAACCCTTAAATAAGGTTAGGGAAGAGTAGACCCAGGGAATTGCTTCCACCTTTGCTCCCAGGGCTCCCTACACCCCTTTACCAGGTGTTCAATCAGTGGTGACCTAACAGTTCTCATACACCTCCAAAGAACAGAAATAGAAAATGCTGTGACTCTGGGAAAGGAGATTTCCAGATAACTCCAGAAAAACATGAAAACAACCTGAAGTTAATCCCAGGTTGCAGATGATCCATCTCAGACAGGCAGGACAACCCTCTAGTATGTTGTCTCACATTTCCTTGAGCTTGTACTGAGACAAAGTAAGGTGGTATGGTTAGAAGATAAAGTGCAAGCTGAGATTTGAATATGCAATTCTAGCTTCGTCTTTTCTTCATTTCATTGCTTCAATCCTTACATTCGGGCCTCCCATGAAATATACATAACATGTAATATACTAAATACTTGTAAAACTACTTGAAATCTAGTGATTAAAAGTGTTTTATTAAAAACAAACAAACAAATTGGTATTATTCTATTAACTGAAAATTTTGCCTCACTTGTATCTTCCAGCTTCCCTTGACTGACAGTTCCTTTGCTCACAGATGCCAGGAAATCTTGACCTCTCTCAAAGTAGCACACCCATTCTCTTGAGGACACATAGCCTGATGTGAGCGGTTCAAGGGCCTGCCAGTTCCCTTTCCTTGCAGCTCAGCAGAGTGAAGATACTACTCAAACACTCAATATTGCATGAAAACAAGTGCACAAGTCATGAAGCTGCCAACTCCACAAAGGGAAAAAAGGCATACTCTGGGAGGGGCCCTCCCAGCAATAACATTCAGAGGTTGTTAGTAATTTGCCTTGGGTTGAAAACACAGAATTCTTTGCATTATTAAAGAAGCTAGATACTTCTAAACAGCAAGATTGGTGCAGGAGAGCAATATAAACTACACCTAGCTGATACCTGCATGGAAATGGCATCTTCATTTCATTGGATTCTAGGTTTTTCCTAGTAATAATTTTCCTGACAATAATTTATCAGCCACTTGACAAATGACTATGAAAGCTTAGTGTCTCATTTACAGTTCCAGAACAGATTTGTCCACCCCATTGTATAGAAGACAAAAACCAAAACAGGGAGCATCTCTGGCTCCTTTCTCTTCTGCTCAAACAGAAGTGTCAATGCACCTAAACAAGGGCAGAAACTGCAAATTTCACTACTCTTCCCTCAAATGGTACAAATGAATGACAACAGAAACTGTATTTCTCCTGAGCTAGGTTGACAGTTCTAGAGAAGAGAAAAAAATATTCTCTATTTTCTCAAGAACAACCATTCCAGTAGTTTCTTGCCATGAACACTAGTCTCTGTTAGTCCTCTGGGCATGGTGTTTATGGGAGTCTCCTCATCCTTGTTCCTACAGTTCAGAAATGAAGAGTCACTGGAAATAGTCTAAATCAGGGAGCTTCTAGACTATACAAAATATAAAATGCTGTAATTAGTCCCTTTGAATTCTGATCACATTCAGTTTTTATGTTTCCTTTTTTTCCCTCATTTTATTACCATTGGTAACTTTCTTTCAAGAGGAATTGTGTACTTCAAATGCTGATCCAGATAGCTAGTTTTCACTGGCTTTTACATGCCATTATAGTAGCCTTTCTGGATCTGACATGTGCAATTCAGAAATACTTATTAATGTGAGTAATGCTTACCCTAATTCCCCACAGCATTTAAGGAAACTGAACATCTGACTGAGACTCATCTATGCTGACCAACTAAGCAGAACTAAATCCAAGCCCATTGTTTTTACACAGATGATAAGTTTTGATTTTGTTCTGTCTTTAGAAGCTGAATTACTCTTAACTCCAGTACCATTCAGATAGTACTTTCCTCAAGGCTTTCTTAATTTTAGATAGGGACATGCTGACAGTCTATTGGCTGAATCTGATACTTTCTGGTTTCTTTTTTCAGTCTCACATACATCTCCCCTTCTAAAAGAGAACCTTGCCAAATCCTTTCAACCATATGTTCCTTGAGTGTTTCTTTACTTTAGGAAGTAACAGATGCTTGCCCTGAGGGAAAAAAAAAATAATTTATTTCTGTTACTTAGTTCCAATAAAATAGCAGAGTTATTTTGCTTTGAGGAAAGGGCAACCAAGCTTGAAAGGACACTTATTTTACCTCTAACAAATATTACATAAGTAGTTTTTACTGAATAATTTATGAATTTATAGGGAGGAGTTTTTCAAAATAGTTCAAAATGTACATTCAACATAACCACTTTTGTCAGCTTTCCACTAATTAATGCCTCTGAAAATTCTTAATTTTAAGTTTCAAGAAGCATCCATGTTTTGAAAAGTACTTCATTTTATGTTTGCAATGAAATATACATGAACTATTTTATGAATTTTAATGAATCTTTATTAACTTTGGTCAGTTAAAATTATTCATTAACAATTTATAAACACTTCAACCTAGCCCTATTATGCAGCATTATGAACTCTTATGAGAGTGTTTGATACAAAACAGGCATGAGAACAGCTCTGAAATAGGGAACAAAACAAATAATAATCCATAGACTGTCTGCTAGTTCAAAAGCTTCTGCATATGCCAATAACACACTTTTCTCAAATTAAACTTTCAGCAGGCTCATAATATTATGTGAGTGGGTCTGCAAGGAAATAGTCATGTCTAACTTCATACCCTAGACAGTGCTACTGTCTTGATCTGGAAACAATCCCATGTAGGAGTTATTGAGTTCACCAAATGGCAGCGCCAGCGTATAATACAATCTGGGATTAAGTTTCGATTATGTTCATTCATTCACTTTGGAAAAAGTAGTTTTCTGCATATCACTCATGGGTCTTGGAGTTTTCTTGGCAATTTGTGAAAGAAGTACCCTCTGAATTCATCCATAAAGCATACATACCATATGTATGAAAAAATACCATACCATATGTATGAAATGTATTTTTTCATACCATATGTATGAAAAAATATACCATAGGTATGAAAAAAAAATCCTTAAAAACCAGACATTAACGTCTAGGCATGTCCAACCCAAGGCTCACAGGCCTGGCACAGCCTGCAGTGTAGTCACCCCCTGCCCTGAGCCATCGTGGTGGCGGCTCTGCCCTGACACAACTCCATAGCACCAACAGACTATCGGTGCGCTATGAACTTCATCTGGGCTGAAATGAGGGCATGGGGCACAGTGCAGTGCCAACTCACATCAGGACAAATCAGTTTATGGATTTTGATACATAGTTATTGTTTATTCACCATTTCATTTGACATAAACACATTACTTGTGAATATTCAAATGGAATGTATAGAGTTCCAATTACAAAATTGATCATGTCTCTGCCAGACTTTCATACGCCTTTTCTGACCAGAGAGAAATATCCATCACTTCACAATCATGCTATATTTGTGTAGCCAATTTTGGCAGTACACAGATTTGTGAACAACTATTTTGAAGAATGAAGAACATACAAGGATAAAAGTTCATCAAAAAACTCTGATTAAAACCCTGAGAGCTCATTAAGAATTGCAGCTACTGCCACTGAACCAGAATGATGCATTTGTTTCACAAAAACAAGATCAAATATCCCACCAGTTTTATATTTCTGTTGCTCTCCTTTTTATACATTTTAATAAAAAATGTTAAAAATTAAAATAGTTCTATTACTTTATACACATTACTATAATGTATATATTTAATGAGGGCTGCTCCAGAAGTAATGCCTCCTATTTTGTTCTGTTGGCCCATGATGTCTGAGGAAGGAGTTGGTGGTATGGCAGTAGAAGATGAAATTTCCCATCAATGTTCTGCTACGTTTTGTTGCTGTGTGACAGATGGTAGCAGAGGGGCAGTCTGACAAAATGGTGTCTGACATGGAAGTGTGTACGAAGCAAAGGTGTGGAAAAAATGCACCCATTGACATTCATTGGTGCTTGCTCAATGTTTATGGAGACAGAACAGTGGATGTGAGCACAGTGAGGTGGTAAGTGGTGCGTTTCAGCAGTGACAACAGTGACAGTGGGTCACCTTCACTGGTGCAGATTTTTACAAGCATGGCATGCAGGCTCCTTTTCATCACTGGCAAAAATACATAGTTAATGAAGGTGACTGTGTGGAAATATAGTGATTTGTGGTTCAGAATTTGCTCTATCAGTGTTCTTGTGTTCATTGTATTTGTTTTCAATTTTATGGAAACAAATAGGAGGTATTACTTTTGAAGCAGCATACATTTTTGTGGCCCGTGGCAATTCCTCTTCACTCATTGCAGTCCAGGCAAACCATAAGGTTGGACACTCATACATTGAACAATTGAGCTTCTAGACTGCCTTCCCCAGAGAGGAAAAGGCTAGTCTGGCACAAGTATCTATGCTGGGAAGTTACGTCGAGCAACAGTAATTACACAGATCCATGGATGGGACCTGTGCCTCAGACTCCAAGTTCTCTCATTATTGTCTATCTAACATTCTTTTCTCAGTGTTTTAGATTTTCTGAACATCACACCTAGGTGTTTAATTAGCATTAGATGTTATTGGGTTGTGATTTACTCTGCACTGCTGAGTCAGTCCACACAAAACACACACCTTGCCAAGATTCTACATCTATGCCACTCAACCACTTCAGAGGATTAAACTGGCCAAGGGGAGGGGCCTGGATTCAAATGCCCAGTTGCCAGAGCTTTTACCATAACCGTCCTTTTAGGCCAGAATCATGTACCAAGCAGCAGCAGCTGAGCTATGCACTGACTATGAAATCTGTCATAGCAAGAGATTTCACCAAATACATTTTTCTGTCAGAGGAAAGAGAAATTGGAAGAAAGTGGCATTGTGCTGCTAGAAGCACATGAAGAATATAATAAAATACCTTTTGTTGAGGATGCAGGTAGATGAAAAATATTCCCATTGACAGAATGCATTCTGTGGGCATATTTTACTTTTTGCCAGGCCTCTCAATCTGTTTGATCAATAAAGAATATGTTCTATACTCGACATCTTAAATCCATTCATTGGTGTTTTCCATAGACATCACACAAGTCACTCTGCTGTGTCTAATCCATCCACAAAATGCATTTTGTCAAATTATTCAATCCTCTTCCTTGTATGAAACATATTCCATCAAACCAAGCCATCTGCTCATATGACAGTACGAATTCTGCCTAATGTGATAAGTGGTGTACGAAGAGAGGCATTTAATCTAACATGTATGCTTAACAAAAGGGAACATTCCTTATTTGGTAAGACACATCTTTTGTTCTGTATGAATTTTAAAATACTGCAGCAGTGTAAATCGAAGGATGAATTCTACATAGATTGTATACAGAACTATTATTTACAAAATATTTCTAAAATCTTTAATCTTCAGAAAACTCAGGGCAGAAGAATGATATTAACTAAATTCGTCCTTTGTAAATTGCATTAATTTCAGTGAAACCACCAAAAAATTGATTGAGTTTATACTCTGAACCAGTTTAACTGGTTTTAGTTTTACTGGCTAAATGTTACAGAGGATGGTGTGTAGAGGCATTTACTGCACTACTGTGGTAGTGTGCTAGGAATTCCCTAAAACATGCTTCCTGCATTCAGCTTGGTCATTATTGGTAATGGAAATGAAATGGAAAGGAGATGAAATATTATCTGGAAGACACACATTAACACTTCTGATATGTGGTCCAGCAGTCTGTTTTTGAGCTATGTTAGGGTTATTTCATGGGTTGCAATGAACACTGAAATTGTAACTTACACATCATTTGCACTCTCCTTCTGCCATATGAATCACTCATTCCAGAGATTTTCTATGTGAAAAGTCTGGACAGGAGATATATGTGCCTGTATATCTTGGGGTAAAGGTTTCATCAGGATGATCTCGAATTGGCTGCATTAATTCACCATAACCTTCTCAAGTTATCTCAAATAAGAGTAGATAAAAATATTATCCTAGCAATAACTGCCTTAATTCATGTTACACATCACTTTATACAATACCATGTTTATTTTAAGAACTGTTGTAATTTGGCATGAACATTTTTTTATAAATTTTCTGTGAAACAGCTGCTTATACTTGCCAAAAAGTATGAAAAGTAGCTGAAATCCCTCATAGAACCAAACAGATGGAAGGATTATAACCTTTACCAGAACAGAGGTCCCTATGTGGGCTTGGGGAAACTCACTAAAAGCATCATTTGGTGATAAAAACACCTCAGGAAGAAAAATAAATAAATAAATAAATAAAGGAGAAACAACTGGAGTGTTGAGAGAGAAGCAGCAGAAAATCAATTCTGATTGGGTACTGAAAAATGACCTTGAGAAAAACTGTGAGGGAATTTGTGAACTGAGCAATATCTGAAAAGGAGGTGGAAACTCTCCTGTTGGAAAAAGAAAAAAGAAACTCTTCTGTTGAAAAGCTCCTATAAAGGTTTTCTAGAGTCTTGATAAATGAACAAGAATGAAATTTTACCTCCTCTTAATCATGTGGCCGCATATTTATATATTTACATTTTATAGATATATATTGGCATGGCAAATACTTCATATTATAAAAAAATTCAATATTTAAGAACAAGATCAATGAAATTAAGTAAATTCTTGACTAGATTTTATGATAGAAAAGCAATGAAATGTCAGGTGAGACACATACATGCTTCAGGCAAAATGAGAGAAGCAGAGTGGTTCTCATGAGTTGACATGAGAAGAACGATTCTCATGGGCTGACATGAGCATCCAGTAGAACAGAAGAATATATGTAATGCTGTGATGGCAGTCACCTGCTTCAGAAGCCCCATTTGTCTGCAGGGCTTGGTTCTGACCGAGTTGCCCTGCATCCCATGGTTCCCCATTCACCTCTCTGCAGGATCAGAGATTTCAAGTGAATACGTTTCACACAGAAGTGCTAAAATAAAATGTTCAGTTCACCTATCTGATACTTAGCTTAAAAGAGGGTCAGAGAGCTTAATTTGGAAAGTACTTTGAAAACACTGGATGAAAGACGTTCTCCCTGATGAGTATAGTGAATTACTTTTTCCTCTACTGTTTAATAAAAGCTAAGTTAAAAACCTCACTAAGCAAATGGTTTTGAATTGCTGACAATTGCACAAAAATTACTGCTCAATCAATTATATTTGCCATATTTCCAGTCTGCAGATTTTTGCATGCCAAATTCTCATCAACATAAACATTAAAAGGGATGCATCAACAAATTTACAGCATCACCTCTTCATCTTGAGGCTCTAAAATAATGTCAGGTTTCAGATTTCTTCATAGCAGAGAATACTTCATTTGGAATGATAACTCCTAAAACAGACTGATTAAAAACAAGTCTGAATGTATAGAATCAGAAGCAGAATGCAAGATATATCTGCTTGCAATGCATATCTAACAAACATATATTGTGGCTCTGGCGATTTCTGACAGATTCTAGTTGTTAGCTATCTCTGTTCAATAAGAATTCCAATATATTCAAACTGATTTCTTCCTTCCTTTACAAACCATGAAGTTCTTCATTATCCAGGTAAAGGATAAGAAAAGATTATATGAAAAGCAAAAAGTATTGGATATCAGCTAGCATAAAAATTTAACTTGTAATTTTTTTACAGCAGGGAGGTGTGATCTGTAAAAGGCTGACTCATACAAGACAAGACTGTTGTGTTTTCCTATTTTTACAGCTTCTTGAACACATGAAGAATTCTTTACTGAAAACTGTCATCTAATGAAAAAAAAAATGGTGAATTCTTGTTTGTTTTGACTGGAAAAAGTAGAAAGTTTTATACTGTGTTTTAAGTTTCTAATGCTGTAGATCATGAAAAATCATGAAAAATTCTCTGATCACCTCCAATATAAATTTCCCCAAAAAAGTGACTTAAAAAAAAAAAAAGAGCTTTATAGAATCACAGAATATCCCAGGTTGGAAGGGACCCACAAGTATTGAGTCCAACTCCTGACTGCACACAACCCCACCCAAAATCCAAACCCTATGTCTGAGAGCATTGTCCGAACGCTCCTTGAACTCTGGCATAAACATCTAAAGTGTGGGAGTCAAGTCTGAGAGTGGACACTTTTCAGAGAGTAACAATAGAACAAGAGGCAAAAGGCAGAAACTGGAACACAGGAAGTTCCATCATGCAAGGAAGAACTTATTTACTGTCAGACTGATGGAGAATAGGCTGCCCAGAGAAGCTCTAGAGTCTTTTTCTCTGGGGGATATTCAAGACTTGTCTGGATGCCTACCTATGCGACCAGTTGTAGGGAATCTACTTCAGTAGCGGGGCTGGACTTGATGATCCCCAGAGGTCCTTTCCAACCCCTACAGTTCTGTGATTCTGTGAATGAAGAGTTTGTGATTTAGGCTGTACGTATCCAGTATAGTCATATTATTATAATCAGTATAGACAAGTTTCACAGACATTTACAATGCAGCTTCTGCTAGCAGGTTTTTGAGTCATTCTTTTTTTTTTTTTTTTAATCTCATAAATACATTAACATTTATCACATATATCTCTGTTTACTTTAAGGTACTCCACAAGTGTATTCAATCTATAGTATTGCTTCTGGTTTGTAGTGTAATTCTTAAAGCAGTATTTAGCTGGAAGAAGAGAACAATCATAACAACGTGCCTAGCCACTCTTCAGTGGGCCGTTGTTTAAGAAGCTCTAAGTCAAAGATTTCTGATTTTGTGAAAGCAGAAGAACAGAAAGATTCCAAAAAACAAGTTTTGTATCTCAGATCTGACTGAATCCAGTGACAGTAATGTAACCTGTTCTCTGATACGCTTCTGACTCTGGTCAAAGACACAACTCCCGCTGGCTTCAGGCGGTAAGATCTTGCTCTTTGCTGTCAGCAATACAATTCTGTTAAAAGAGGCACCTCAGCTATACCAAAGCAAGATTTATCCATGTGTGAAAGTGGTCTGATTTTGCCAAAAAAAAAACACTGGTCTTCTCTTTTTCTGTGCTTGTAATTTGTTAAACACAGAGCAGATAAGCGCTGTGAAAGAGACCTAGATTCATTTTCACTAAATTTAAGCAGTAATATTATAAAAGCAAGATGTCCTCAACTTTGTTAACTATTCTAGCATGATAGCTTTTCATGAAAATGTAGCAAAGGAACATCTGAACCATTACTGACACTTGTTTCTGACTGATTGCTTTTGACTTCAGAAGTTGAACAAAGCAGAAAGACAACTCTCATGACACCAAGGGGGATATTTTCAGTCCTTTTACTACATATTTATGATTCTTGCCCACTATAAAGTTCATTTTGCTTCACTCAAAATTTTAGGAATATGAAGCCAGTGTTCCAAACATTCTGACCAGTAGAAACATCTCCATGTTGACTAGAGCTAACTGGAAGTTAGAATATCAAATCTGGCTCTACTGTGATACTCAGATTAATCACTTCCTTTCTGTTGCATTTAAGTTTATAAATTTCATTTGGTTTTTGGATTCTTGTCACTTACTCAATTGAAAAAGGTTCTCTCTTTCCTTCATCTCATTGTCACCTGTTCTGCAAAACTTTTAGTACTTAAATATCAGAAAATAACTACTTAATCTTGAAGAGAAATGGGAGCATTATTCTGGAGGATTTTCATATCCTAAAGAAACGTGAATCTTGTCTTCCTTTGCTCTCTGCCTAGAGAATCCCAGACAGAATGAACAATGTTATTACATGTTTTAAGGTAAGGTACAAGCTCTGCAGTATCAAAAATAGTTATTGCTACGTGGTTAAAAAACAAAGTGTCATGCCTTTTTACTGAATCTCTTACAGACTAGTCTCTTGATTAGTCATATTTTCACTCTTATTTTTGTCAAGAAACAGATAAACAGTTCATTCAGTGAGAAACGACATCAGTTGAGGAGTCCTGAGGTAAACTCACAGTATCTTGCCACTCTCAACTCTCTGAGACTCACATACTCAACTTGAATGCCAGCAATAAATTCTACAAGATAGTCCAAATAGAACAAAATTTCAAATAGATCCAAATCATCTCTAATTATGAGATAAAATTGGCATGCAAAATATTCAGCAAGATTATTTGTACAGATTTATATATGACAACACTTGACAACATAATTCTCAAACAGAGCCATTGGTGTAGTTTTTTGTTTGTTATTTTTTAAATGTTTTTGAGGTCATTATATTTTATGTTATTATTTTCTTTCATTAGATGTTTATCATAGAATCATAGAATGACCTGGGTTGAAAAGGACCACAATGATCATCTAGTTTCAACCCCCTTGCTATGTGCAGGATCGCCAGCCACTAGACCAGGCTGCCCAGAGCCACATCCAGCCTGGCCTTGAATGCCTAAAGCAATGGGGCATTCACAACTTCCTCGGACAGCCTGTTCCAGTGTGTCACCACCCTCTGGGTGAAAAACTTCTTCCTAATATCTAACCTAAACTTCCCGTCTCAGTTGAAAACCATTCCCCCTTGTCCTGTCACTATCCACCCTTGTAAACAGCCATTTCCCTTCCTGTTTATGTGCTCCCTTCAAGTACTGGAAGGCCACAATGAGGACTCCCCAGAGCCTTCTCTTCTCCAAGCTAATGAAGCACAGTTCCCTCAACCTTTCCTCATAGGAGAGGCGCTCCAGCCCTCTGATCATCTTAATGGTCCTCCTCTGGACCCACTCCAAGCGCTCCACATCCTTCCTGTACTGGGTGCCCCAGGCCTGGACGCAGTAGTCCAGATGGGGCCTCACAAGAGCTGAGTAGAGGGGAACAGTTACCTCCCTCTCCCTGCTGGCCACCCCTTTTTTAATGCAGCCCAGAACACAGTTGGTTTTCTGGGCTTCAAGTGCACATTGATGGCTCATGTCCAGCTTCTCATCCACCAGGACCACTGAGGTGAAGAGTGAGAACAGAACCCTGCAGTTATAGAGAGAAGGGTCTCACAGCAAGAAAAAGGAAAGTATCTTCGCAAAGTAGAAATAAGGGGCAAATAGAGATAGTTTATGTAGAGTGTTAGAAAACAAAGGATTCCAAGCACTTTCACAGACACTAGGTCTGGAATAACAAGGAGTACGAAGGCCATAAAGATAAGGACTGGAGAACAGCTCAAAAACATTTGGTAGGGAGGTGATTAGATGTCTACAGGGCAAGCTGAAACTGGTTCAGGGGATTCCCCCCCTTCTGGGTCAGAAGTTTGCAGTGAGGAAGACTATGAGCCTTCATGAGAAAGACTACAAGCCTTCATCATCACGACGTACTACGCATGCACAAGGGGGGGAGGGACTGCATGCTAATGGGCTCTCAGGAATGTAATAAATATGTATCCAAACTCCTGTCAACTATTGATTATTTATTAGTTTGACCTATATCTATAGCACGATTTTTCCTGACGGTGTGCAAGTTAGGTGGAGCAATCCCCCTTGCACCAGGGTGTACGCACGTCACCAATAAACCCATGCCTGCTCTATATCCTTACCGGCTCTAGGGTCTGATTACCGCACGTCAAAGTCCTTCTCTGCAGGACTGCTCTCAAAGAGATCTTCCCCTTATATTTAAGCCTGCTGAAAAATCACAAGAGGGCTGCAAAATATTTATTCCAAATATTAACTACTATATAGGTTCTTTATAGGTGATCCTTTTCCTTTCCCAGACACTGTCTGCAAGTACGCAAGAGTGTTGCATGGAACCTTTTTCATAATATAACCATAATTTGTTTTCTGTGCAGAAATAGTTTATAAGCACGTATGAAGGCCTTCTCTCTCACCCAGAACTTCACAGATTGATAGAATCATAGAATCGTTGGAAGGGACCTTTAAAGGTCATCTGGTCCAACTACCCTGCAACGAACAGGGACATCCACAGCTAGATCAGGTTGCCCAGAGCCATATCCAGCCTTGCCTTGAAAGACTGGGACAGGGAATCAACCACATCTCTGGGCAACTTGTTCCAGTTCCTCATCTCCCCCACTGTAAGAGACTTTTTCTTTATATCCAACTTAAATCTACCCTCTTTAAGCTTGAAGCCATTTCCCCTTGATCTGTCACCACAGACCCTGCTAAAGAGTCTGTCCCCTTCTTTCCTATAGCTTGCCCTTAGATATGAAAGCCTGCTATCAGGTCACCTCGGAGCCTTTTCTTCTCTAGATTGAAGAACCCCAGCTCTCTGTGTGTCCTCATAGGGTAGGTGTTCCATCCCTTTAATCATTTTTGTGGCCCTTCTCTGGATGTGCTTCAACAGGTCCACATCTCTTCTGCACTGAGAAGTCCACATCTGGACACAACATTCCAGATGAGGCCTCACCAGCACAGAGTAGAGGGGCAGGATCACCTCCCTCGACCTGCTCAACACCTTCACTACCTTTGATTACTTATATAGTGCTTGGTTGAGATTATTGCTACACTAGAGTACAATAGACAGCATTGGTCAAAATACAGACACAAGAGGGCATGATCCTTTTCTATAGGTATTTCGAGGCATGATAAAGTAGCTGGTTAATGTTGATCACAGAATCATACAACCACCAAGATTGGAAAAGACCTATAAGATCACCCAGTCTAACAGTCCACCTGCTACCAATATTTCTCCACTAAACCACGTCCCTTAGTACAACACCTAAATATTTCTTGAACAGTTCCAGGGATGGTGACTCAACCATCTCCCTGGGCAGCCCATTCTAGTACCTAACCACTCTTTCAGAGAAGAATTTTTCCTAATATCCAACGTGAACCTTCCCTGATGCAACTTGAGGCCATTTCTATTTATGCAGGAGAAGAGGCTAACACTCTCCTTGCTGCAGCCTCCTTTCAGGTAGTTGTAGAGAGTGATCTGGTCTCCCATGAGCTTTCTCTTCTCCAGACTGAACAATACCAGTTCCCTCAGCCATCCCCCATAAGACTAGATGAACTGTGAGATCAACAGGGACAGCAACTGCAGTGTCTGGGAACCCAACAAGTACTTTAGAGCATAACATGGATAAGAACAGCCTTTCAACTACCTGAGCTGTTTAGAGCTGCAATAGTGCTAGCTGATGAGTAAGCAGGTAAGTTGACTATCATCATACCTTTAGAAAGAAGACAAAAGTTCTATGAAGGATTGAAATATTCTTACAAAAGGACTTCCTTTCTGAATGGCTTGTTTTTAATCTAGCAGATTCATCTTTTCAGAACTTTGCACTAAAACTCAGTAGTTTCTTTTAGGTAGTTATCTTCTCACTGTAAACAAGAAGAATATAATATAAAATCATGAGTATTATTGAGTCAAGGTGAGTCTATAAAAATGTGTTTCTTTCCTTTCTTAAAAAGACAGAAGTGTTCAACGTATCAAATGTTAATAAAACTCATGAACTACCTGAAGAAGTGCAGAAAGTAAAAGTTAACTGTAAACTGACTACTTCAAGGCTGTAGAACCTCCACTGTGCAAAATACAAAGGGCAATTACAAAATCTTTCCGGAAAGAAATAATGACAGTAACTCCTTGAGACTGAAGGGTAAGCACATAATAGCCAGTTATAGGAAGATAGTAAAGATAAAATAGTTAGCATTGTGATACATGATTCTGCTAGGTTTTATCACTTAGTTTATCCACAGAAATATGTATGTACGTATGTAAATATTCTTTCTCCTTTGTAGATTTTTAATGCTTTTAGTAAAAATATGTACTGAAAGGCTCTCTGTATCTAATTCACTATTTTTAGAATACCAAAATAAAGAGCTTAGTGCACTGTAATAAACTTGTTTTGTTTATTTCACGTTTGCTTCTTCCTAGTAAGGTTATGGATGACACTTTCTCATCAGCTTACCCCCAGATTAAGGCTTTTACAGTGTTATTCTTCATATGTACATACTATGAATTTTCCAAATGTGAACAGTAGTGCATTATAAGTTATTATATATGTCACAGTAGTACTTAAATGACCTGCTGTTAAAACAAATTCATACAATTCATGTTCAACACCAAAAACAATGATCCTCAAGAGCTTAGTATATGGAAAAGTTTGATACATGAAACCTCTTACTCCTGTTAAAAAGGCATGTTAACTCAGAGAAAAAGTTACGTACATTATACATATCAACTACTGCCTGTCTTTGTAGATTATACATATGTTAAAAATGGTGCTATAACCCCGAATTTTTTTTTTTAAAAAAATGCAGCACTGTGTTGTAATCTGTACCCTTTTCTTGCAATTTCCTCTATTCTGAGATTTCAAGATGAATCTGGGTCAAATCACACCACCATTATTGTCACTTTTTTCCAAGTGAGCAGGAGTGTGAAACTGAAAAGACTAACACCATGTTATTCAAAAACACTCCAGAAAGATCCTGAGATAAATTCACCACTGATGTAGCTGTGGACAATCATTTCAAGCTAACTGATTTTAAGATAACTGACACAAAGGAGAATATGCCAGACCCAGATTTGAAACAGATAACAGATGTCTTGTCAGTATGTAGTGACTCATCTGTGTTTGGTACCATAGCAGTAGCAATAAGTTACCCATAATATGTTACCTACAGCAATAAATCTTTCTTTTTTTTTTTTTTTACCAGCCTACAGGGGACTTTCTTTAAGATGCATAGGTTTGTTCAGATTTTGTTTCTGATTAAAGGGGAGTTACTGTATATGGAAAGTGATTACAGAGGAAATTAACTGGCAGGTATGGCACGTAGTTATCTCTGAAATATTTAAGCCAATAGTTAATCATTTCTACTGTGCAGGAGCGGAATGGGCTGATGAAGATTCCCATGAAGGCATAAGCTTAACACTCTTCATACCAATCTTGCAGAGATATTACCTAGAGACTTCATTTGAATACATGTTATGATTAAATGACTAGTTTTTCTTAGAAACTTCTCAGTATTTACTGTGGAAATAATTTTCAAAATATTTGGAACTGGTAGACAAAACTTTCTTCAAATATAGATCATGTTTACAGGACTGGGTAAGAACAAGCTTTAGGAATTGTCATTTAGCACAGATCGTCTTGTAAATTGAAGATCAAGTTAAAAAACAAATAATTACAACTTATCACACAGAATATAAGTATTCAAGTATCATCTATCAAGACATGGAATTGACATTCACGTAATTAGGAATAAGTTTTATCAGGCATTATGAAAAGAGAGTCAATTTTCCCATCTGGGGCTTTAAAACTTATGTATTAATACACGTGTACATAAAAGGGAAACAATCATGAAAAGTCATGGGGAAGAAGTCCAGATACATATGGTTACAGTTCATATTTATTCTGGAGAAAATATCACAAGGCAGCTCATCTGATATTAAGGAAATAGCGTATTTGGAAGCTAGTGTATACTGTATTTGAAAAGATCATCCATCCTATCAGAAATAGAAATGTTCTGTGTAGGAAGTTTAGAGGTTGCAATCTGTGGGCTTCCTCTGCCACCCCACAGATCCACTCCCTTCCCTTTGCTGGAGTGCAGAGATAGTGACAGGCATTTCAACTGCAGACAGACTGACTCAGTGAGGGCTCCTACTGCTAAGCAAGGTAAAATTTTCTTTTTTGGATTTCCAGCTCTCTGATCCATTTACAAGCCCTTTCACTGACATCTCTTTTGGTTTTGTACCATGTTCATTAGTTCAGGCTCTCCTGTTACCCTTATGTCACCTCAGGGATGTACTTACATTATTATCCAAACTACCTCATCACCAAGGAGCTGAAATCAGGGAACACAACTCCGTTAGCTCCTGTGCTTTGAGAGCAGAAAGGATGGTTTATTTCTGATTTACAGTAACTCTCTTTGTTTTCTTCTCCTGCAAACTGTTGATGTCTGAACCAAAGAAACTTCCCTTCTGTTTGTTTCCAAACTGGGACCTTGTCCTCTAAGTCTTCCTTCACACTCTTTTTCCAATGGATATAACTGATATGTTCATAATGAAGTGCAGAAAACAATTACAAAATTTTGAAATGTACTGGAAGATTAATCTCTAGAGGTCATATTTTTATTTAGTAGGAAAAAAAATAGGAAATATATGTGTGAAGAAACTCAGTATTTTTAGCACATGCATATGTAATTGGTATTATAAGCAATTTGCTCCATTACTCTTATTCTCTACATGCCTGAGCATAAAGAGGTTGTCTTTATACACATCATAAGTAGATTCTATCTCTCCTGAAATAAAATAGATAGTTCACAGACAAACCTACTGAAAATATTCCTACTTTAAATACCTCATAAACTCAGAAGCACACAGAAAAAAAAAAAAAGATAACAAATAAACAGACAACAAATAAATAAACCCACAAAAATACAATAAGCAAACTAAAGTATTCTAAATGTTCATAATTTAGACCTGGTCCAGAAGAACATACAGCATAATTTCAATAACCAAATGGAAAGTACAGTTAAAATCACTACATTCATTGTCCTCATTCCTGTATTATCAACTCAGAAAGGATTT
Source organism: Gallus gallus (assembly GCF_016699485.2). Lineage (NCBI taxonomy): Eukaryota > Metazoa > Chordata > Aves > Galliformes > Phasianidae > Gallus > Gallus gallus. Next base: position 77,491,844 of record NC_052535.1, read on the forward strand.
TTTATTTATTTATTTTTATTTTTTTGCACCAGTTTTTGGAAGATACAATATCTAAAGAGTTTTATCAGAACTGTAAAGTATGTAATATAAGCAGTGTTGCAAGAAAAATTTTAGGTGTTCTGATCCCTTAACAAATTATAATAAGGGTCCATTTTGAAACTTGTCACTGGTATCCTCTGTATTTTAATAACGCCTTCCTTAATTCTGTGTTAAAACTCTTTAATACTCGTTCAGTCACTTAAGTCAGGAAAAGGAAAAATCTCTTTTTGTCAAAAAAAAAAAAAAAAAAAAAAAAAAAAGGCCAAAACATATATGCATTCTCATAGAAAACTTCATGGGAAACTGGGTATAAAAATAATTCACAAAAAATCTTAAAGTGTCTTAGTGTTGAAGAAAACCCATACATATTCTTTTGACACAATGGACAGCCAAAGATCATCTTGTATTATTAATCTAAGAAAGCTCTTGTGATTTGGTTCAAATATTTTTTCCAAGTGACAGCATGCATATTCATGGATTTGAGTTTTATGATCTTAGAAGGAAGAATAAGTATTAACCATTTCACATCGTACATTATTCTTCTAAAATGATAGAGATTATATTCAGATTTTGATGACCCTGTTACAAGCACGTCAGTAGAAAGCAAGCCTTTTGTCTTAGGAGCAGAGGATTTTCACTAACAAACATGAAACTTACATTCAGCTTCAATGTTATCGTAACATCATTCACATTTTATTCATATATATGGATATATATATAACAGCAATATAATCTCACTCAAATGTGTAAGGAGTAGCTAGTTTTGATAAAAGAATTTTTCTTCTAACAACACAAAACTGGTTTAATCACTTCAAAAATGTATTGTTACTCTAGCTGTAGAAATGGTCAGTACCTCACCTCCTGATAGTTGCATAAAAAGTTTAGGCTCTCTATACTGAACCTTCATACCTGTCTCTCAATTCACTGAAAATGCCATAACTGTGTTTGAGTTAAAGGACCATCAGACTGCCAAGAGCTTTGTTTGGTCAATGTCCAAACACTTGTACAGCTTATCAGGAAGTACCAAGCACCATGTTGCTCTTTGAAAGCACTTGCTGCAGTCCTATCACTCCTCCCTGCCATCAGAGTGAGTCTTGCAAAAAGAGCTGTTTCCCTTATAATAGTTTCTGACATTTACAGTCACATCTCTCTATCTTGTTTATTATGCTTATCAAGCTTATTTGTCTTAGAAGGGTCTAAAAGCTATTCTCAAATAACTGAAGTTTGCTGATCACTTTCAAGACATGAAACCATAGTTTTTATGGTTTGGGATTTCTCTGGTTGTGAGAATGAATTTAATATTTTAAATCAATAATTTAGGACTATGTGCAAACTAGATGCCTTATCCAAACCATCCTTAATCTTTCTAAGGAGAGTCTGCCTTTTTTTTTTTTTTTTAAGACAGAAATGAGCTCATTGAGTTCAAATTGGTAATTATGAAAGGAAAAATAGCTGGGTTTTTTCAGCTCTAAAATCCTCTAAGGCAATGCTGACTGAAGGTTGAATAAACATTGGGTTTACGACGTTGGTAAACTCTCAGACAATAAAAAATTGGGGATGAAATTTTCCAAAAACTAATAAGATATTAACATGCAATAAAATTAAGCAAACACGTTTAAAAATCCTTCAAAATCAAATTAGAATTCTGACTTAAGTTATTAGCTCCTTAAATATAGAAAATACAGAAATGACACAAATAAGTAGCTCTCTCTTGGACAGTCAATAATTACTAAGTTTAAGAGGTAATGATTATCCCAAGATGTGATCGTGCTTTGAGATAATGGTGTATCACTGCAAGATTTGAACACTCAGACTTCTCTGAAAACTGCTTATCCATGATGATCTTGCAGCAGCTAGGGCATTGCTGTACAAATTATTAAGTTCAATCAGGCGAAATAAAGCACAGCTCTAAGTAATCATTTTCTACATAGCTGTGTGACACCAGCTGAGCCTAACTGTCTTTAGTTGCCACATTTAACATTAGCAGTTAAGCCATCTTAAAGAATTTAAGACATTCAGAAAATAAACTTTACTTGAACCTTCTGTTGCTCCCAGGAAAATGGGTATTGAATTTTAATGTTCTTATTCACAGACTGTCTAGATCCACCTAGTTTTATTTCACAGTTCTCTGGTCCGTATCAGACCTTTCTTGCAACTACTATTTACCGCAAAAATGGATGGTCTCAGAGCATCATACATGTACCTTAATCAAATTATTGATAAGCAAACAGAAATAATCAGTTTTCCACAATTTCAGAAGCCTAGAATAATCTTTCTACTATGCTGCTTGCGTTTCTATCACTAATGAGAGCCTTTTATTATTTTTCTTACTGAGACACATGGCCAATACATCAGCATACAGACACCTTCCCAAAGTAATCAGTCTCCTTGCATCTTTCTGTGTTTAGACACATCAAGCATTCTTGTGTTTATCTTCAATTTTGAGCAAGTTGGAATTCAGCTTAAAACTACTCCTCACCTACATTTTAGCATCATCAATCTAGGGATATATAAAGTTTGTTCAAACCTTAGAAAATTATTCCATTTTAATTAGCACCACAACTGTGCACAACTTTGTCACCCAGAGGCACAAATTTGGGCACAAAATTACATGCCTTACTCATAGAACATAATTCAGGATTTTTATCAGCTTGACTCCTTTGACATGTTTTTGATAGATCAAGCTTCCATGACAACGTTAACTCCACAGCCTTTTGAAAATATTTGAGTATACAGGCTGCATTTATCATTGACATGTTGACTGGCAGTAGATATTTTGATTCAGTACTAAAATATCTGGTTTTTTTAAAAAAATTGTTGGGCAATTTTAAGCATATGTTTACAGCTCAAGATTACCTACATTCAGTAAGGAGCTCTCTGTGTGGCAAGAACTAAAGAGAATTAACCCTGCATTAGCCATAAGATGAAGGACCTGCAAGTTCTCAAGGTTCCAGCTGATAATATAAGGCAGGGACAATGCAGAAAAAATAAAAATTCAAGCCTTCAAATTCCTGAAAGCATTAGTAACAAATTAATGAGATCTGGATGACTAAGCTTCCTAGATCACCTTGAATAGAAATAATTTCTTCTTCCTCAGCCAGCTTCTGGATCCTGTACTGTGATTTTGACAATAAAAAAATAATATGATGAAGCTGGAATGTCAGATATTCTCATGTTTCAAGATTTGGTCATTACCAGAGAATTTCAAATGGCTTTCAAGGTAAAAATGTAACATGACTATCCCTGCCCAAACAGGAGAAAAAAAAAAAAAAAAGTAAAAAAAAAGAAAAAAAAAACCACAAAAAAACCCCTTCTTGAGAGCTCAGAACTATTAAAAAGCAGCAAAAAGTAGATGTTTTCCTATTATTGAAGATTTCTGTATTTTTTGCATTGTGAGGCTGGAATCTCAGGGATGTAATATTACATGGTTAGAGTGGATCTCTCTCTTTAAAATAAAGCAAAGAGATGAATCAAGTGAATATGAAACCAGATGGTTTTTTGTTGTTGTGTTTTTGTTTGTTTTTTTGTTTAAATCTTTTACTCATCTACATTTAAGAATCTTTGGTGTCCCAGTAACATTTAGAAAGATATTTGAATCCCTGGTAACTCAAGCAGTGTTTCCTTTTTTCTCTGTGAGAAGGAGTTATACAGTTTCATTGCATCACTGCTATTAACATTCTATTTGTTGCTTACCTTTCAGCACAAACATGTGTTATGGCACCTATGAGAACACAGAGTTCAGGAAATATCTGTATGAAAAGTGTATTTATATGTGTCCATACATAAAGTAATTAGGAACAGAATTTGATCTGGACTTCACTGAGGTTATAGTGAGTCTTCCATTGACATTAACGTACTTTGGCAGAAGTCCATAATAACTGTTACAGTACATTAACAGATCAGCTTTCAGTGCAAAGGATCTCCAAGCGTATTCCATACCTACAAGAGTAGGTACCCTTCAGAGATGCTCTAAAAGTGAATGACGCTTTACAGAAACCATAGAAAATGAACCACCTACTTGAAAGTGCAGAGGAAAATTAGTATACAGGGGTTATTCAAACTGGAGCTACCCAGGACAGTGGAGTTAATGTAGTTTTGATCTGCTCTTTGAATGCCAAAACTTCAAAGAATCTTTGTATTTCATCTTTCGTGAACATGTGCAAATAGCACCAGAGTAGGTTTTTAGGGAAGAGAATGGGAAAAGTCTAACTCCAGGTCTCAAACCTCTCTAGAAATGGCAAGATGCATAAATAAAAAAGAAAAATATTCTGTGTGAAGTTTAAGCATACAGTTTATCATCTTAGTTTGATGAAAAGTTACCATGTACTTCATGTATGCTCCAGTATAGACTGGAATATGGGAGAAAATTTAAATGTGGCCTGATAAGGATCCTAGCATAACAGAGTTCCTTGGGATTATTCTCCCCTTGCAGTTAGAACGATTGAGAGCAAAACCTCAGTGCAAACTACAGTCAGTATTACAAGATTCTTTCCTTCCCACTTGCACGTGGCCTGTTTTATTAGAACACAGTGGAAAATAAATTTCATCATGAAATGTTCAAAAAGATAGAAGAAGTGAACTTACTGGTGAATCCTACAGACAGAAATTAGGTAAGGGCTTGAAAGCAATGTGGAAGGATATAGAAACTAATGAATTCCCACAGGCATTTCCCACTCTCCCTCTGAGGATGTCTGTAGCTGGCACTGTTGCCCACGTACTGAATCATGATTGCTGCATTTCCCTGAGCTCCTGCTGGTGTTATCATTTAAATACTGATATATCTTAGAAGACTACACCATATGGTGGCATTGCTGCACTGAGTTCTGTTAAATACAGAAGTGACGTGGATTGCACCATATAAAAACATATTTTTAGTATTCAGAATGACAACACAGGCCAGATTTCTTCAAACTTCTTCATTTTCATTAGGATATCTAAACAAGGGACAGATTTTCAAGCTTTCAACATGCAGCTGCTTATATTGGTACTCTAATTGTTATATTTTTCAGAAGTTTTCAGTCAAAAAGGACTAAGATTATGTTAATCTGTAATAAAAATAAGTGTGGAGATGCTACTGTATCCCCATGTATGGGAATTTTATTTCACATGAATCTATCAATCTTTAAGAGTTAGATGGGCTTACTCTTCCTTTCTTCATGTTCATATATACAACTCCATGGGCTTTCTGATGTTTCTCCTGAATACACCGATCTAAGAAGACAATTGATTCCATATTTAGAAAGTGTCCTGAGAGAGCACAGAGACCAACAGGGTCCTAGAGTGAATCAAATTACAAATGCCTGATCCTAGCTCTGGTTACTTCTTCATTTAGCTAAGCATACATTCCTCAAACAAACGATATTAAAAATAGTATTCTGTTTGTCTATACATGTGGCTACCACACGTGATTATAGATAAACACAAGAAAAAGAACATACATGAAATAAGATATTTTCCTAGTTGGTGTTTAGGAATTTCTGATTTTACTTGCAAATGTGTGTGCACGCTTATCCTTTCCTACATTATAAGGTTATGGGAAGGTGGCCAGTACAGGTATAGTAACATGGAGGGTAAAAGTCTGATCTTTGGCTATAATTTCAGAATATATCAATATTTTTCCAATCCATCTGACCTCTTTTCTCACGATATTGGTAAACTGTTACACTACCCATTAAATTTGGTCACAGTACAGCTTGTGATCCTATAACATGGTATTACTGGCATCTGCAGAAGAGTTTGTGCTGAAATGACTGCCCCTTTCTCAGCCCACAAGTTCACGCACCTACATATTTTTTAATTTTCTCCCCAATCCCACTGAGAATGGGGAATGGGTGAACTACTGCATGGTGCCTCCTGGGTTAAACCACAACATGTGCCAACAGTAATGGCTTTTTTGTTTCCTCCCTTGACAAATACTACCGTTAGTTAACAATAACCAGCTTGCACACACAAGGTTTATGACCCCATAAAGGCATGCATTTCTTTAAACAAAATTTCTTTTGCATTTGCCATTCAAGCATTTATGCCAGGAGATTTCCAGGAAGGCAGCCTAGAATGAAAGCCACCTTTTGTGAAACTAATTAAAAAGTATCAAGACATATTATATTTCATGTATATTATTCTAATTCTAATTACAAGAAAACCAATATATTTAAATATACTTATTTCCGTCCTTTCTTTGTGCATCTCTTCTCTCAAGACAATATAGCATTTCTAACATATGAAATTCATTTTGAAAATGTGAATGAGAAAAGCGTAACAGCAAGGAAATATAAAAGATGAAAGAGTTGATTGGTTATTTGTAATTATCAGAACTGAAAGAATATTCAAAGCATGCAGGACAATTTTAAACAAATCTAAGTGCTGCTGCCTTCAACAGGACTTTTGAGGTTGCACATCTGTTAGTCTAGTTTATACAAGTGCCTTATAAGTACCAATGTTTGTAATCAACATCCAAAGAACATTTTTACATTGAAGTCATTTGTTACTGCAACTTCTGTCTCACAGATGTGAAGACAAAAAAAAAAAAAAAAGTAATTCTTCTCCCACTTTTAGCTGCTCAACATTGTTACAACCAACTAATGTCCAAGCAGCAGAAGACAAAGGAATATTACATCTTATGTCTTTTTATCATTTGAATGAAAAATTATGCTTCTTAAGATCTTCCAGTTGCTACCAAAAGCAATTTTCATAATCACTGTTTTGTTTTATCTTTCTGAAACCATTGTTAAGAATGAGCACTTCTTGTTTTGGGGTTAGTTTTTTATTTGTCCTGAGAACTTCAGGTTTCACACAAATGATACTTTATCACCATAGAATAACAAAGTATCCTTCTGGAAAACATCCGTCTCTTTCATCTGTACATTGTGTGTAATTAAAGAGAAGTTAGTAAATAATTGCCTAGGGCCATACCATGTGGGAGATTTCATGCAAGTATAAACATGCCTGGAGGAGGAAGCTGGTTTAAGAAATTATTCTGCGTTTTGCTGCAAATAGAGGAAAACGTTAAAGTCACAATTGTCTCCCTCAGTTGTAAATCATGAGTTATTTCATTGCCGTTCCTATGAAAACAGTGAAATGAAAAGAAAATTGCAATATTTCATTTGCTTATATATTTGTGAAAGGTGACACTTGTACCTGTGCAGCTGAAGGTCACACCATCCAGCCTACTTCAAAACTTATTTCCTGCTATTTTCTCTTCCAGATGATTCATGAGTTTCAAGAAAACTCTTCACAGAGGCAATAAAATACATTGGAAGTGTGCATATGTGTGCATGTAAAGAAACCAAAAATGCAGCCCAGAGCTTAAAGGTTTGAATATGCAAATATGTGCAGGCTGTGATTGAGTCTGTGCAGGTTTGTGTTAGAGCAAGGAAAAAAGCATTAGCACATTTATCCTTTCAGACTGGCTAACTAAAAATGTAGACTATGCATCCTCAGTTCCTCCTGCGGTCCTGCAGATCTATAGATGTGTTATTAGCAGAGCTAATCATATTTAAAAACACAAAGTTTCTCTCTGGCTGGCTGAGAGCAGGTTCTCATGATAAATCTCTTGCTCTCTCTCTTAAGGTGTCACATAACAGCTCCCTTTTCTGCCTTATCCTAAAATATTTGTCATACTCTTTATAGCCCTCCTTCCTAGAACAATGAGAAGACTCATTTACCTTAAAAAGGAAGTGTCTAATGCTACAGCATTGTAGAAAAGCAGTTTAAAGACCTAACCTGGCTGGATTAAAAAACCCCAGTGATACATCTTAAGAATCAGCATATCTGCTTTCGTATAAATCTCCTGATCTTTTAAAATTACTCATTAGCTTTTAAATACATTTTAACTCTGCACAAAATATACTTGAGCCTCCTAGTGGTGGGCCCTCTTGCATTTCTAGATCTCTGTATTGTTATTAATCCAATTGTAGATGCAGTTCAATGAAGAACTACTAAAACCTATCGACACTGATAAGCCAGGAAGGAGTGGCTCTCATAACATCATTACTACATTAGAAGGATACCTGGCAGGAGGTGAGGACACTTAATGGGTAAAGGTACTCTTGCCACGCAGTCCATTTTACTAATCTTATTGAGAATGTTGTGTTAAATAGCACAGATATTTGCAGGATGATCGAATAACAGTTAAGCATGACTACTGCACCCAAAATAGGTAAGAATGGAGGTTTCTTCCTTCCCTCTCATTCCATTCTACTGCCTTTAAGATAAATTCCAGTACTCTTTGATTTTATTATGTGGAAATAATCTCTGTTGGCTCAGGTTCCGTTAGTGAATATTTGAAGTGGTTATTGGAAAGAAGGGAAAGAAATCTTAAAAGATAATGAATATTTTTTGAAAGAATATATTCAGATCAAAGTGGTGAAAATTTACAAAATGTAAGAACAGAAGAAAAGCAATACAGTCTCAAAATATTAACTTACCTACAGCTGTACTCCATCTCTAACAGAGGCAACAATAGGTAATATTATGGAAGAGTGGTGGTGGTGATTAGCTGCACTCCCTCTCCTTTAGAGACTTCCAGCTTCCAAAACCTGTTGTGGTAATGTTAGAAAGTGACTCTGCCTATTGCTTTTAGAGTCTATCTCTAGACTTGATTTCCATGATTCTCCTTAGTTAATTTATGATGCTGCTGATAATTGTCTCCATAGCCTTCTATTGCAAGACATTCCAAAACTGCTCTACCTACTGTGTAAAAAGGTGCTTCCTACAGTTTAAGCTTCCCTTCTACTGATTTCAGTGACTGCTCACTTATTTTAGTACGATGGGGTTTGGTGAATAACAGTTTCACATATACATCATTCATCACCTTGTAGATTTGGCAAATATTGCTCCTACTCTCATTTCTTCCCTTTAAACTGAATAGTCCCAGAATCCTTCATTTCTCTCCCTAAGGCATCTGCTTTGTCTCCTTTCTGTTTTAGCTGCCCTTCTCTATACTTTCCTTAATTCCACTGACTTTTTGGAGATGTAGAAACTGCACACAGTACTTAGACTGTGAACACATCAATGTTTTATACTGTAGCAAAATGAAGTTTTATTTTGTTCTTACTCCTTCTCCTGATGATGCCATTCCTTGTTGAACAGATAATGGCAGGCAGCTGTCAATGCTGAAATTTTTCATGAGTTTTACCTTTCATTTCTCAGCTCAGCTCAGCATTATGTAAACATGGTTTAGATTATTTTTTTTCTCCCTTACTGTTATCCACTCTGAGTTTAACTACAGTTTTATCTTCCTTCTTATTTACTGGGGTCCTTTTGATGATCCTCACCAACAGCATGGCATTTGACTACCCAAAATAACTTAATATCAGCTGTGAAATTGGAGATTTCATAGTTCATTCCCTTTCTGAGTTACTGATGTCTTGGAAAACAAACAAACAAACAAACAAACAAAAAACTGGCCCCAGTACTGATTCATGAGTGACTCCTCTACCTTCTGACCTCTTAAAAAGTGAGCTTTAAGCCCTACCAGTTGCTTTCCACCCTATAATCACTGTTCAATCTACAAAATAATTTTTTATTTAATAATAAACAAACTACTTGTTCTGAGAGTCTTCAGTTGAAAACTCCATCAGATGCTTTTATAAAACCCAAATGCACTAGGATTTGTATAAATGGAATAAAAAAATGTTCACTGACGCACCTACTAAACCAGAATGATGAGAATCCCACTAGGTCAGTAAGACAGAGCTTACCTTACAACAACCTTCCTAACAAAGACTCTCTATTTGTGAATTCAGTGACCTTTTATTTATCACAGACTCTATGGCCTTGAGGATGGAGGAAGAATTCACCAGATAGTAGTTCTGAGGTTGTGCCCATCCAGACCCCTCTTTGAGGATGAGATTGCTGAACAATCACATCTCTGGTGCAGTAAGCTGTACATCTTTATCAGTTACCCTTCAAATACTTTTTTATTCCTCCTTTGTTGTTGTTGTTGATTTGTTATTACTACTTGCCATATACTACAGGCTTTGCTTCCTTCTCCTTTGTTTAGGCCTTACTTTTTTTAACTACTCTTCTTTTCCCTAAGATAATATCCTTTTCCATTTCTTATCATTTTCAGTGATAGCTTTTCCCTTGAGCTTTGAGGAAATTTCATTTGACGGCTTCATTTTTACCTGGAATTGCAGTATGCAGTTTTACTGGGCTTGTAATACATACTCCAGGCTCTTGTTTGCTGAACTATACCCCACAAGACTTTTTTGTTTGTCCAGTTGATATTTTTTTTTCCTTTCTATTTGTCTTTTTCTTATGCAGTGCTCTTTCTTGAAACTGAATATCTGTCTCTTGGATTTCTTTGTCTTTTTCCGTAATTATACAAACATTTAACTTCAATTATGTTGGCTCTCACACCAGTAAATACTGAGCAAGATCTTGTGTGTCACCATAGACTGATAAAGGATTAATAGACTGATTTAGGATAATGTCTAGTTTTGTTTGTTTGTTTCTTGGGCTCTGAGACAAGCTGATGTAGGAATGAGCTGTTTATTACATTAGAAAGTTCTTCTTCCACATCTCATAAAGATGAAGAACTGCACAATATCAGGTAGTTAGAATTTACAATCATTTTATCTGTCCTAAATTTGTAGTGTCTTCAGTTTCACTTATTTTGTCCTGACTGGGAGAGAGGAGGCCTTGGCAATATAAACTTAATATAAACTAAAGTAGTAGACTTCACTTGCATAGAATCCTCAGTACTCTAATTTCCCAACAATACTGTACTGTGTTTGACATTTTCATTATTGTTCCTGTACTATGCTCCTCCCATACTCTTAACAATCTCTCTACTTTCTACAAAACTGATGTCTAAGCAGCTTAGTATAATCATAGAGTGACCTCCAAGATCATCCAGTCAAACCATCCACCTACCACCAATATTTCCCCACTAAACCATGTCCTTAGTACATCTTAGTAACTGGCTGTCCATCTTTTTTCAGTCAGTCTATGGAATGTCTTCTGTCAGATTTGCCACTGATGTCAACTATTCCAATTTTCCAGTCTTATTTTTAGGCTTCTCCTATTGTTGTAGAAGCATTTATAGTTTTTGGCGCTGTTCAGTCTTGTACATGCTACTCAGTTGGTACTGTAAGCAATCTGACTTGCCTTCTCTGTTTACTGCAATTCTTATTTCCCTTCTGGTGTTTTTGGAGTTGTATTGTACATTAGATACATCTTCTATTTGGATTGCATCAGACTGAACCAAATGTTCCTCAGTGTCTGTCATCTTTCTGTTTCTAGTTTAGATAATCCTCTACAATCCTTTAAATCTTTAGTGCCATCTCTATTTTGGCCAAGGTAAAGCTAATTTTCTAGGATACATCATTCCCCAAAGATTCACCAACACAACCAAACCCCTCTTTTCTACAACTACATCCACTCAGAGATCCCATTCACTCTGCAACTGGCATTTTCCTCAGTAGCATGAGGCTCTGGGTGGAAGCAGTGATGTCCCTGCAGGCTTCATTTATGAACCTCTCTAATTCTCTTAGTTGTTCCTGCTCAGCGTCTCCTAGCTCAGGAACAGCCCTGATCTCTTGGGGCCAAGAGAGCTGTGCGTCACATCCACACGCAAACATGTCCCGTAGGATGACCATCAGGCCCCAGTACTCTTTGCAAGAGAAGAGGGAGTCCCCAGCCTAGTGTTGAGCTTCTATTGCACCTTGAACTTCTACCACAGCTTTTCTCTGAGTCAGTATACAAATTTAGCTTCTATTTTGCGTGGATAATTAAGAGTATATTCTTCTCTTAATCCCCTCATCAAGCTAATTAGCAAAGAAGTCAAATCTGGCCTGACTGCAATGTATCCCATGTCTTTCAGCAGCCAGTCTGATGTGCAGTCAGCTTCTGAAAGGACTGCCATTGCTCTTTTCATTTCACTGGCATTTGCAGACATGAAATTTATGTAAAATGCTTCCACATCCTGACGTGAAACAATTTTTTTCATTACACTGTACGCGAATGTGTGCAATTACTCAACTCTTAAAGAATTACTGAATTAAAAGGGTGTTAAAATACTTTTTTTCTAAATTTTATTTTAATCTTATTTCCTGCCTGAATTTATTTTCTATGTGGACTGATAAAAAAAAAATCTGATTTGTTTGTAATGTATATTAAGAATATAGAACATAAGAATCTGATTTTTCATTCCATTTAATTAACACTTGATATTACATGATTGCTATTCACTGAGGATTTGGCTCTATCATTTTAAAGAAAGGTGTCTTCACTGAAGGCAAACAAGCCACTTCAGGACATAGATAAAACAGCTGCTAGTGAAGTGTTTTCCCAAGCCAAAATAAAGTAGCTTGAGGCCTTAAAATTCCATTGTATACAATGGCACAGACACCTAAAAGTTAGGTGTTTAGTCAAAACCAGATATCTAACCACACTTCATAGTAATGGTGACAAATTGTCAGGATTAATTATCTTCTGGAGTTGCTGGGCTTAGATATTTATCTAAGGGAAAAAAAGGAAAAGGATACTGGCAGTGTCTTCAGACCTGTTAGAGCAACATGAGAAATGAACAGAATTAACAGCAACATGCTAGAGATGATATCTGTAAATAGAGAGAACTGCTATGGTGATTTCAGACAATGACAAAGTGCAAGAATGGATGGAGTATTAAAGATAAGTTTCAGATGATCAGATCATGGCTGTAATCATTTTCTTTCTCTTGCAAGCCTACACCATGTGTGATTAGAGTAAAAAAAAAGAAAATGAAAAAAGAAGTGTGTAGAGGAGAGGAAGAAATGACAGCATTTTAATTATATGGCACAATCTTTTATTCAAGTGCCAACCCCTAGGTGATGGCTATTCTGGATGAGTACATCCTGAGCATCCTGAGGCCTGTTCTATCAAGTTTCTACTTCAGGTCAAGAGCTTGAGGAAAATAATATTAATACTATCTTTTTTTCTGCAAGATGTGATTTTAGCCCCGTAATTTCTCTTAAAAAGCTCTTCAGAAAAAAAGAAAAAGCCACTTCAGGATGTTTACAAATCAGTTGCTGATGCACTTTTTGAGTATCTGCATTATCTTTCACTGATGCTTCACATTTGCACTGGCTGAACAGCTCAACACAATCAAAGACAAATTGGGAATATATTTCAAGACTCAAACCAGTGTGATTTTGAGTAGATGCAATTTCAGGGGTGTAAGCATGAGAACAAGGCAGCATGATATCATGATTAGCCTTTAATACTTAAACCAGCTCCATGAGGATCAAAGACTAGAATGAAGATAGGCTCACTGGAAGGATGGTAGATGCCCAGCTCTCTGGAGATGGCCACTAACTTCACTCTTTCAGGTGAATTGACACTTTCAGGACTTCCCATGTTCAGTAGATGTAGAATTTCCTGTTCCCATTGATACAGTCATTGCACAGAGAGTAAGGTCACATTCACTTCAGCCACAGCAAGTGTGTATTGGTTTTCCAGTGTAAAAATACTGTTAAGACAACCTGACATGATTTCCCAACAATACTATTTAAAACACCTGTTTTAACTACATGCTGTTTCATTTAAGATAATTTCAAGGCATTCTAGTTTACATTTACAGTGCTGCAGAGGTGTGAGATTAATAAGCTAGCTGCAGCACTTCCTGAGTATAATCAGGCTCAAAAATGATTGGGGATCAAAACAAATTTGCATCTGAACATTTCACATGAATGTAAAGCAAACAAATTTTAAACATTTCTCCCACTCTTATTTCTGTGATTTGTAAAAAAGCCTCAGTCTTTTAGATTGGAAACCACATCTTCCACAGAGCTGAAGATTCTATTAAGAACTGATGTACTATTGACAGGGAATTACCCCTCCTGCTCAGTTCCAAATAAAACTCTTCCACTAATGCCTCTTGCACTTACAGAGAAAGCTGGGAAGAAATCTTGCCCCTCTACCTGACTTTTCTTCTTGTTAATGCTAGGTATGGGGGACAAGGTGAGAGCTATCAGATAGATAAGCAATGCCCAGGAAAGAAAAAAAAAACACAAAACAAACAAACAAACAAACCATAACTAAACAAAACCTTCCCTGTAGCTCTAAAGCAAAGATGAAAGATGAAGAATGCAGTGTCAATCTGACCTGAACACAACAACTGCCCTTTACAAAGGACAGCAGAAAAGTGTCACAGATATGCCTCAAAGGGGTGTTCCCAAGAGAGGATTCATATATCTTCTGTCTGAAAAGCACTACAGTAAGAAAACTGTTATGTTGCATTTGAAGGAGGGTTTTGTTGTTGTTGTTGTTGTTGTTGCTGTTGTTGCTGTTTTTAAGTAAGTAAGAAAGAAAAAAAGTTGTGTCTACAATTGAATTGGAAACTGCAGCCACTTAGTTTTTCCTTTTTCTAATAGATTTCATGATACACATGACTGGCATGGGGGGCCAGAGCACTGGTCAAAGTCCATAAAGGGTAGAGCAAGGAGCTCTAAAAGAAAGAGAGCCCTTTTGCTCAACTCTAAATTCAGTCCAAGCTATATCCCAAGTACTTGTAATTAGTTTCACTAACACATTCCTGTTTTATCCTCTTTTTAGGAGAGGAAAGGCAGAAATAAGATGTAGAAAAGAGACTGTTTCTTTTCCTTTCCCATGTAAATCCATTTAAATTGATTTGAATTCTAAAATAATAGAGAAAATAGAATGAGCATTTTTTAGGGTGATCATTGTATCATTGAAGGAGTTTGCTGGCTAGAATCAAAACAGTAAGGGGAAAGAAATGTGACAGTCAATATGTAAATTCTGAATCAAAATGATCCAGAATCTGGCATCCATCCATACACTGAAGGATACCTTAAAGAAGAGAGTCCTGTGCTTATGTAAGGTGAAAGGAGGTGGTTCCAACTACTGAAATGGAGTCTTAGTTCTTAAGAAAAGTGCTTGCTTTGGGAAAAAAAAATGATGTGGATCTGGCATTATTTTTTCACAACAAATAGCAACATTTGAAATAATGTATTTTCCCTTTGAGAAAACTTTACACATTATGTAAGCACTTACATAACTTATAATAGAAAATTAATGGTTTGGTTGTTGGTGGTTTTTTTCCCTCCTTTAAGTTTTGGTGCCAAAAATTTACTGAATTAGATCATGTTTTTTTCAAAATTCTATGCAGATTTTTGGATGATAATTTTTCTTGGTGATCTTCCACAAGAAAATTACAAGAACTATGACTGCAAAATGACATATAATAAGCTAACACTCATTTATTATCCTTAAGACAAAAATGATGCTGTTTCTCTTTGTTAATAGAATTTATTTCTGCTCAGAAAACAAAAAGTGAAACATGTAAAGTTCAGAATAAAAATGGCAAATTTTCTGTTAAGGATTTCTAGTAATTTAGAACAACACATAAAGCTGCATGAATGCTGGGGAAAATAAAGCAAACTAAAAGAAAGACTGAAGTAAATTGTATGCTAAGACCAATGAAGAACTAAAAGCTCTTTGTGCAAATTCTTATTAATTCAAAACAGAGTGAACTGATACCTTTCAATAGATAATAATCTGAGCAGAAGACTGAAAGGCAGGAACAAAAGGAAATAAGTAAAAATATCAGCCTTTGAAATAATCAAAACATACACTCATGACAAACACACTGAAACCCAACAAATGCTGACCTGGTGGAAAATATGAAAAGGGTTATAAGAGATAATCTCTTTATAAAGTTTTAAGGGGATATCTGCTTTTTCTTCAAAGAAGGGTAAGATTTTATCTGAAAAGGAGCAAAAGAGCTTCGCAGGCAAAAGATAAAGCACAATAGTAATAGGAGTTTAAACTAGATTACTAAATGAAGTGTTTTATAATGTAACAAAAGTTGCAATCAGCCTAAATTGCATTAAATTTCGTTAAATTTCCTATTCATAGATTTTTTTTTGAAACAGAAAAATTTCCAATATTTATTTCCACTTCAGTAGTAGTTTTACTTAAATCTTAGGGCCTAATTTTCCTGAGCAGTGTCACTTGGATTTATACACTGTGGGATAACAACAGCAACAAACCAACCACATCTCTCTTATTTTTCATCAAAAATGTAAATGGATCTGGCTTGTGGTGCTTACCAAGATTATCTTCATTCTCTTCCCAGCAATAAATCATTGATTCTGTGTTTCATTAGAATGGAGAAAAATATTGTAATCATTCACTTTACATTCTCATTGGAAAATTACTTGGAAATTTGCTACTTTAAAGTGTCTGCATTTAACTGTTGGTTTCTTTTTTTTCTGTAATTCTTCTTGGCAAGATTTGTATTTTGAATTATATTCTCTTACTGATATCATGTAAATTGAGAATGAGCCCAGAACAAGATGTTTGCTTTCATTAGAGACGTGGTCCTCACTGACTGTATTAAATTAAATATACACAGAGTTATGTGCAGAGCACAATAATTGCATTTTTCTGACACCTCCAGGTGTCCCAACTACCAACAAAGCTTCTTTAGATGTTAAAATATATCATTTACCACTGAATCTATTAGACTAGCGAGCATGCAAAAACATATTTATAGAGATGTCGACAAATATTGGTACATAAAACCAGAAAGTTTACTATGTGGAGTGCTAACAACCAGTCGATATCTATGAAAAGCCAAAACATAAAGGAAAGCATGAATTTACTATGTGGAAACAGATGCTGGTAATTAATTTGCAAATCTTTTGAAAGATTTTCAAGAAAATCAAAGATAAAAACAACAAAAACCACCTCTATGTACATAAACATATCCATAATATATCCTCACTCATTACTTCACACCTGTTTGTGATATTTTGAACTCTGCAATTGCTGTTGCCAACATTTTATTCCTATATTCAGGCCATAAACAACTGAATGTAGAGATGCTAATACAACTTCAGCTTTCACAATAACTTTGTGATCCCAGAAGGGCAGTTCTGTAGATCTGTTCCTGAATGTAAAGATATTCTCTGAAGGTAAACGGTCTCAAACTTTATCCTCTATGTTCCCCATAGGAAAATGAGAAATCTGGTGTAGCATTTGCCGTACAAGTATTGTCCCTGTGTTCAGACATGAAATTTATGGCGGCAAAAAAACGAGTTCTTTATCTGATCCCATTGCCTCCTGAGTTATTTTTTCTTCTGCATATCTTAAGAATAATGTTGGATTAGATTGACTTGGCTGGATTTAAGAGTAGCCACGGAGCCCAGTCCTCAGTCTTCTTCATAGGTGCAACAAATCTGGTGCAAATTATTCATTTGAAAATGTGTTTACTTATGCAATTTCTGTATCTCTTTGTACACAAACTCTGAACACAGTTTTGTATTGATGCCACATTTACAGATTTAGACAACAGTACAAACAAATAGTTTGTGATAAGTAATTTTAAATGGATAGCATATTCTGCTAATAACATCAATGCAAAGTAAATAAGTGGGTAGAAGGAAAATCACAGAAAATAGTCTACGTAATCCTGTGTGTTAGGTCAGAGTTCTAGGTTGCTGTATCTTGTAAATTCATGAGAGGGAGGAATTTAGTGGCAGGCCAAAGTCTTTAAGCCTTAATTAACGTCATGGGAATGATGAATCTGCTGTGCACTCATTTTGTTTCATACAGATGACTACCTGAGTCACCTTTGTTACCTACACACTGCTCTGTGGGAATAACCAGAAAAGTCACAGACATGGTGTTATAATCCACAATAAGCTGTCTTAGGCTATCACTTTCAAAGATAGAGTGACAAAAAGGTTTGTATCCCAAAACATCCCAGTAGAATTAGGCAACGACTTCTTTAGGTTCTACTGAAAACCTCAGCTGTGAACATTGTTTCCTCTAGGTCACACTCTGCCTATTTAAGAAATAAAAAGTCAACATTTATCATGCTAAAATTCCATTCCAAGTTTAAATGGTCCTATTAAAATCACATTGGTATTTAAGAAATTATGGGTAGTATATGATCCTCTGCCGGCTTTAGCTGGCAGATATCCTTCTCATTCCATTATCCATCTGAACACTTAGTTAAGAAGCTACATCTCATTACGCTTGTAAACTATTTTTATTGACAACTCTTGTTTATAAAGAGATAAGTGAATTATTTGTTCAGTGGAATACAACTGATATTTTCAACAATTTGGTTGCATAAATTCTAAGAACTTGTAAAAAACATGTGATTTCAGGCCAGACTGCTTATGAACTTGAGCTAATCTTGAGATCCGAGATGGTATGGCAGAACTTCACAGAAGCTGGATCTACTAAGATTTAATCATCTGGAAAAATTCTATAATGCTCTAATTTACTTTTCTCTTGGGGAAAAAAAAATCACAGTAAAAACCCAAGAACTATCCCATTGATGCAGTTGGGTAACATCTATTTTGAATTCATGTCACTTCAAGATTCTGTTTAAATTTGAGTCCAAACTTTGAAATGAAACAGAGAATTGCATTCATCATTGCAGAGAGATTGCAGTGAAACAAAGAAGCCCAACTGGATCAATGCTTAGGCTGTAAAGCTATGCATGGTAGTGCATAGCTTATGCTCTCTGCTTCTCTCCTCTACTAGCTGCTGCAGGACAGCAGCTGAACAGGGTATGCAGGAACAGCTGAACTGTCTCAGTTTACTTTTTTCTGAGTGCAGACTGCAGCCATTCAGAAGCTGTTTCCCATCCCACTCAGCAGATGTGCTGTGGGAGTTGCTTCCTCCTGGAAAAGAGCAGAGCTGCAGTTGAGTCTGCCTAGGACTCTTCTCATCCCAAACACAACAGCACAGTTGGGACCACAGCCTCATCCACGATTCAAACTTTCTGTCAGGAGCTTCAGAGAGTAAAATATTACACCTGTATTAGATGTCAGAAGTATCCCATGTAATCTTCAACTTAGCAGAGGTTTGCTTGAAATACAACACAGTCTAGGAGGTCCCTGGAGTGCACAGAAGATAACTTCCTGACATAGCTGCTAAGAATGCATACCTTGAGAGGTGCCCCTCTAGACCTGCTGCTTACAAACAGAGGGAGATAGGGTCAGAAGCTATTTTGGACAGAGCAATCACAAAATAATAGAGTTCTGGATTCTTGATGAATTCATGAGGGGGGCCAGCAAAACCACTAGTTTGGACAGACTTTGGACTCTTTAGGACATTGCTTCAGTGTATGCATTAATAACAGTATACATTATAATGGTGGATCTGCTAGAAAGCTGTAAATTATTTTGAAATATCAGAGGCACTGGTTTAGCCTTCATATGAGTGCAGGTTGGAAATTCACACTAAGTACTGAAACTATTAATTGATCAACTTCACCAGCACATTACTATATTCTCTGTTCCTAAAGTAAAACCAAACACTCAATTTCTTGTCCTAGCATTCAGTGAGAGTGGTAATAAGATGCACCAGATACAGTAAGGTCATCACTGTACATATTGCTTTAATTATCATATGCTAGCGTAGTACCAATTCTGTAACATTTCTCCTCATATAAGCTCTTTTTCACCTTATCCAAGAACAGAACACTGTGTCCTTTCTATACGGCATGACAGCTGTAGACAAGTACAGCAGATAAGATAGGGTCAGATGACCAGGTACCAGGAAACAGTGAGATAATGATGGTCAATATGATAAGCGGTCTACTCATAGCCAATTGTGAACAAGCTTTTCAGCATCACAGTTTCCCGTGCTGAAGAACACAAAATGCTGAAGGAGTGATTTGAGAGATGATAAGGAGGCAGCCTCATCAGTGTTGAAGGAGGGGGCAGGGTCACATATAGGTTTGTGCTTGAAAATATAACAAGTGAGAAACAAAAAATAGCAGCAGAGGTGGATTGCAACCTGACAGTCAATGGCTTGCCATGACTTGAGAAAGAAAAGAAAGGAAGAAAACAAGCAAATAAAAATCATTTCCTTCTGTTCAATACAGTGGAGACCAGTATCCCTCCTGCTCAGGGGCACTCAGAAGCTGAGAACTTGTGTTATGGCAGTATTTGAGAAATGGGGAATTGATAGACTGAAGAGGATGGGATACATTTCGAGAGCGAAGGCCTGATACCAAGTGCTGCTCTGTAATGATAGCAGGTGTTTATTCATAACTACAACCTCCTTACACCATTATAGCATGGGAATGAGAGAGCATACTCCTCGGTCTCTTAAATCTTAAAAATTTAAAAGAATCAATGAGATACTGTTCAGCTATTCAATTAAAAAAAAAGCCCCCCCCCCCCCCCTTTTTTTTTTTTCAGAATTACTTATTTTTGAAGCAAGACACATAACCTTTCAAGTATGTGACAATCAACACAGCATACCTCAGGAGAGAAGTCTTGATATCCCATGGAATTCAATTCAAACTCCAGTTGTGATGCAGAATGACAAAAGTAACTTGGTCCAACAGTACTTTATGCCTTATTACATATGCCACCTTTTCATTGCATATTGAACCCTGTGCTTAGAGTTGTGGTCTACAATTCAAGTTCAGAAGAACCACAGTGACTCAGTCTAGACGCTGAAACACTGGTGTGGTTAACATCCAGTGGACTGGGGATGCTTAGATGTGCCATGCAGTTTCTATGGGAGGTGATCTGCCTCAAACAATGCGAAGTATTGCTCTGAAAAGTTTTTCTTAAGTGTGCCTCAGACACTGTGTAGCGGCTTTCACAGTAATATCTGTGAATTCTGGCACTGCTGCTTTACTGCTGAGGTCTTTTCCTCACACTCTTTGTGGCAGCATGGGACCCCTCAAATCTGCCAAACTGCATGGCTGTACTATGAACCAGCTGGCCAACCAGACTTCTTAGTCTGTTCACAGCAGTTTGTGTAAGAACTACCTACAGCCCCTTTGGCATGTGGGTGAGGCCAAGAACAAAGAAAAGCAGAAATGGCTGTAGAGAAGCTACTTTAATCACTGAAAGGAAAATCCTGCTAAAGCACAGCTTTATCCTTTACCTAAGCTGATTCTGGGGCTGGGTAAATGGAAGAGGAGATCTTCATTGTCTTCTTCCCTTCCTAGGTGCAAGAGTGCCCTATATTTGGGTACAGTTTTCACAGAGTATCTCAGAGCCAATAGTTACTATAGCTTTAACATTCGTCCTGTGATATGCACTGACTGAAAGTCCACACCTCACAACATGGCTGTAACACCAGTAGAGTCATTAGCCATGAAGTAGCTGCAAAGCAAGGTCTCCCAGAAATAACCTCTGTTACTTTTCACCTTGGATAGAATTAAGGATTTGAATGCTGGAGACACACATTGCCTGTCTCACAAAAAGAGTTTTCAACAGAGCTGAAATCTTTTTACAGATCTAGAGTTTTACTACTGATTCCAGCTGAAGTTGTCACCTCCAAGACAGAGATGAATATGTAGGCGGGTAAAGCTGTTTGCAGCTCACACAGTCTCTTCACACCTAGGTTGTCACAGACATCCAGTCCTGGAATGGCTAATATGCCCCAACAGAGCTTAACTGCCAGACACAGTCAGCACAAGGCTGAAGGAGACAGAAATAAGCCAGATTTTACGCATAGTTTTATAGTGCTGGAAAAGCTACAGGAATTTCAGATCCTAGATTCAAAGCTCTGCACTCAGAGGCAATCCAAACCTATTTGATCTCCACTACAAGGTTACAAACTTCTGAGTGAAGGCCAAAATGCTCTCAGATCCAGCAGGATGGTAGGTGAGCAAGAGAGTCAGTTCTATATTGTTTGCCTTTGAGCAAACAGCAATACTCTGTAGTCAACATTTTCAAGTAAGAAAGCTCAAAACAGTCTTGCACTTTCTGTGATAAAATTACTGCTATACTCATTTAAATTAAAACTCGAAAACAGTACATCTAGAATGCCAAATGACAGGAAAAAAAAAGAAGTATGCTCTTCTCCAATATGTATTTCAGACATAATAGATTCACATGAAATTTCTGGGATTTCTTGGCCATGGTATTTCCCTTTTGAGGCATTTGGGAGAATAAGTAAAGAAACATCATTTGGAAATGGGGAAAGATGCTGAAGAGGGAAAAGAAGCTTTATACACATGGGGGAGCGAGAGAAATGTGCATGTACACACGTTTGTCAAATTTTGCCCAACCATAGCTGTAAAGTAAGAGTAGACACAGTTGTGAAATTCAAATCTATTGTTCCTTTGAACCTTGTTCACATCTCATTCTACGTCCAAATCAAGCACCATGTATAACAGGTAAGCCATTACTTTGACAGGTTAATCTAGCAACAGTAGAAAACCCACATTCTCTCTTAAATACAGAAAGTTTTCTTAACTTCCTTTCTCTTCTATTCAAATACGTTGAGCTTTGTGATTCTAATTCTCTAAAATTGTGCCAAATGTATTCCAGATTTTTTGCCTTAGCACATTATGATATGATCTTTCCAGCCTACGAGAACATACAGTCAACAAAGCTTCTCTTTCCCCTTCATTTCCTGAGCTACTAGGAAAAGCAATTTAATCTTCAGGATGTTAACATCATTATTTCTGGCTAAGAAAATAATTCATCATAAGAACGCTGATAGTGTATCGGCAAAAAGAAAAAAAAAAAGTCTTGTTTGTAATTGCTATCTGCAAACACAAATTTATATGTAGCTTTTCCAAATTATTAAAGCATGCTTTTCTAGGAGAGGAAGTACAAAATAATTGCTGAGAAAGCTGTCAATAATGGGACAAAGTGCAACCCAAATAAACCGGGCAAATATATTTCATGCTAACACATCAAACTATCTTGCAGAGATTTCAGATTTACACCTAATTGTTGCTTTAGGCTTACTGGCTGGAGTTTTCTTACATATTTATGTATCCATCTAGACATTAAATATATATATATCCATATTGGTACCTAGGGCTAAATTATAAAAAAGAAAATATTAAACCTACAAGCTAGAACATATATAAGGTAAAATCTCACACACTTTCTTAGCTGTAGTGCATTGGCTGGCAGTTCGGAGAGGTAGGCGCACAGTGGAGTTGCTCGGTTGGCTGAAGCAAGAGTACAGAAAGAGTGCCTGTATGGAGACTGATGTATCCCAAAATCTTGTTCACCAAGTTATTCAGGTCAGACACCTGTCAGAGCACATACATGACCTCTCAGACTGTCAATGGTTTATGGGCTGGTTTGGCCCAGTTCCATGACTAGTGGGGCAGAGGGATTCACTAAATCAGTGCCTCTGGAAAGGGGAAACAAGGGACCCTGAATAATTAAAAACAGCAGAAACGATCTGAGGAGAAACAAACTAAATTACTAAATATAGTATCGGAATGCAAGATAACACACAATTATACAATACAATTAGAATTGAAGCAAATAAATCAAATATAATAGGAGAAAGAACATCCAAAAACTGAAAGGCCTTACACTAATGCTGAGGTAGTGTGTGCGACTGGGACGAGCAGCAGGGAGGAGAGCCAAAAAATGGGAAAAGAGCATATCAGGTGACCTACTGAGGCCTTATATCTGTTCCCCTCGAGCAGAAATGATAACAGAACAGTGAACAGTCATCTGGGGAATGTAGTAGTTCTCTTCCAGGACAGGTACCTGGACCTGGAGCATTAACTCTTTAACTCCCAGTGCAGTGCATGATGTTATGATGTGGAATACCGATAACCAAAAATCATAAAACCATGACACAGACACACAGCTTTTATTTTACTGAAGCCACAAACAAAAAGTTTCACAGCAGAATTTGTGCACGTCTGTGTATCATCTTTACTTGGAGTGAAGATACATTTGAACCTCAGGGATTCAGAAGTATCCATTTTCAAAGTTTATTAATGGCTGGAAAAGTCTACTAAAATCTGAAACACAGAGTTCCTGGGAAAATCTGCTCTTTCAAAAGTTGTAAATAGCAAGAAGCCTGAACAATCACGGTATTTTCCATACAATGACATTAGTGTTTCTATTCTTTGAATTCAGGCTAATCATAATAACACAATTATTATCTAGCAACTCTAATTACATTACAAGATGATCATTAGACTGCCATTAAATCTATCATTTCTTTTATCAAATAAGCTGTGTTTGTTGGGTGTTTTTTTTTAATTATTATTATTATTTCTAAATACCTCAAATTTTATTTTATCCTGAGAATTTTCTGTTGCTTTGTATTAACTAATAACTCCTGTTTTCTCAAAACTGCTAAATAAAGACTTTCTGATCATTTAATTACAGTCCTCTCAGTCCTTGTAGTTAACTTCCTAGAGAAACGTTACTGAGTTTTAATTTCAGCAAGATTTACGAAACTTCTGAAAGCTTATGTAAAAGCTGTGCATAGAATTAAGTAATCATTCTTTCTTTAGTAACTCAGCGAACCCTAATCTTCCTCTCCATTTCTGTGACTGATAGGGCTGGATATTCTGTGTCAGGTAGAAATCAAAGCAAAGAATTAATGGATTTCCTATTTCTAGACCACTTCATGTTACGTAAAGAATTTTTTTGTATTCTAGGGTGTTCTTTTTTTGTTTTGACCTGAGGCAAACAGAGTTCTTTTTTAAACCAAGTCTAATATTATACAACACTTTCAGTGAATGACAGGCTTTAACCTTAATGTTTGAAAGTTTTTGAATGCAAACTCTCTTCTCCTGTTCCACACTTTCTTCTGTTTTATTAATTCTAGTACCTAAGTAACTCTGCTTATTTCTGACTTTTTCAGTGCATGCTTGAAAATTGCTGTCTCATACAATTTGTCCAGGAGTATAATAAACCAATAAGGCACTGATCTTCATGTTGAGTGATATCAATCTAAGCAATCTCCATTTCAAATGAAATATTAGAGGCCAGATCCAAAGACACATTTCTGTATTAAAAAGATGGACACGTTCCCAGCATTGAAATACAAACCACAAGTGGCAGATTCACACCCTCAGAAAAGTCTATTTCATGAGTTGGGCCTTTCAGAATGAAATGCAGAAGTCTCTAACAGTAGTTTGCTAACAATAGTAGAAGCAAAATGCCAAAAGCTAGAACTAATCAAGTGAGCATCGGTGTCTAAGCATCTCTGTCCTTTGACTTTTTATTCAGAAGCACCTCACCCCACTTGAATGAAGCACCTACATATTTTCTTTCACACACACACACACACACACACACACACACACACACAAAAAAAAAAAAAAAAAAAGAGCAGGTTTGTGTTCACCAAATTATCTTAAAGTAATGAACATGATCCCCTTTTGCCACAGTAGAAACATAAGTAGAGCTATTTGTTAGAATATATAAGACCATTTCAGACCTGAGCTAAGTAAATTAATTTATCTGATTGAAAAGATTAAACTCACCAAATTTTGCTGCCTCAGAAACTGCACAAGACATCAAGACTGTTCTTTTCATTTAAAATACGACAATGGGGAAAATAAATCTAGGACTATTATTTAATAGTTAGGGTGTATTTCACAAGAGGTTTCAATGAGTGCATACATGGCTTTCACCTGAAAACACTGAATTATTTTTATGTTCATTTTTGGAAGGGAGAAAAACACCTGCTTTAGGGACTATTATATGTACAATGTAATTATTGTAGGTAAATTATAATTATTATAAAGACTGAGTTCAACAGGCAGCCTAGAAATATCCAGTTGAATTATAGGAACACTATCTATGATACTTTATTACATGTATCAAGATGTACATTTTAGGAAGGCGATAACTCAAAAAAAAAGTCAGTCAGTTGGAGAATGTTTTTTGTGAATGCAACAGAAGCCCAAATGCCAAAAGTTGAATATTTCCACTAAAAAAAATTACTGAGGGTTTTTTGAAGATTTGACTGAAATTGTTTTGGAAAATTGAGGGAAAAAAAATAACATAAGAGAGACTTATTATTATAGACTTTTTTCTTTTTACATCCATGTTAGGTGAGCTAGTAATAAGCCTACTTTATCACTTAAAGTTTTATTGTAGCAATTACACAAAAAATATCTTTAGTAGCAGTAAGATTCCTTAAAATCATAAAACTATGCTTCATAGATATGCAAAAATATTTAGAAATAGTGCAATAGACTGTGAAATACTATAAAATCTAGAAGTGTGCATGTTTATCATATAATAGTTATGAGAATGAGCTGATGAGGTCATCAGAAGGAATTCACTGAGATTTAGTACCATTGTATTCAGCAAAGAGTAAGAAAAAAGTCCTCAAAGCCAGACAGTAAGTTCAGGAAAACAATAAATTCAAAGGCTTAGTGATACTGTAGCTTTCCAGAAGGAAATTAACCTGGGAAAAGCACATGTAATAAAGAATTAAGTAGAAGATGGGTAAAATACTGGCTAATTAGCAGCTGAGCTAATGAAACAAGCCCACAGAAGATGGAATAATGTGCTGAAAGTTTAATTAAGACATTAGGGTTGTAGACATAAACAATTACAAACTAAGAACCGCTGAGAAAACCTTATTTATCACTCCTTGATCAATTGCCAAGCTCAGAGCTAAAGAATCCAGCACTGCACAGCTCCCACTGATAGTGGGTGATGTGATCCATGTATGTTGGTGCAAAGCCAACTCATAACCACATTAGGCAGAAAACCCACATCAATACAGTGTTGTAACCAGTTGTGGTTGTCACGCTTGCCTTACTTGAAAAGCAAGAGTGTGCAGTGAAGGAGCTGCAAACTAAGTTCCAAGCAAGTACATACAGCAAAAGCAGGTCTCAAAGGTGACAATGAAGACCAGAAAGGATTAGCAGATATCACTTAAAAGCAAAATAATAAGATGAATCACAATCTAATTTATCAGTGCAGGAGGTGCAGCAGCACAGCATATCACTGTCAGTAAATGTGCACTAAGCAATGCAAGTTCAGGTTGAACCAAATGGAAAGGTGGTTATAGCAAAGAATATTAAGATGGTCTTAGAGAGAGGAGATTACACAGCAGGGGACTCTTTACAATCAAATCAATCTTGCTATTAAAATTCTCATAACTAAATAGTAAATAAATAAATAAATAAATAAAATCTTCTGAGTATATATACCTGTTGCAAAGTTCTGTAAGATCTACATCCCCAGCTGGCCACATTACAGAGCAATTGACAGTGCACTTTCTGGCATATGCAAAACAGATATCCTTTCTATCAACTGATTCAATACAATGCCTCTGTTTGTGTCTGGAATGAGGTCAGGATGCATATGTGTGACCTACCCAGCCCTTCAGGCACACATCCAGGCCAAACACTTTATGTATCATGAGGAAGTCAAAAACCTATGGGTGACAGTTAGAGAACAAGGCAGCAAAGGGAGCCTGGTGACCAGTGCCTACTACAGGCCACCCAAACAAGTGGATCCTACCGATGGAGCCTTCTATCTCCAGCTACAGGAGACATCACATGCTCATACTGCTGGGAGACTTCAACCACCCAGGCATCTGCTGGAAATGTAGCATAGGGAGCTGCAGACAATCTTAGCAGCTCCTGGAATGCATTGGGGATAACCTCCCAAGTTAGATAATAGAAGGCCGCATCAGGGGGGATGCAATACTGGACCTATTACTCACCAATGCAAATGAACAGGGTACCAACAAGATACATCTCAGAGGCCTGAGGGAATTAACTGACATAGTCGCCAAGCCACTCTCAATGATATTTGAAAAGTAGTGGCAATTAGGTGAAGTCCCTGGTAATTGGAAAAAAAGGCAACATCACACCCATTTTTAAGAAGGGTAAAATGGATGACCCCAGGAACTACTGTCCTCTCAGTGTCACCTCTGTGCTGGGAAAGATCATGGAACAGACCCTCCTGGAAACTATACTAAGGCATCTAAGGCATGTGGAAGATAGGGAGGTGATACAGGAGAACCAGCATAGCTTTACCAAGGGCAAACTTGCTTCACCAACGCAGTGGCCTTCAACGATGGTGTCATTGTATCAATGGACAAGGGAAAAACAACTGATGTCATCTATCTAGATTTCAGTAAGGTCTTTGACATGGTACCCCAAAACATCCTTCTCTCCAAACTGGAAAGATACAGATTTGATGGGATGGACTGTTCAAAAGATGAAGAATGGGCTGCAGAATTAAGTCCAGAGAGTGGTAGTCAATGGCTTGGTGTCTGCAGGGAGATCAGTGACAAGCAGTGTTCCAGAAGGGTCAGTGCTGTGACTGATGCTCTTTAATATCTTCATCAATAACACTGACTGGGGGGTTGAACACACCCTTAGCAAGTTTGCTGATGACACCAAGTTGTGGGGTGCAGTCAACATACCAGAGGGATAAGATACAAACCAGAGGGACCTAGACAGACTGAGCAGTGAGCCTAGATGAACCTCATGAGGTTCAACAAATTCAAATGCAAGATTTTGCAGCTCAGTCAAAGCAACCCTCACTACCAATACAAGCTGAGGGATGAAAAGAGCTCAGCCCTGCTGAAAAAGACGCGGGGTTACTGGTGGATGGGAACCTGGACATAAGTCAGCAACGTGCCCTCATAGCCAAGAAAGCCAACCATATCCTAGGCCACATCAAAAGAGGCATGGCCAGCAGGGCAAGGGAAGTGATCCTGACCCTCTACTCTGTGCTGGTGAGGCCTCATCTGGAGTACTAAATCCAGATGTGGAGTCCTCTGTACAATAGAGAAATAGACCTGTTGGAGCACGTCCAGAGAATGGCCACAAAAATGATTAAAGGGATGGAACTCCTCCCCTATGAGGACACACAGAGAGCTGGGGTTCCTCACTCTAGAGAAGAAAAGGCTCCGAGGTGACCTGATAGCAGGCTTTCATATCTAAGGGCAAGCTATAGGAAAGAAGGGGACAGACTCTTTAGCAGGGTCTGTGGTAACCGATCAAGGAGAAATGGCTTCAAGCTTAAAGAGCATAGATTTAGGTTGGATATAAAAAAAAAGTCTTACAGTGAGGGTGGTAAGGCACTGGAACAAGTTGCCCAGAGATGTGATTGATGCCCTATCCCTTGCCCTTTCAATGCAAGGCTGGATATGGCTCTAGGCAACCTGATCTAGCTGTGGATGTCCCTGTTCATTGCAGGGTAGTTGGACTAGATGACCTTTAAAGGTCCTTTCCAACTCTAAGGATACTATGATTCCAGGTAGTGCCAAAATTTGCCCTAATTTGTACTAATGAAACTTAAGTCAGAATTTGTCCTTTGTCTAGCACCTCTGTCCACAATTAACACAAACTATGCATTTAATATTTCAGAGAGAGAAGAGAGCACTCTCATCCATGACCAGCTCTATACACTTTACCTGTGTAGTCAATGAAGTCTGGTTTTACTGAGAGCTGATGTCTACCCAGATCTGCCTTTGCACAGCACCTAGAAGACTGGATCCCTTTTCTTAGTAAGAATGCCAGGAGGTTAGCAGAATGCCATGCAAGCAAAGCATTTTTCTCTTGCTCTTGAGGTTCTGCTTCTACTATTAGAGAAATTGTGCTATCTTCACATATATGCAACCCTCCACATGGCAGAAAGGGGAATTTGCATTCTTCCCTTAAATTTCTTTCCAGTGAGCCTTGTATTCTAGGTCAGGTGTCAACATCTTATTGCTGTGTGACTTTCTGCTGCCACAAATCCATGAATCTGCTGTAAAGGCAGCAACAGAAATAGATTCTAAGCAGTGGTTCTCAGTACTTTCCAAACTTGGTTATTGACATTTATTTCTCCGATTGTTCAAATCTCTTGCTAGTAAAGTACTTGGGAAATTTCTTTACTTTTTCCTGAGGCATAACTTCCCTGTTAGTCTGAATACTTTCTGCATGATTAAAGCCACTCAAATTACTTATTTACCTGGCTGTATTCATAGAGAACAATGGCTTTGGTATAACCCACTTCCTGCTCAGAACCAGGGAAATATTTCAGCTGTGTGCAACTCTCTTGCTCCACTGAAGTCAACAGAAGAGAGTTAATTTATTCTGTCCAAAGTTTTGCTGATGTGCAAATCTGAACCCAGCAGCAAAATGCATCATGAGAGCAACAACGAGAGAGCACACTCTTTGCAATGTTATTAAAAATGCTGAAAATGTACTTGTTAAATTATAGCTTTCCTGCTTTCATTTTTATTCTTGGGTAGAACAGGCTATAGTCAAAGAATGCTGGTGGATCATTAATTATGTCTTATTTCAGTGAATTACAACATGGCACTGTTGAACTCTCAAATTAGTCACTCAGATAACTGATGCATAAACTCACAGACTCCCCACAATCCTTCCTAAAGAGATAACAACACACATTTATTGCACAGGCCACTACAATCAGAGCAGAGAAAAGACAAAGATACAGACCAGTTGCGTTGGTCTGTTCATACCATCTAAACTTTCATCTTTCACTGATAAAAAAAAAAAGAAATTAAACAACTGCCATCTTTGGCAAGTATACATTGTGTTTTTTTTCCCCCCTCCTCAGAATACATTTGTAACTGCTCTCAAATATACCATTTCACTAATTTTATCAGCTACTAATTTCAA
The DNA here is from genome assembly GCF_016699485.2 of Gallus gallus. Taxonomy (NCBI): domain Eukaryota; kingdom Metazoa; phylum Chordata; class Aves; order Galliformes; family Phasianidae; genus Gallus; species Gallus gallus. The sequence continues at coordinate 77,522,202 of NC_052535.1, forward strand.
AAGCATGGCTGGTATTTTATCTTGCTATGTGCCATGCTCTATAAATGAACTACTATAGTAATTTACATCTCTGTCCATCCATGCCAATGAGTTGCTAAGGCATTTCTGTGGCATTACTGTAGTTGTACCATATATTTATGAAGGCTGAGCCTGCATGCCGTACTAATTCTACACCTTAAAATATGCCTACTTTGCTACAGCAGTTAGCATAGATCAATTCTATGACATATGGTTTATTACTTATCTGCATCCAGATCTGTATTACATAAACTAGCAAGACAGCACAAAAAAAGCTACATTTGTTAAATCTTGTGCCAGATCTTGGCTAGTACTGGAGGCAGGTTTAGCTTTTTTCTTTTTCTTTCCCTTGTTTTTTTCTTTCCAATGCTTTTTTCTTTCCCTTGTTACTGGAAAAAAAGCTCTAAAATTGTGACGTATGCTAACCTGTAATGTTTCTACACCTAAAATTTCTATCATGAGACAGTGAGACTGAAAAACCTGAGGTGAGAAGGGATTACATTTTCTACTCATCTCTAAAAATAAATAAAGAAAACACAAAAGAAGTCTTTCGAAGATTTTCATTCAGTTCTGCCACAATCATGCTTAGCCTCAAAGATCTGGGCTTTTTTTTTTTCTTTCTTTCTTTTTTTTTTTTTGTGTGCACAGTTCTATACAAAGACAAGAGTCCAATTTGCCGTAAGCGTGCCACTCAGCCTGCAGCCAGTATCTTTCATTGACTTCAGTGGCAGAGAATGAGACCTGGGTTTGGTCACAGGGCAACTCCATAAAAGCAAGCACAAAGTTTAGAATGCACAACCTATGGAAACATTGTATCTGGCACTTCAGGATCGAAACAGAAAACTACAATCCTTTTGTCATGTGCTGATAGACCACTACAGCTTTCACTTGCAGTGATAAAGTAAGGTTCAAACATAGTGAAGCTGCTGGCAGGTGTAGTCTAAGAGAATGTTCTTCAAAGAACCTTTAGGTACCCTCAGAGAATTTGCTGAACTGTATCTGTTAAATCAGAAGGCTTACAGAGTACTTCTACTTACACTGGGGCCAGCACTGTGATTATCAGCATGAACAACCTGAAGACTCATTCATCTTTATCTTTGAAAAGTTCTCTACTTCTTATGCAACAAAAGGATTTATTGTGTACTGTAAAGGCTTTCAGAGTAACAGAGAAAACTCTATTCTGGAAAACTGATAAAGACCTAAACATTAAGCAAATACACAAATAAGTGTTATCATAAAAACATTCTTTGATTTTCCCAAGAAATTATGGCTAATGCAAATTAAAGATTGTGGCATGTAATATTTCAATGCATCTAAAAAAAAATGGAACATATTACTATTTGCATTACACTCACAGAGAAACAAAGACCCCATGAAATGACTGATGTAAAGAAGTAAAGGCAAAGTTTATACAGCCAAATACTGCAACACAAAACAATCTGGGGGCTTTGCACTAACTTACTCACATAGTTTTTTTTTTTTTTTTTTTTTTTTTTTTTTTTACAGCATTTCATGACATGATCAAGTCCAAAAGATCCCTTCACACAAGAAGCACAAGGAATGATGGTGCTTCTTTAGAGTGCTTGTACTTCTGTGCCCATTCTTGCTTGCACAGCAATGGGAAAACACTGACCTTCTTTGCTTGTTACTTCATTAAGTAGGTAAGTATTGCCCTAGTAATTGCACCAAATGTGGTATTTTTGTTTTCCTCCACAGCTTGTTTGTGCTGGTCACTAACTTGAAAAACAGATCTGAAATGTAAGTGCAGTGAGTGTATAAGCAACAGATGGGCTCACAGGTCCTGGTGTAATTCCCTCTCGAAATTATTAGGCATTAACTGTCCTCAGAAAGTCCATCCTTCCATGAACGCCAACAATAATAAATACAATATGAAACAGCAATGTTGTCTGCAGTCTGCTAGCAGTAACTGATGGAAAATTTGAGGTAAATATCGAATTTCAGAGACCTTATGCCTACAAGTAGAGTAATCCAGGTGAACAAAGAGAAATCACTGTAAGAGAAATACTGTTTCAGTCCTCCAGAAAATTCTTTTCTGGTCCAGGGAAGTTACAGAGCCTATCCAGTCACCATGCAGGAGTTGAATGAGCTTAAAGTATGCTTAGACCAAGGCAAGTCTTCAAATTAACAGTCTAACTGTCCTGGACTCTACTCAGTGTGTAAGAAGCCAGATTATTTTTAGATTCTTGTAAACTGGCAAAAACAGATATTTTTTTCATAAATTGTAAACACATCTGTCAACTAGTATGATAAATAAACAGAATAATTAAATTGATTGACAGCCCTCAAACTTTTTAACAAACAAGTTCAGAATATTTTTAGGGTCTAAAGTGGAAATGAAACAGTTTTTCCTTTAACTTCATTCTTAGAAATAGCCAAACCATTAAAAAAAACTAATTTCCTGAGTCAAACATTCAGCATGACAAATGTTTGCCCAAACACTTTAAATTTAGCAAAGTTATACACTGCTGAAAACATAGCCTTGCAGCATAAATGCATTTATTTTGATTAATATGTTTACACTGCAGGATATAAACAGTCTAAGATATGAATTGGATTTGGGATTATCTACAGACTGGTAAACAACACTGGTTTTTTTTTCATATTTATTATAAAATACCAAACTTCTTATAAAATACGGTATTTTCCTTTAATAAATTTATATCTATGACTCGAATATATACACCTGTATGTATTACGGACTATCTTCTGCATGTAAGGGTCCCCACCTCATGTCCTGCAGGTCACACTCACCTGTATTCATTTTTGACTAGGGAAGGAAAGAGACATAACTGTAGTATTTCTCCTCAGAGTAGTGAGTAGTGCTGGCTACATGCCCTCTAACAGATTAACAGTTTCCAGCTCTTTTTAAAAAGAATGTCTATTGATGAGTTACATTGAAGCAGTGTAAGAGAAGAGCCACTCAAAGAAGAGGGGATATGTTAAAAAAACAAACAAACGTTAGCAGTAGATAACCGTTCTTTTCCTGATACATTACTTTTCTTCAATTAATGCATCAAAATCCCCATTGAGGATAGTTTTCTTAATATATATTAAGAATTAAATATGTAGTACTAATTTTGAGAAGTACATATCTGTAGACAAATGTCAATTCTTCATATTCCTTGAAGAGATATTGGTTAATTATTTTGCTGTTTTATAATTCTGTATGGATTTTTTTTTATTCATACATTAGTAGGTTTTGAACTTGCAAAAATTGCTTGCAGGAAGATAGAAGTTAAGCCCTTGTAATTGCTTGATGGCAGCATTTTGTCGTTTTAAGGTTAAAGCAAGACAGCACATGATTTCTTTTTCCTTACCCTCTTTCAACACATGAGCCAGGAGCAGACAATCAGTTGAAACAGTGATGATTACAAATGACAACTTGCAGCATGTGTTATCAAAGTCACTGTATACAGTAATTCAGCCAATATTGCATTTTGCTAACAACCATGTGAATTCAGGGAAAACTGTTTATTTTCTGGGCAAAATCAACTATTGTCGCATTATTGCAGTATGCTTTTCCCAGAATCTGTATTGGATAAGCAGACTAAACACAGTGTTAGTTTAAAAGGTCTTTGCAGATATTAGGTGAAAGCTGACACCTTCAAAGTCAGTGACTAACAGTGCATAGATGTTAGGCAGGCTAAGGTTGTAATTATCCATACAGCTATTGGACTGTCAAATATTTTAGGTTCTATTTAGCCTGTTCACAACTAAGAGAAATCTTCTCTCTCAATAGCTTCCTCCATTATTTTAGTCAAATAAATTACATCATGGGCTCTCAGTCAGGCCGGTATGTGACAGGCTCTTGAAGGTGTCAGATGTGAACCTTGCTGAGCTTGAAGATTTCCTGAGGTAAGTGAAAATTTTAAATTCATCTCTTGAAGGACACAGTTTCCCAGAGTGACACTTCAGACATATTAAATGTGGGCGATTAAGGAGCAGCTGCTCTCGATGGGCTTGTAGGAAATAAGTGATTAGATGGAATTACCCAGTGTGCATCTGCACAAAAGCTTTAGACATGTTTGGACAAAGGCATGACGCAACCACATAAACTAAAATTTAAGGGATTTTAACTGGGTAACATCAACGTTTCCCAACATAAAATTAAAGTATGAGAAAATGATAAACCATGGAATAACTTTTTCTATGTCTAAGTATTTAAGTGGCATCTTTCCTCCCAGAGAGGTAAAGGGCACAGTAAGGACCCCCTGTTAGTCTTCAACAGCTATGGCAGTGTAGTACTGATGAGCTGTCCTATCTACTGCGACACTGTAATGACAGATTCCATGAAATTACCATCCAGCCAAAATAGCCTCAGTTCACAGGTTAAGTGTGCCAGTGTCATTGTATTCTGTTCAGTTTTGGGTTTCTCACTATAAGAAAGACATTGAGGCCCTGGAACGTGTCCAGAGAAGGGCAACAAAACTGGTGAGGGGTCTCTGGAGCACAAATCTTATGAGGTGTGGCTGAGGGGGCTGGGATTGTTTAGTTTGGAGAAGAGGAGGCTCAGGGGAGACCTTATTGCACTCTACAACTTCCTGAAGGGAGGTTGTGATGAGGAGGAGTTTGGTCTCTTCTCCGAGGCAACAAACAGGACCTGAGGAAATGGCCACAAGTTGTACCAGAGCAGGTTTAGATTAGACGTAAGGAAAAACATTTTCCCCTCAGAGAGTGGTCAGGCACTGGAATGGCTGCCCAGGGAGGTGGTGGAGTCACCGTCCCTGGCAGTGTTCAAGAGGCATCTCGATGAGGAGCTACAAGATATGGTTTAGTAGCTTGTGGTAGTAATGTTGATGGGAGGATGGTTGGACTAGATGATTTTGTAGGTCCTTTCTGACCTTCTGATTCTACAATTCTGTGATTAAGCTAAATGTAAGGAATAAACAATCAATCTCCATAAATAACAAAGGCTGGGAGGAGGAGGAGCAACCACTTCTGAGAAAGCAGAAAAAAATGGAACACAGCAAAATCTCAGCAAGTGGAATTCTTTATGTCATTGTGAAAGCTGAGGGCATGGTTCAGAAGGAAAGGTATGTATTGACAGCTCAAAGACTTCTAGCAATGTTTTTACTAATAAGGGAAGCATTTCAGAAGCTCTTGGTTAGATTCTTTAGATTCAGTGATGTAAATCCTTTCGGTGCACTTTGATCCTCTGTTTTTCATTACTGTCAAATTCTGCTGTTATTTGAATTAACCAGATCTCCTTTTTTCAATATCCTGCTTACCTCCCAACCCTACAGAAATGCTGATGGTAAAAAGCACCAAAATCTTCAAAAACAGTATTCTGCCATTTCTAGTTGTTTTTGATAAGTATTTTCCTAAATTTACCAAATTGTGTGGCATCAGTTCAAATAGAGAGTTCACAAAAGGCAGAGTCACAGCTGCTCCCTCATGTCTCAGCTTGTGAAATAGACATCTCTCCCACTTCTCCATTATTCCAATGTTTACAGAATTTTTATCTGTGTACTTAAGACACAGCCTCAATGAAGTATCCATTCACATAAACGGAACAACAAGAAGTGACAAATCCAAGTTTCCCCTTTGGATGGTCATACCAAATGCAAATATTTTTATATGAAAAATACTGCAATTAAATATTACTAGTATCATAAAAGCAAAGCAGAAAATTCACGCCTTTCATTCTCATCCCCTCAGCTTGCAAATTCAGGAGTATATCTGCATTGCCAGGTCAATCTGAACAACTACAATGTGCATAGAACCTCTTTCACTGTTGCTCTCCCATAGTCCCCAACAGTACAGACTGAAGCTAAGAAAAGAAGTCCTGACTCCTCAAAAGTCCACATATTCTTCCTGCCCATACCCTTCTCTCAAAGTCTTCCCAGTGTCATTGGTCTGGGAAAAGAATATGTAATATACCCTTTATTTCCCTGAAACACCAAAAAAGCCTTTCTTACATTTAAACTTCCCATTGTCATCTATGTCATTGTATAGTGATGATTATTCAAAAATTTCCTCTCGCTTTAGTAACTTGAAATTAATTTAGCTCACTGCACTGCACACGAAGTTGCCTCAGAGTAGCACACCCAGTTACAGACATTTTCAAACAACCTTCAGTTGCATGATTCATTTCCTTACGGCTATTTTACATGAGTATTAATATACTCAGAACTTCCCTGCCAACAAGGATTGGCCTCTTGACTTACTTGTTTGGTGAGGGTATCTTCTCTTAGGCGTTTATCTCATTACACCCAATTAGCAGTTAACATTTTATAATCAGAATTCACTGCCTAACTGTGCCTGGCCAAGTGTTCCTTTCTCCCCTACATAAATATTACCGACCTCTTCTGATATTGCAGATCTGGTCTTCAGATCAAGATTATATGTACAGGCTTGCAGATAAATGCTTAACGAGCTTCACCAGGCAAGCACTAGAGAAAAGTGAACAATTTCTCCCTTTGGTTTTCAATAGTACTTGTGGACAAAATCAAGTCAAATATTTAAATGGCTGCAATGGTCCTACTGATAGTAGAAAGACCAAGACAGAAAAATTCCAGAAAGACAAAAATGAGTCAATATTTCGCACACAGTATGCAGGCTGACAACAATGTAATTCCCAAACCTGCAATATTTCAGTCATCCAGAGCAAGAGAGCAGTCTCAGCCCAGTGAGATGTAATTTAAATTAGTGGTTTAACGCTTAGCCTGCTCTTTACTAACATCTCCTGAGACAGTTACACTGTTTTTGGACACCTTTTAGCTGAGAAACAGGCAGCTTGGAGCATTGCTCCATATGTGCACTGACACTGCTGGGAGCTGACTTTCCAGGTCAGCTGTTTTCCCCTGAGCAGGTGGATACAAGTAACAGCACAAAGATACCATCGCAGAGCATCTGCTAGGTGTTGCTGATTAACATTGACCAGAACTTGCCAGAAATGATTAGCACTGTAGAATGAGTCATTTTGCCTCAATGTACTCTAAGATATCATTCTTATCTAAAGGTACCTAAGCCAGGACTAAATGAGTTTAGCTGTAGAACAAAGGTAGCCATGCTAGCACAGTATGATACTTTCTTCTCAACATAGCTAATTAATCTGTACAGAATGCCACAGTAATACAGCTGTATTTTTTCTGGCAGCAGCCCAGCATGGGCCTTTCCACCACGCCTTGGCTCTTTGCTTCAGCAACGTCAGCTCAACATCAACAGGCACTTCCCAAGCACGTCAGGAACTAGTCAGATTACAGAAGTAAATTCTCTCAGCAGCTAAGGAATATTATTTTGTAATAGCATTTAAAATAAAGAAAAACGACAGATTTCTTTATGATACCACTTAAAAATCCCTTTAACAAAATTCCTTTCCAGAATCAAAGGCCAAACACTAGACAGAACTATGGGCCAAACAAAGGTCATCAGAAAGTGATTTTTGACCAGACATTCCTTAACATCTTCTATGACAGGAAAAGAGAATTCTTTGTAGTGTATAACTTCTGAACCCTGAGACAGACATATGACATCAGCGGTTGCATTTCAATAGAGCTACTTCCTTTTCTATCAGTTAAGTTTAGTTTACATGGCCATTCAATTCTATGTATTGACATTAAAATACCTGAACTTCCAGAAGTAGATACTTAATGAAGGTAGTGAGTACCAATTCATACATTTATTTGCTAGATTAAAAAAAAAAATGTTTTCTTTCTATCATTTTTCTGTTTCTGCTCAAAAATGTATATTGTTATTTCTCAAAGGCTGCTGTGAGTTTTTCATTGATCAGAAAAATTCACTTTGACTGGATTCTTGCAAGAAATGCCTGTTTTCCAGGCTAATCATTTATTTTCAGTTGATTAATGAATTACCCTAGAACGAAACCAAAAAGCCTACACATGACCTCACAGAGCATGTGCACACTTGCACACATGAATGTTTATTCATTAATGAAAATGAAAAGTCATTAAGATGTTAGAATAGTTTTAAAAAGCACTAAAAGATTTGTTTTGCATCCAACCTTTGAGAAATAAAGCTAAGGAAAGGTACCTTTTGGCAATCAGTCTTTTCGCACTTCAGTTCTGAAGATAAGGGAAGTTCTCATAAGCTGTCACAGCACTGTATGGAGACTTTGAAAGTGATGCCCAGAAGTTCACAGTAACCTGAACTTTATTGTGAGGCATGTTTCTAAACTCCTGAGTCCCCTCCCTTTTACTGAAACTTGCTCCTATGCAGCCAATTCTCTGTAAGGCTTGACAAAACATCTGCAAAAATTTAGAGGTGCTCCAATAATTAAAAAAGACATCAATTCTCTCATCATCATTTCTATTATTTGCATTGAGCAGTGCAATAGACTTTACTATCATGCACCACCAGCAACCTATGAATCACTTCTACTTAACTCAGCAGAGCACGAGCATGAAAAAAAAATTAACTTGAATGTAATTCCTTGTTGCTCTGAAGTATTCTGATGAAGTTCACCCTTTTGCTTGGAAGGGACATCAGTTCTACAGAAATTCTTGATGGCCTAGATCCTTCTTGAACTTGCTACTTGTATAAGTCAATAATACAACAATGAAAGACTATTTTTTCCCTAGCATTTTGGTAAGACTATGAAAGAGCAAGAATAGCACAGACAGGGTTATTAAAAAAAAAAAAAAAAACTTACCAGTAGATGGCTTCATAGGTCTCAGACTGCAATACTACTGGAAAATGTCCCATAGAAAACCATCATTGCTTTTTGTTCCATCTCTTCTGCATGATCCACTGTGCTTGCAGGTATTTGAACCAGGCTCCTATTGAAGTAAAATGATGCATATTCAGTAGATGAAGTGTAATCATGTCTATGCATACCAGCTGAAGCTCAAATCTGTATCTGAACATTTGGCATCTATACTAAAAACTGTAAGCTACTTTAAGGAATTAGTTGATTAATATAGACTAAACTTTGTTAACACGTTTTTGCTTAGCCATTTCCACAGCTAAATTGATTGTAAAGGCTTTGTGCTATGGAAGGAGTTTCTGTTCAAGTGGAAAAAAAAACCTAGCAGTAATAACAGATGTGTTTGTAGGAGAGCTGCCTTCCATGCATACCTTGTCTTATAATATCCCCCATTCCTGAAAAGCATTAACTTTTTTTTTCAATTTAGTTGACAGATTCAGATCTTTAGTGTACTCCAACAACATGTGACTAATAATAAATCACAATAACAGAAAGATGTGACTGAAAGAACAAAAAAGTGTAACTAACTGTGTCTCAAGCTACTTAACTAAATTACAAACCCTATTAATCCTTTTAATGTAGGACCCATAAAACATTTCTTTTACAAACAAAAACACACCAACAAAACAACAACAAAAACCCCACAAAAATACCACTATATTGGAGTTCATTAAGAGTGCTAAGAAAATATACCTAAGAAGCAGGATTAGCTACATATAGTAGACATGATCCAAAGACTCAAGACCAGAGACCAACAATCTGTAGACAGTACATACTTTTACCTATGTTATTCCCACCTCCCTCCCCCTGCGAGCCTCTGAAGTGTCTCAGAAGAAGACTGCATTGATCCTTTCAAATGCACTGGACACTTGCAAGCTTTAACAAAGTATAAGACAGAGAAGATACTTATATTACACACACTTTTCTTCATTACTGGGGGCTTGATATGTGATTTTCTAGGCATAGCATTCACAAGAGTTTCTATTAGCATTAAAAAAATTCTCTAAATTCATTAGGGATCTCTCCCAGCTTCACAGGGAGAATTCACAAGTTTTTGGCTGACTCACTAGCTCCTTTTCAATGCCATGACAATTACACGAGCAGCACAATTTTTTATTGAAATATGCAGAGGAATGCATACAATTCAAGGAGCACAAGAGGAGATAAATCACAAGTATACTGTAATAATAAGCTATGACTGTCAGTAAAACTAGCCTTAACCATATCTTGTGAAAACAGAAGGATTTATTGCTCTTATTTGTTAACGTCTGAAGATGTTCCTGTGTTCATATTTTCATGTGAAATTAATTGTTCACCTGAATGCTTTTTACTTATCAGTCTCCATTTTAAAATGCCATGCAATTATTTTTAGACACAATGACCCTTCACAAACAGGAAAAAGAAAAAGAAATCTCTGAAACAAAACACAAACTCTTCACTTGGTGGCAATTTTGATGCATTGCCCTCTTGACAGTAAGGCAATAAAAGGAAACAGAGCAGATATTCCCAGAGCCACTGGAGCATTGAAGATATAAGCCTAGGTCACATGTGCTATTTTTCTATGTACTTTTCCTGAAGCAAAGATTGGGAGCAAAATAGATTATGATGGTATGTGCACCTAATTTAAGACTAATACTGTACCAAAGGGGAAAAAAAGTGGAGTAACCTGGGAACTAGAAGCTTTATTTCAAAACCTAGATTTCTTGGCTGATCTCCAGAATTGATCACGGCCATTTTAAAGGAAATACATTACATTGTAAAAGCTACTATTCTAAAAATCTGTTTCAAGGACAAGTTTAGCAGGATAAAATTGAAAAATAAAAATAAAAATCACTTCAGATTTCTCAAATCAATCTAGAGATGGGAAATTATTTCATTCTGATAATGTTACAAACATTGCATGCTGATTCCATTACTAATTTAACCTAGCCTGTGTTGTATTCCATAGAAAAATCATTCTTAAGCAAACAAAAGGGTTGAATTGAAATCTTTAAATCCTATTAAAATAATAAGTTTTATCTTCTTGAAAAGAAAGCAGTTGATATGTGAAAATGAAATCCTTCAGTGGTCCCAAATCAAGTTATTTCTTTTTGCTGCTGCTTTTTTTTTTTTTTTAATTTAGAATTTCCCTGGAAAAAAAAAAAACTAACTACCAGATCTTCTCTTTCTCTACCAAGACAAATCCAGTTTCTGACCCACCTCACTATATTCATTGCTTGTAAAGATTATTTTATTACCTCCTTATGAGCTAAATTGTTCCTGTCTGGCACAGACTACTGGAAAAATCAATGCAGACCCATACTACTCTGGAAGGAGTAACAGGAAACACTGGGGTTTCTCAGAACTCCCTGATTGCCCTGGGAGATGTGTCAAACAACTTAAGGCACCCTTTTAGTGAGGTACAGTATATTTACCACTATTAATCTCACTGTGCTGGTAACAATAAAGCTCAATAGCTACTTTTATGGCCGATTATTTTTAGAAATTGAAATGGAGGAAGTAATGGAAAAGAGCACTGTAATACCTTGCGTGAAGAATAGAGGATAGAACAACACTGAAAGGAGACTGCAAGACCAACAAGATGTCAGTAATAAACCCACTCCATTAAAAAAAAGAAAAATATTAAGAATACACAGTACAAGTACCTATTAAGTATTTTTCCTAACAGAGAGCAAAAACAGTATTTTGATACAAATGGACTCCATGTTATTTCATCAAACAAGAGCCCACAGGATGACAAAGCGTGAGCTGCATTTCCAAGCAAATCTGTACCAGAGCAGGCACACAGAAAAGAGCAAAGAAAATACTCGTGCCACATATAATTGGAGTTCAGAAAGTTTCTGTAAGCACTTTATGTCTCAGGTGCATACAACTCCAGAGTCTCATGAATCATCACTACTAAGCAAATAATACTCAACTGCACAATAGGAAGTGATGTGCAATCTAGAGTTTACTTTTTCTGTCTCACACATTGCTCAAAACCTTTAGCTTGACGTATTAATTTAGCATTCTTGTTAGGTGTTACTTTTCACTGTTTCATAACTGCCTGAAACTGAGTTGCCTATAAAGAAACAGATTGCCCTTTGTTCATGTGATGGTTATTCATTCAATCATCCGATGAGATACAGGGAAATACTAGTAGTTTGGTTCTGACTGCAATATTGCATAAGTCATGCAAGAATCCTCTTGGGAAAAGGATGACAATACACTAGTTTCTCTGTGATAAATCACTCTGTACTATCACACCCTTTTCACAAGCAGGATGCCATAATGCATATGGTTTTATAAAAGTATCCAAGTTTCTTAATTCAAAAAATGGCATTGCTTCTTTGTGCTCATAAACAATTTTGGTCTTTTGCCAGCCTTTTAATTATCTTGATAGAAGAAAAAATAATAAGATTTCTACTAAGAAGGAGTCTTCAAACTACAAAGTGTATTTCACTAACACAGTGTAATTTGTATTTGTAGAAGGCAGCACTTAGAGAAACTTTGGACAAAGTAGCTGTCAGCTGCCCAGTAAGCTGCTGCAACTAAATTGCTTCACATAGGCCTGGAATGAACCTGAAGAAAGTTCAAAAAATGGTTTAGGAGGAAATGGAGAGTATTAATGGCATAGACCTTTATCCTACTTGTGAATGGAAATGGCGACAGTGGGCTAGCTGCTGCTGTCCTACAAGCATGAAAGAACAATACCCATTAGAGAGATATTCATAGTCCATCTGACTCTGGTATTGATTTAAGCCTATAGGAAACTGGCCAGATTATTCATTGCCTTCCATTTGCTCTGTGCAATGAGTATAAAATGCTATCAACATGGGTAATGATTCCAGAAAGGCAGGACTGAGTAGAGAGCTCACCCCTAGTCCTTGAGTCAAGACAACAAGAAGATGCTATACTGGGAAGTTTCTTTCCTGTCCTCCACACACTCGAACTATGAATGACATTACCTGAGAGAGCTCACAGTGTAAGCATCACAGCTTATTTACCTTTAAGAAATTAAAAAGTCTCCATTTTAAAGTAAGAGGGGGGGGGGGGGGGGGGGGGGGAGTGCGGAAATCACTAGAACTCAATTTTAAGTCAAAGGGAGAAGAAAAAGAATAGGCCACTAGACCTCATTTCAGAAAAAAGTTAAAATATAAATCTTATCACAACATTCATTTTTTGCAATTTCCTCAGATCTGAGTTCATTTGGTAGTAAACATTAAAGCTTTAAAAAAAAGTTTTCACATAGAAAGCCAGGAAATCTATTAAATAAGGAAGTTCGGACTTCTTTTACATATTATGAAATTTTCCCAAAGAAATCATAGTGAAATTACAATATTTTCTGTGTACACTGGGTACATACACATGCTTATCTCAGTTGTTTATCCACTTATACTGTATTTTATTCTTTGAGTGCAGAGTTATAATGCAAGAAGTCAGAGCAAGACATTGTGGCAATGCCATTAATATTAATATGCAAAATAGTGACAAGCTACAGTGAACAAGCAGAATTAATTCCTTCATCCAAGTGTGAGTCTAAAGATGTCAGTGGAATTAAGTCAGATATGAATTTGGTCATGGTCCTTCTTATTCAGACACACTACCAGATTATTTCATTGAGCAATTTCCACCCCCCCCCCCCCCCCCCCCCCCCCCATTATGCAAGAAACCCAGATTGAGATCTAATGAAACACTATAGGCTAATCCAATTTGATGCAAGCTAGAAAGTTCACTGCATGATCAACACTCCTTAGCAATATTGCATTCTTTCTTGAAGTTGTACAGGAAATGATAAATGCTTGATTCCTGACCTGCACTGAATCTGTAAACTGTAAGAGTACAGAAAATGCAAGCTGAACAAACCTTTTCCTGTGGCATGTGAGCCATAAGTGAAAAGCTTGAAGTAATGACAGATATGAATGTAAGATACAGAGAACTTAATTCACATGCTCCAAAGCAACTACCTTATTCATTAGGTACTTGGTTGTTTCAAAACATTAGCTAAAAAATAAAAAGAACACAGAAACTGAATCACAAACTGTGTAGCAGTATTTCAGTAAGAGCAGATTTTTAATCACAGAGAATCCAAAAACAAATTACACATTTTAAATATACTGATGCTTCTATTTTTTTAGTTGTGTTAGAAGTTTTTTGCATAAGTTTTAAGACAAGAGATCCAGCAACTTCAAAGTTAGGCAAGGAATATAACTGAACCTTTGATTCATGCGAGTTCTGTACTACAATTCGAACACGAGTCTGTATTCTGAAGTCACGTGCCTGCATGATGGTTTTCAGCACTCATGAAAAGTTCCTAATACCTACTAACAAAGTCATATTCATACGACCACAGCCAACAAATTTGTTTGCTTGTTTTTCAACTGAAAAAGAGAGAACTCAAAGTAAGTGGAAAGAATTTCTGTGCAGTTTATTTATTCATCAGGCCACTGAGCTGAAAATCCACTTCTCTCACTTTTTGCAGTAAATGCAAGCACACAAACTACTTTCTGAAAGAAAAGTCTTCAGCTTTAAGAAGGAATAACAACAGACAAAAATCATTCAGAAGGCTGGTAAATATCTACTGATTTCCTAGGAGTTAAGTTTTCCTCTGCAGCAGAAAGAAAGTGTTACTTTTCTTATAACAAAGTCTATGCATCAAGTGTTAGTTTCTCTGACTGTAACTGATTTCAGTTCAGTTATAGTATCTTCACTCAGTGTTAGCTGCACTACATAAGGATGTCCTTTGTTGCCAGGGAGCTACTTGCACTGAGGGCTTTGCAAGTTGAAGTTTCTCAACTGAATATTTTATTTATTTTCAGTAATCCAGTGTGACACCTATAGCCAGATGCTTCTCTGTTGTGAATTAGGATAGTACCACAGAGATACACCATTTTAAATGGCTGCTTAAATGCCTTAAACACAAGTGCCCTGTTGAGCAGCCACAGAAGTTCCTCCCATTTCTCAGTTTCCAGATCAACCATTTAAAGAAGCCAAAGCAGTATAACAGGAACAGCCATGTTCTTATACTTCAAGTCCCTCAGTTTTGAAGTATCCGCATCCTATAATCCATCCCATAGCCTCCCGTCTCCAAAAATAATAAGAGACAAGAATATATAATTATTTCTATTAAGGTCCAGTTCAAAGATTTTCTGATGGTTACAGATTTCTTCACCCCTCCCCCCCCCAGGCTAAATAATCATTCACAACCACTCAGACCCATTTGTTTTTATGTCAAAATTTGCCCTTAAGTAACTCATTTCCCTTTCTGCCTTTATCTCCTCCTCTAATCCTGAAATATTTATAGTCATATCCCCTTTCACTCTTAATTTTCTGTCAAGGCAGGCAAGCTCTGTTAGTATTTTCTCGTATGATTATCATCCTAGACCATCTTTGTACAAGCTCTGGATTGTATTATTATTGTCCCATACATCACTCAAGCTGAGATGTGGACTGGAGCATGCAGTCCTCACACTGTTTCATAAAACATACATATAAAATAAATGCACCTGTATACCAGAATGCCTTTTCATTGGAAATATTTTCTATCAGTCTACAAGCAAATTAAACTGCAGAATCCAAATTATCATATCATGCAAGCTCATTACTTTGTCATATTCTTTGATTGTTTTGGGACTCACATTTTGCCAATCCAAAAGATTCCCTGGACACTTTTTAATAGTTCATTTAATTAAACAGCTGAGCTCTCCTTCACACAGTATGACTGAAGCCAGGTATCTCATCTTAACAAAATATTTAAGATTTGGGCATTTGAACACATAACTAAACCATCCACAATTAAATCAGGTGCAACGAAAAGAACAGAGGTGAAAATCTCTGCACTTCAGGGAAAACTTTAACTGTTTCTTGTTCAGAAGAATTTTCTTCAGCACATTACTTCCATAAGGTTCATTCCAGTAATTATTTTACATTCCAGTCTACTATTTGAATAAGTGGCTACAGAGGATCAGAAACTTTAAATAAGGGGCAAGTTCTGCAATGGGAAATTTCAGAGATCTTAACAAGCCATAACAAATTTCTCACAGATCACTGTGAGCAATTTTTCCTTGACAATATTCTAAGAGCAATAGCATAGGTTTGTGATGGTTCTAATTTTCATTATTTTTTAATTATTTCTGAGCTATCTATAACTGCCTCAAAGTCCAATAGTGACCAAGATGCTACAGCTTAGGAAACTAAAACATCATTTGACGTGATGTATTGATAGTCATCGTCCCCACTCACAATCTCCCTTTCTCCTAACATCCTTTCTTGTTTATGCATGTGGCAATAAACTTCTGAGCCAAGCCCTGAGCCTTGCTCACATCTGACTCACACAGGAATGCAAACAATCATTTTCAAAGACAGATTCACAGTAGTGAAATTTGAAGCCCCTACCAGAACAGGAACTGGTACTCATCAGACTATTTTCATTCATATCTGCATACATATTTTTTTGCACGGAACCATTAACAATATTTAGATAACACTTAAACACCAGGAATAATTGACTATACAATAGGTAAATTATATTGACCACACTCTATAGACAGCTCAGAGCTCAGATACAATGACAAAGCTCTCCTCGATCTCACTGAAAGACGTTGGCACGATCACATTAGAGATGGCAGGATGAGTTAGGATACAGCTACCTCACCCAGGTGAGAGTTTAAGTTCTGCTCAAAATAGCAGTCCTACTTTAGATGGGCAAACACTATCTCCTGCTAAGATCAGCTCGTTAAAGGGAGGAAGTGACATGCAGCGCAGTGACAAAGAGCTGTTCCTGGCTCCAGTGCCTACATCTCTGCAAGGAGTCACGCAAGTGTACCTCCTGCCTGACGGACTGTCATTGTGCTGTGTGATAAGCCAGGCAATCCTGTGTGATGATTTCTCAAGATGAACCCTTCTTTCTGCTGAAGCCTCATCCTCATTAAAAATGCTATTACAAACTGTTTCAGATACTGATGTGAAAGGTGCCCTTTCACTTGCGTTTGCATCCCAGTGAATAAGTTAATGTTTCCTCAAGAACTGCAAACTGCTTTACCCTTGCCCTTCAGTTCTCTGTTGTTAGGTGAGAGAAGCTCAAGAGCATTCTCCCTTCTCATTTACTTCAATTATTTACAGTCCCACTCTCACCTTCACTGCTGTAATTGCTCATGAGTTACACAGAATCAGTCACTTGCCTTTATTTATACTAAACATCCCCAGACTACAGGGAAGGCACTCAGTGTAGTGTACTTCATTTTATGACATCCACGGATTTCACCAGACTGGAGAACTAACAGAGGAAGAAATTCAGAGAGCACACACCTTCCCCCTCAACTGTCCTTAGAATTCTTGTCTCTAAAGTTAACCCCTTCAACAAGAGTTCTCATTGTGTCCGGATACTGTGTTAATTCCAATAGAAGAGTACCATAGATATCAACAACTGTATGCCTTTTTCCTTCCAAATGTAACTTTAAGAAAACATGTACCTACAAAAGAAGAAACTATTTGCAAGTAGAGACCGTAGATTTGAGGTTATTCAGATGCGAGGATTAATAGGAATTTAACTGAAGTCAAGGTTTAAGTCTACTCCACAGTTCTAGAATGGCTGTTAGGTTTAGCTATACCTTATTACTGTGTAAATAATGTATATAAACACACAAACTGCACTGAGAACTACTTAGGAAAATGCATCTTAATCCAACAAAACCCTTTCACTGTGATATTTGCTCAACCTTCTATTGTAAGCCAAAACACACTTCATTTCTAAATTAACCTGAGTCCAGACAAAACTGCATCCCAAAGACCTTACATTCTCTGTTTATAACAAATCTCTGTGCCTTCCTTTCTTCTTCCATTTTAAGTGCGACCAGCAAAGTGTTTCATTGAAGAGAGATGCATTTATGTTGAGAATGTAAGCTACAGTGAATCAGAGAAAATAAAACCAGTGAAAATTATTGCATGAAATTGCAGCTACTTCACAGCAACCAAAACAAAATCTCTCCAGAGTTTGTAAAATTTCTACTTACAAAAACTGTGATATGAAAGCTGTTAGGTATAGAAGTAGTCAGATAACTATAATTCAGCAGTGTTAGGACAGAGGAAGAAGGCTAATCCTGTTCTTCTGGGATCCAAATCTTCTCTCTCCAGTATCAAGCCACAAAGAAAAAAAAAAAAGAAAAAGAAAAAAAAAGGACCCAACAAAGTGCCAGCAGCAGCAGCCATAGAAATATAGTCTGCTAAAGCAATATTCCACAACAGGCACAACCCAACCATTCCTCTGCACTCCTACTTTGAGTTGTGCCTGGATGCACAAGCTGCTTTTTTCCAGTTCTGCTACACATCGAACAAAAGGTATATTACCTGTGTTATTAACGAGACAGAAAATAAGCACTATGCCTGTGAAAAACACATTCATTTTGGAGATAAATACTTACTGACACCCTAATGTGTAGGCTGCATCCTCTGTTCTGTGAGCTCTAAGGAGCTTTATTATTTAGGGCCACCTCATTCTCTCAAAACAGAAGTTGAGGTGTGAGTTAAATTGTACATATTCTTTAATGTAGTATACACAGACTACACATATGCTGTATTTCAGTTTTGTTTCCTGAGAGATTCTTCCCCACAAATTCAGTCAGATGGATTTTTTCCCCATTACTTTTTTAATCTTTGCTTAGCTGTCACCACAGCAGTTGTGACTTCTCAATACAGTTTTCAAAGCACTCCTTCTGATATTTATGAATCTATACCTGGTGCTGTTTGTTTTAAGCAGCTCAGCCTGTTGGCAGGACTTTTTGTTGGTTTTGATTGCAAACAAGTTCTGACTGCATTTCAGGTTCATTTAGAGTAAAACCCTGAGAAATCCAACAAGAACCACAAAATGACTTCAGACATGCATATATTCATATCAGACATGGGTTTCTTAAATAACTCCTGAGGAAGGAGTTCAATATAAACTTGCCCCCATTGCCTTTCCCTTCACACACATCCTTTCCTTCTAGCATCTTTAACAAATAACCATCAGGTATTCAAATGAATTTCTTTCCCAAGGAAATCATTTCATTAACCTGTCTCCTAGTCCTAAGTTTGCTGATATTTACATTTACTTGGAAAGAGCAAAGACTAAATTATACATATTTCACATTAGTTGAACTCAGTTGGGTATGCAGACTCTGGATCACTGCAGTAATGGCTTGGCAGCTGTTTATCATTTCAGCATCATCACTGCAACTTCTCTATAACAGCTGTAGTCCAGCTCTTGTCCACTCTGAAGATCTTATAAGTTAAAGAGAAGCAGAATTCTAGAAAATATTACAGTTTTCCATTTGTTTCTCTACTGTCGTCTCTTTTCTCTAGTGCATTGGTATCCCAGAAAACCCAAAGCAGTTACACTAGACATCATTCAGCATATTTTTTCTGTTTCATAGATACACTGTACAGTGGAAAAGACCACAGATTGCAGAGCACTCAAACTGTTCTCCTGGAGCCACAGTAAAGACTAAAGAAAGTTTCATCAATATCTGTATCATTTAGTTGAGTGTTATTTTCCAGCTAAGAGGTTCACAGAGCTCTACTTGCCAAGGCAAGTACAATCTGGCTACTCTTACTAAAGTACTCATATGTCCTCTGTCTCCACAGACAACTATATTAGTAAAATAAAAAACACCAGAGAATGTTCTTGACACGTGCATGTGATTCTTCATTCCGTTTGAACCATTGCTAGCTTGGTTTTGGATGGGGCCAACTAGCAGTGACTGGATTAATTCTCAGACTAGGTTGGATACTAACAGAAGACAACAATGTTTCCTAACAGGCACTTTGACCCTGTGTTTAGGATTAAATTCTCCCTTGAAGACTTCTGACTAGATAACGTCACTGACATCAGGGCAAAAATACTCCCAGATATTTTCCTGTAAAAATGCAGTAAAAGTCTCTATGCATCTTTATTGAGTTTTGGTTTTAGGTGGGAAGAAGGGACTAAATATTGCAAAAAATATCTTACAAAGAGTAACATATAACAATGTTTACTTTCTCAATAGCATTTAGGTATTCAACTCTCATATCTTCAAAGGTCTAGGTAGGTCTAAGTTTATTCAAGAAGGATATCCCTGGGCAGAAAGGGCTTTGAACCCACCTGAGGTTTGAATCCAAGCAAATGGAACAAGCTTGCTTTTCAATTAATGCTAAAACTGATCCTGTATTCTTGGCACTACTGAGCCACAGTAAACACAACAGCTAAGTAACTTTAAGTATGACTCATCCCATATTAAAATGGCTATCTAAAGTATGCAAGCTAAGCTTTTGTTTAGGATATGTGTTTTCGTTTCTTTTTTCATTACTTAGACAGTCTTGATGAGCATTCTAATGCATATACCTAAATTCTAGAAGATTAAAAATACCTGAGACAAAACTCACATTTAAACCATCTGTGGGACTAAAACCACGTCCAAATAAAGAATGAACAAGAGGAAATACGTCCTAGGAAGGTTAGATTTAGACACTTGGCTTAATATTTTGCATTAACAACTTGAAGAACATTCATAAGATCCAATCATTTTACTGTTCTGTAAAATTTCTAACTTATAATCTTCCTCATGTAAAATTTTAAAGGCTTTTTTCTTTTTTTCTCCTCATTGTAAGGGACTCAGTGACCTCCAGATAAATCAACACAATTTTAGAAAATCCTTACCAGTTCCTTTTATTTCTCCCAACCAAAGGTAAATGTGTAACTGTAGTTAAAGGTTAAAAAGTCAGAAGGATTTATCCCTGAAATGACTAAGGAACATCTGTTCTAAGAAATTTATTATTGTAATACTTCGTAAGTGCTCTCTTGATTATCTTGCAAAGGTCTGCACTCTAACAAATCTGCTGAATATCAATTTACAGTGGTTGCATACTTACCTCCATGCACATCAGGAAAGCATAAATGCGTGAAAATTTCAGGCACAGTCTGTCACAGGCCAGCCTTGATTATAAGAGATTATCACCAGCACCACACATTTTGTTATATCCGCCATCCCAGATCTTTATTTCCTGTTTTCATTCTTCAAGCAAAAGATGGAGGCAAATTGTTTGCAACGATACATCTTTGATCCCCAAGCAAATGAGAATGAATGTCTTGTTTTCTTTTGGTGAAAACTGTCATTCTTAGCAATGGAAGGATATAACTAAATATACATCAAATTATATAACATGTCACAGAGCGGGCAGTCACAAAATAAATTCATCTTCTTTAAAGGTGTAGTCTGAGCATATATGCTGAGAGAAATGAAAACAGTGCTGCAAATATAATGAACATCGTTATTCCTTTGACCTGGAGGTAAAGGAAGACAAGGCAACAAAGGCACATCACTCCAAAGGGTATAAACCAGAGAAACCTCAGTACCCTGGCTTTGTTTATAAGTTTTCTGGAAAGAAAAAAACCTTCCCTTTAGATTCCCTTGTCTTCATCAATACAGCTTTGTTCCCAGAAAGCAACACTGCAGGTCACTTACAGAGAAATCACTCACTGTTAATGGAAGAAAGTAAATCAACTATATATTTACTTGGCTAATACACTTCCCTAGGTTACATTATGCAGAAAAGCCTTTTAAAATCATTTGTTTGCCTGATCATGTTAAGATTTGCACTGCTAGCTACTCTGAGTAGCAAACCTTGTTTTAATTCAAGGACTTAAAAGCTACAGCCGAGGTATACTTACATACAGAAGGAAGGACCATCCCCAGAAGTGTTCAAGAAACATGGAGGTGTGACACTGAGAGACAGGGTTTAGTAAGCATGGGCTGATGGTTGGACTGGATGATCTTAGCAATCTTCTCCAACCTCAATGATTCTACATATATAAAGCACATGGAAGGCGCCCCAGGAAAACCCAAACCTCCCAGAAAGCATGCTGTGGGAAGACGCCAGCAAGCCAGGAGCATTCCTACTGGCTTTAGAAAGTCAAGAAGACATGCCAAGAAAGTGAGATTTTTCTTGGGCATTTGAGCAAAAAAGTAACTTCATTATGAGATTCAGGCATAGTTTTAGCATCATTTTGTACATATTCCTGTGGCCTTCTGGAAAGCTCACTGCAACTCCTCAGCGCTTGGAAATTTGCTTCAAAGGACGCTACTAAGATCAGCAGTTCCACAGCAATCAACAAGAGAACAAGGGACAACAGGCAGAAACCAGAACCAAGCTGTTCCATTCTAACACATGGAAGAGCTCCCTTACTGCGAGAGAGGTTGTGAAATCTCCTTCCCTGGAGATATTCAAGACCCATGCAGACACCTTCCTCTGCACCCTACTGTAGGTAACTGCTTTAGCAGGGGGTGATGATTTCTAGGGGTCCCTTCCAACCCCTACATTCCATGAGCCATCTCTCCACAGGGAGAGAAGAAAGCCCCGAGCTGGCAGCCCTTGTGAGAAGGGTTTAGCAGCTCCCCACAGCTCACTCTTTAATGTCAGGATTCCTCTTACCTGCTAAAACAATTCCCTGCCTCATTACAGAACAAACCTTCCCCAAGAAAAAAGGGCTGTGAAGGGGTGGTGGCTTCGCTGCTTTTAAATGCCCGCTGCCGCTCCTGGCCCCGCCCTGCCTCGATCAGCTGCTCTTCCGAGGGCTCGCGGCGCCCACAGCTCCTCACCGCTCCTCACCGCTCGTTCCTCGCTGTCAGAATTCCCCTCACCCGCTGAAGCGGTTCCCTGCTTTGTTGCAGAACGGCTCTGCACCGGAGCCGAGCGCCTCGGAGATAGGGAATACTTCACTGGTTTTGGTTTTACTAGTTCCACACGTGTTAATGGGCTGGCATGACCCACAGACAGGCATTTTACATCTAGAAGCTCATACGTCTTCTACCAGAGGCACCTGGGGGGACTGGAGTGGGGAAGAAGGGGTTTCTCTTGCAGCTCCAGGCATGGGCTTGCCTCCATTCACTCCTTGCCTGTAGGTTCTTGCCTTCAGCCTGGCAGTGAGGGGTACAAGCTGCCTTGGATCTTGTGTTTTCTCTTGTGTTTGACCCTGTTTCAGTGAGGCCAGAGCATGGTTCCTCTGCTCCTTCCCTCTTTTGGCCCCTTTTCTCAAGGAGTAACCCTGATGAAGGTTATCAGGAGTAGTCAACGTGGATTTACCAAGAGGAAATCATGCTCAACCAACCTGGTAGCCTTCACCAGCAGGGGAGATGTGTACCTTGGCTTCAGCAAGGCTTCTGACCTGTTTCCCATAACAACCTCATAGGTAAGCTTAGGAAGTGTGGGATAAATGAGTGGACAGCTGACTGGTTGAGCTCAGAGGGCTGTGATTAGCAGTGCAGAGTCTAGTTGAGTACCTTTAGTCAGTGGTGTTCTGCAGGGGCTGGTGCTGGTTCCAGTCTTGTTCAACACCTTTATCAATGGCCTGGATGAAGGGATAGAGTCCACCCTCAGCAAATTTGCTGATAATACAAAGCTGGGAGGAGTGGCTGACACACCAGAAAACTGTGCTGCCATTCAGTGAGACCTGGGCAAGCCAGAGAGTTGGGTAGAGAGGAACCTTATGAGGTTCAACAAGGGTGAGTACGGAGTCCTACACCTGGGGAGGAGTAACTGTATGCATCAGTACAGGTTAGGGGATGACCTGCTGGAGAGGAGCTCTGCAGAGAAGGACCTGGGTGTCCTGTTGGACAACAGGTTGGCCATGAGCTAGCAGCGTGCCCAAGAAGGCCAGTGGTATCTTGGGGTGCATTAAAAAGTGTGGCCAACAGGTCAACAGGGGTTATAAATCATATCTATTTAAATTTCTTTTTTGTTGTTGTTGTTATTTTTTATTTTTGTATTTTCATTTTTAAATCTAAATACCAGTTTCCAAATCTCTCTCCTGAAAGTCTCTAATACAGACTTAACCCTTATGGGATGTTGGAACCAGTACATACAAAGCAAAATGTTTTCTCAATCTACTTCAACTGTTTCTACTAAATATTATTTCCCTTTATAGTGGTTAATATTTCAGAGACTGATTTTCTTTAACAATCCACTACCAAGGGCTGAGTAAACCAGATACTTCATTATTTGTATAGAATGCAAACACAAAAGAAAGTTCTTTAATACAAAGTAAGTGATAGGTGGGAGAGAGGGTTATATATTACCCAGAGGAATTATACATTTCCCAACCTATTGCAGTGTGCTTTCCTACTGTCAGACAAGCTCACATTCACCATTTTAGTCTTTTTTTTTTTTTTTTCAAGGAATGCTTTTATTATTATTTCATATCAATCAAAATAATCTCACATAAGGTATACAAAAACTGGCAGTGTAACAGTAAATAAAGAAACATCAAATAAAATCTGTTATGATTCAAAAGTGAAAAAAAAAGAAATTTTTAACTATAAATATCAAGGTCAGAATTAAATCTGGATTACCTATTTGTATCCTTTATTTTCACTGTAATAAAATATATTCTTCTGAATCAAAATAAGTATTTCACCGTATCCACTTTCACCGTGCTCCAAACCAAATGGAAGAAAACCTTCTGTGTCAGAATTTCAGTTACTTGGGAAAATATATATATATATCGTAATTATGTGTTAATTTACAATCTTGAATGCAGTTCTTTCATAATATTTTGTATTACATGGTAATGCATATATCTTTTAAAATCTGGTTTACATTTTCATGATCAAGAAATTATAGCCCCACCTAAATTTACTGGGGCTATTGCTGGTCCACATTCTAGAAATTCTCTTAACACATTGGAAAGAGTGCAAGAGGGGAAGTATATCACCTGTTTGACCTATCCTAAATTGACCACAGGAGATGGTGCAGCAGTCTGAATAGGCTTTTGGTTTGACTCATTACACATGCTTTTATGTTCTAAGCTTGAAGATAACTGTTTTAGGGAAGCAAGTGCATGGCTTAACTAATAAGCTTTGTGTTTTGTTTTGTTTCAAAAAGCAATAAAAATGTCATTCTCTTCTTTTAATCTGTTTTGTATTGCTTAGTTCTGATATTCTGCACTCCCAATGTAAACAGATTGCCCGTTGATGTCAGGAATAACTCCTTGCATGTTGATGGAGCAGAATATCAGAGATGAAATCAATCACATGGCTCTGAGACAAGAATCCATCTGTATCACCATGCTAATTTGAGAACAGATTTGAAGCCAAGTTAAAATATAATCCTTTGTGGAGGTGAACACTATACTGATCAGCAGAAACACCACTAAGTGCCATTAAAACCCAAAGAAAATAAAATCAGTGAACAGATTGAATCAAGTTGTCCAGCTGTATTTCTCTACAGGATAAAAAATATGTGCGGTGCATATCTATGCACACATATTAGTAAATTAATAAGCTGGAAAATGTACTTGCAGACATATTATTTGGATTTGCTGTACCCTGGTGGGGTTTCAGGACTAGATTTTGACACTGTTACTTTGGTTCAAATGCAATGCTCCCAACAATGGAATGGCTTTCACCTACTTCAGCATGAAATAAGTCAAGCCTAGAAAGTTGCTCTTTGTGGCAGTTGACACAGGGTAGACATAGTGTTAGCATATGAACTTTAGTCAACCCTTTAGGATAAGGGAATAGCTTAGTTCTAAAAATAGAGGAGTACCTTGTATGCAAACAACTGGTCAAACCTGTTGAGAGTGGCTGTGTTGAAAGTCTCTAAGATGGGTGGAATGTGAACATTGGTGCCAGTTGATTGGTGGGCACTAAGGGAAGTTGTGCAACCCAACCAAGAATCAGGTATTCTCTACCTGATGCTATAAATGTGGATGTCCAGAATCACTCAAGCACAGAAAGAAAACACCAGGGAGACTCAGTGACCTCACTGCCCTACCTCACAACTATGTACCATGTAGCTGGAACTGCTACAGTAACATCTCAGCTTCTTTTCTAGATTAACTTCTCTCTTCTGTGGAGCAGAGAAGTTGTGTAGTTTGTATAGTTGCGTACATCTGGGACATAAGTGCTTTGGCATCAAATCTGTTTAGTCTCTGCACTCTCAATCAGATCTTGAACATATTTCTGCAACACCTGCATGGATGTGGCCTGCCTTCTCCTTCATACACAGTTAGCAGCACTGGACACAGAGTAAAATTTGTGTTCTTCTCCAGAATCTCCTTAGTTCCTATATGAAGTAAAAAGGAAAGATGGGAAACACACTTTCCGTGCAGCTTTTTGCTGGTCCCTTTTGTGTCCTCCTTAGAATAGGATCAGCCTGGACTAGGGAGACTATACAAGATATAAAAAAATAAAAAAATCACAGCATGATGAATCTTAGCAGAACCTGACTTTTATTGGATTGATCAAATTCAGAAAAGCAATATCCTTCATCTGTTATAAAAAAATGTGTCATATTTTTCACTTCACTTACCTGATTCTGAACACTGTGTGGGAGAACACAGGACAAAGATTAAACTGGGCTAGGAAGATTTTGTAACATTTCGTAGCATCTCCTTTCAGCAGAGTAAATAGCACTGCCTACTGCAACTCTTCACATACTTACATTTTTATCCTGTGGTTTAAAAAGCCACAAAGAATGGCACATGCCTTACGGTTAAATTCACATTCACACAACAGAAGCAAAAATTCACACCGCTACTATCAAAAATCTCAGCAAGCTTTATCACTGGTATTCAAGGTAATCTGCAGGAGTTGGAAACTGGGGAAATAAGAATGGTGAGCACTAAAGCATTCAAACATAGTCAGACAAAAAAGAAAGACATTTTTGCACTGATGAAGTGGCTGACTGCCACTGGCTTACACTAGGCACCTGACTTTTAAATATTTAGGTTTTGGCGAGACTTCTCTTGGGCAAGCTGTAAAGTCATTCTTTCGCAGATACTCTAAAATGATTCTGGGGAGTGAAAAAATGCAAGCAGGGAGCTTCCGCCACACACATCTCAGTATCAGTAATCCCTTTGACCTTAACCAACAGATTTTCTGACACTTTGGGCTGCTGCCCTCCTGCATCCCAAATAGCCTACCAAAGAGAGATATGAAATCATCTGATCTCATGTAGCCATAAGCTGTCATAAGTATATGAGTGCATATAACACTGGAGTTGAAGGAGAACTATCTAAATGTCAAATATTAGGTATTTTTCATAATATCCAGTCTGAACCTCCCCTGGCACAGCTTTATGCCATTCCCTCATGTTTTATCATTGGTTCCCTCCTCAGGAAGTTGCAGAGAGCAATGAGGCCTTTGAGCCTACTTTTCTCTCAACTAGAGAAGCCAAGTGTCCTCAGTCTATCCTCATAGCATACGCCTTTCTGCTAAATACAATAGTCAAGATAAGGCAACACCAATGCTAAATATAGTGGGAGGATCACCAGTTGACCAGCTGGCTATTCTGTTTTTAATGAAGTCCAAAATGCAGCTTACTCTGTTGGCTGCCAGGGCACGCTGCTGGTTCATGCTAAGCCTGTTGTCTCGAGCACCACAGGTCCCTTTCTGCTGAGCTGCTCTCCAGCCACTCATCTCCCACTCTGTACCTACATCCAACATTACTCTGTCCCAGGTGTGGAACCTAGTATTTACATTAGTTGAACTTAATGCCACTGTTGACTTCCTAGCACTCCAAATTATCTAGATCCCTTTGCTAGACCTCTTGTCCCAGACTCCCATGACCTGTGGTAAATTAATGAGATGAGTCCAGCAATAATGTCTGCTAACTCCCTTGGTGCTCTGGAGTAAATCCAATCATACCCTATGGACTTATGAACTTTGAGCTGATAGAACTGATCCCTCACAGTTTTGGTCACCGTGGATGGAAAATCACTGCCTAGCTTGTCAGGGTCCTCCAGCTTTAAGGACCAAGCAGCCCATGATGTCATTACTATTGCAAACTGAGGCAAAAAGACACTAAAAGCTTCCACTTTTTCCTCATCCTTACTTGTTAGGTGACTGTGTGCATCAAGTATCAGTCCAGTGTTTTCCTTTGACCTCCTCTTGCAGTTACTGCACTTGAAAATCCTATTGTGTTGTCTGGCACCCCACATAGCCTCTCATTCATAGGTCTGGTCCTCATGGAAGAATTCAACCATTCCAACATCTGCTGGAAGGGCAATGCAGCAGGACATAAGAAATCCAGCAGTTTCCTTGGGAATGTTATTAATAACTTGCTGACCCAGATGATACAGCAGCCATTGAGGAGAGGTAATCTACTCTACTCATAAACAAGCAAGAGTTCATCAGCAATGTGAAAACAGAAGGCAGTGTTGCCTGCAGTGACTCTAGCCAGTGGAGTTTAGAGTCCTGAGAGAAGGGAAAAGGATTAAAAGCACAGATCACAGAATATCCCATGATGGAAGGGACCCACAAGGATGATTGAGTTTAATACCTTCCTCCACCTGGGACTACCCAAAAATTACAGTGCAGACTTCAGGAGAGCAGACTGGCCTCATCATGCTCTTATTGGGAGAATTTCATGGGATAAGGATATTAAAATGAAGTATATAGGAGGTGGATGCAGAGAACATGGCAGGACTACACCATCCAAGAATGCAGAGATGCAGTTAGGAAAGCCTAAGCCCAATTGAAATTGAACATGGTACAGGACTTCAAAGGTAGCAAGTACTTCTATCAGTAGTAGGGTGATGAAAGGAAGACTAAAGAAAATGTGGACCATTTTTGAATGAGACAGGGAGACTAGTTACAGAGGACAGAGAAAAGGCTGAGGCACAGAATACCTTCTTTGCTTCCATTTTTACTAGTGAGACCTGCCTTCAGGAATCACATGAGCCAGAGACCAAGAGGAAAAACTGGACATACCCTTAGTGGAAGCAAATCAAGGGCATGTTTAAGCAAACTGTACAGACATGAGTTCATGGGCCCTGATGGAATGTACTCACAAGTACATGAAAAAGCTGGCAGACGTCATTGCCTGGACACTCTCAATAGCTGTTGATTGGCCATGGTGACTGGGAAAAGTGCTCAAAGACAGAAGGAAAACAAATGTCATTCCTATTTTCAAGCAATAAGAAGGTAAGAAGGACCTGGGCAACCACCTAGTCTCACCTCAGTCCCTGAGAATGTGATGGAGCTAACCCTGAAAATCATTTCCAGGTATGTGAAGGGCAAGAAAAACATCAGGAGTAGTCAGCACAGTTTACCTCTGCTCCTTTCTAGGAGTGGTTGAGCAATGCTTCCCAGAGTCCATTAACATCCCAAAAGAGTGGCTGGGGTATTTAGCCTATGTACTCAGAGAAGGACTTAGTCCCAAATGCTGATTTTCTTTTCTTGACTTTTAACTAAGTGCTTTTGACCTTCTGTGTCTGAAGAATTTGAATAAACATCTTTTCTGTAGTAGCTGCATACCCTTTGCACATCTGTCTGCCCAGAGGTTTACTGCAAACATTTCCATCTCTTTTAAAAAACAGGTCATTTGTCTAGTTGAATCAAGCTTATTCAAGATTGTTCACCAGGGTAGCCAGTGTACATTAGCACACTTTTATTAGAGTTCTACACAAAGAAGCTGAACAGTTCTTATTGTTGCTCTTCCAGAGAACTAAGAACAGACCAGGGGTTTAAAATGACTTTCTAATCAAGCTGCAGCTCATTAATGGAGGCTAATTTAATAGCTTTTTATAGTGAGACTGCTTAAAAATACACTTTAATTAACTCCAGTTCATTTTTGCTTACATTTCCCTTCATTTGATTTAGAAAAAAGACTGTGAGCTGACGTTCACAAACTGGAAGGATTCTTTTATGATAACATTTAAAAAAAATAGATATAATCTGTGTAACTCAAAAAAAAAAAAAAAGCCTTTCTTGCTGTATTATCTACTATGTGGATATTTACACAAAATTTTAATGTTACATACAAAGTCTTATATATAGATATATTATTTATATTGATATATAGGCCTATAACATAAGGCCAATATAATATAGATATAATAATATATAGGCCTTCAGTTGTCAGACACTCTGCCTCTCATTATACTTGATTTATTAGCTTCAATTCTAATTATATCATATTATAGTGTGTTATCTTGCATTTCAATACTATATTTAGTAAATTACTTTGTTTCTCCTCAAATCGTTGCTGCTGTTTTTAATTATTTGGGGTCCCCTGTCTCCCTTTTCTGAAGGCGTGGATCTGCGGATCCCTCCACCCCACTAGTCATGGAACCGGGTCAAACCAGCCTGTAAACTGTCGACACAAGTATATACAGACAGAAATACTAGCCTAACAAATTTAAATACTAAAAAGTATTCTTTGTGAGAAAGTAAAAACAAATAGTTCAACCTATACCATAAATATGCATGTGTTCCCTCTTTAAATGGGATGTTTACCTGCTTTCGGTGTGCAGGCTAGGAAGGAGTTATCCCCTCTGCACCCGACTGGCCGAATAAAACATACCTGCTCTACAACTACTTTGTGGTTATAGAGTTTTTTCTGCAAGTCACTATGTTTTAAAAAATCTCAGACTTCCTTGTTGGGAAATGGAAGTTAATTTTTATCTCTGTGGGTAAAGATTTACCAGCTCTAATAATGATTTTTTGGGGCATAAATGAACTTCCTGCTGAAAAATGTCTAGGCAGGTTTTTAAAAAAGAAACATGACAGACTAATGTGACAGAAATGTTTCCTATAATAAGAGATGGTAGGAAAGGAAGATTCTATGATAAAGGATATAAATATATTAAGCTAGGCCCAGAAGAGACTATAACTGAAGACAAAATAAATGGGGAAAATGGCAGAGTAAAAGAAAGTAATAGAATGCCAAGTAAGTTAAGGTAGACACAGTATAGCCTTCCCAAGACAGATGCATTGTCTGTATAGCCAGACATTGTAGGCAGACAATAAACATGCAAGAATTAGCGGAAGAACATGACAGCTGACCATGCATCTGACTTTCCAACCTGATCTTTCCTATGATCTAGATAGTAATTAATGCTGCTGCTGATGCTCTAAAACAAGGTAACTGTAGAAAAAAAATCTTCATAAATAAAATAATTCTCCTCATTTTATAGTCCCTTTCATCCAGAGGACTCAAACTACCTTCTACAGTTTTCATATAAATATTTAGTGATTAGGAAGATTAATTATCAATATTAATTATTGAGGTAGAAGCTCAAGCTCATACTCTCAGTAGTAGACTGATATGAATATCTCAAGTGAGATCTCTGCTGAAACAATTGGTCAGTCAGCACCCCATGATACCTACCTTCTCTTTGCTCTGTCTCCTTTCAGCATCTTTTGTCTGTGCTACTTTCTGCTCATTCCACAGCTCTAAAATTCAATCCTTCTTCCTCAGAGTTAGTAGTAACAGAAGCAGCAATTCACATTTAGATATATTTGCCCCATTTTTCACCTCACCCTTACTATGGCTTTGTTGCAACATAAGGACAAAATGTTTCTTAATTTAGGCTGCAAAACAGTAGTAGAAAGACAGATTGAACGGTTATTCTAACACATTTTTTTTTTTTCCTAACAGTGAGTCTGAAACTGTTAAGAGAGAGATGAAAGCTTTTATTAGTTAGCCACAGATACCTTTAATTCCTGGTAGCTGCTAAGGTAGGCTTATGATGACAGCCAAATAGTAGAAGAGAAGTGCACACAATTAAAGTTAGTTAGTTATTCCCTCCCTGGTGTAGCACTTGCAGCTTGTAATTCTGCTCACTTCTTGTTGTACTAAACTAAATGAATTGAGATGCTGCTATTTTATCTGCTGTGGAGAAACAGGGTGGAAGGTGAGAAAGGTATTTACACAGAGACACATGAGCCTAAAAAGGGGCTGAATTTTAAACCTGTCCATTCTCATGAAACATTATTTTGGAGTAAACCGGGTAGTATTCATACATATATAGTTACTTCAATAGTTTACCATATAATAAATTCAATGTATCATACCCCTCTCTAATGGAGAAAGAAGTAGGGAAAAGGAAAAGACAGGGGGAGAGACAAAGCAATTTGTCCTTTGGAGGAAAAAAAGTGTTTGTTTTCTTTTTTTTTTTTTTTTTGCCAAAAAACACTCAAATCCTTGGATGAAAATGCATTTCTTTCCCTCATTTCTGTGCTGATCATCAAAATGAGACATATACCTGCCACGGAAGCAAGGACAAAAACTGTAGGGGAGGAAGTGAGTCTTCAAGAAAAGTTATTGTTATAGTAAAAGACATTTTTTTTCACATTTGTTGTTTTTAGTCAATAAGGCACTTCCTTTTCTGTTACTGAAAAAAAAAAAATACCAGCTCATAAGACATGGCTTCTTCAGGGACTTAGGGATACCTCCAATGGGAACCCCTGGAACACTGCCTCCTTATACAGCCAGTGCATACCTCAAAGACACTGCCTCTGTTACAACCCAAACTGCATTGAAATGGATTCACATGGGAATCAGATTAAGACTTGAATGAGGTCAAAATGATCTTAACAGTGAGTATGAAAGAGTAGTGGTTTGGGGTTCCTCCCCTCCTCCATTAAAGAACTCTATAGTGATGCTGGTCCTAAGGGTATAATAAAACTTCCTTCACCAACTCCAGTACAGCTATCTTTCAGTCAGGATGGCCCTATAAGAGACACATTGCACTATGATATGGCAGATAAGAATCATCCAATTTTTCTGATGATTTTTCAAAACGGGGTTTCTTACAGTTTAGCAGTTAACAAGTCTGAGGACTGCTAGTAGATGCTTGCAGGCAGGGAGTCAGGATGACCTATGGACCTGCCAAATAAATCCAGCTCTCAGGATGCTAAGTAACTAGGGTAAGAATCAAGCCCAGAAACTTCAAAATCTTAAGGCAGAATTTCACAAAGAAGTTGGTTTCCTTCAGTTTCCAACAGAAGCTATTCTCAGCTGAAGTATTCTGACTTGACAATATGATTTGGGTAAATATTTCAGCTGAATCTGTCTAATCAGTTTTAGTTTGTACCTTCCAAAAAAGCCCACGGAGAGCTGGTGTCAGTCCTGTCCTTCAATGTCTAGGCAACCTGATTCCATCTCTATATAACTCAAAACAGCCAGACTGAGAAAGGTAATGAGTTTCATTAAAGCTGTATTTTCTAGTAAACAGATAAAGGATTTGCTTTTCATTCTTTTTAACAAGTGAAATAGGGAATAAATGTTCTTCCCCTGTAGCTAAAGAAATTTGAAACAAGTCCAAACAGCTTCTCTATTGAATTTATACAAACAGCAGCTCTAAGCTCATAAAAATATATCACTGTGAAACTTACAAATATGGCTTCATTTTATTACTCTTACAATGATAATTTAGAGCAATATATATTTTACACTGAACTTGACTTATGTCTGCAACATGGGTCATCTCATTTCCTTGGACTTCACTCTATATCTGGAACTCATAACCCAGTTGGTCTGTGCCTGGAAATCCTAATGATTGTAGTGGCAGCTACTTAAATGTAACAAAGACAGACATAGTCCAGCCTACGTTATACACAATTGGTATTTAATAAGTGCCTGAGTCAAGCATTCTGTTTCTCTACTGAAAATACCTTTCTCTGCAAAGTCAGTCGATTTCTGTGGAATCACTTGCAAACTTAGATAATGCTTTGAATCAGAGTGGCTGAGCTGAGTCTTAAGGGTTAGAGACCATTGCAGAAAAAAAAAGAAAAAAAAGTATTTTACAAGCAACATTGTCATTAAAGGAGCACAGTTATGCTTGATATCATCTGTCAGGTTAAAGCATTCAACTTTGAACATGTCTAATAAAGACTACAAAGTATACAGGTTCCTGGCCCTGTTCTTTTCATCTAAGGTAGCCATACCTCTACTGTAGCTATTGCAAAACTTTAAATGCTTTTTACTCTTAAGAGCAATCACTGCTTGCTTTAGGCTTCCAGTCCATTTAGTGAAATAAGTAAAGACCACACAACCAAAAAATGTTTCTCCACAGCATTAACTTAGGGAACAGATGACCATACACTGAGTGCCAGTCTTGGGTTACATATTGTATAGGGAAAGGATGACTAGAAAGTGTCCCATTCCTCCTCAGTGCTCATGAAAACACACAGTATGCTTCACTTCCTGCCAACTGTGTGAAAGGAAAGTGGGCCATGGCCTTACTCACTCTTAGCCCCTTCAAAGCTGGCAGCCGTCCCAGATAATTCAACTGGGAGTAACGTGCCTCATCACTGTGATGCTCTCAGGCTCCTGGACAGCTGTGCATGGCACAGTTCTCTATTCTCTGTGCCCTGCCCATGTCACATGCTGGAATTTAGGTAGAGTCAATCCCTTAACAACCTGCAGAAGAGCTGAAAGGTATGGGTAGGTATTTCCTAGCACATGAAAGTGTGTATTTGAGTTAAAGAGATTAAATTCATCTAAAAGTCTTTCACCTAGGGAAGAAAACCAGGAGAGTATGTATTAATTAGAGTATGCAGATCAGTTTGTATCCCTTATTTATATATCAAGTTTTCACTGATCATACAATATTGGTATGACAGGGATTTGCTTCTATAGCACACAGTGATACAAAAGAAAATCTAGTAACATATATTCCAGCAGGAGGCAGGTACAGGAAAACAAAAGGGGACAGGACAAATGCAAAATAGTACCCTCGATCACAGTTACACCCTCTAAAAACTGAGATGGAAAACAGGGAAATGCTGCTATTCTGAAGAGCATGAAAATTTTTCTCTTAAGATAATTTGAGTGAATGGAATGAAACGAGCAGGAAACAATTCTCCTGCTGGTGGTACTGGTGGCTTTCTGCTTCTTTGGCAAATGCTGCCCAGCCAGTGGGTCTGGCAGCATAGAGGTGGAGATGGAGAAGGACAGAATGGCCTTTTCAGCACTATAAGCCCTGCTGGCCTTGCAAGGCTCTGCTGTCTTTAGGATGTCAAACTGAACAGAAAGATGGAAAAATCCACACCACAGCAACAACTCCACACTTGCCTCTGCCTCTCTTGCCCAGAGCTCTCATCGCCAGCACACACCACACCAATTATCACTGAATCGCTATTCCTCTCCTCTTTATATAGCAAACCCATACCTTAAAGGAGCACTGCATTCTCAGAGGTAAAACTTTAATTACTTGGAGGACTGTAATAAGTCTGACACATCTTCTAGAACCTGGATCTCATCCATTGTCAATTTACTACTAATCTTTTATTCTCCCTTTACTTTGTTAAACCAAACATTCTTCAGATCAGGCAAAAGCCATCATCCCCAGTCTTGCATAACTAAGTAATAATCCCTATTTTCTTATTACAAACAGAACTTGAGATATGGAAAGGAAAGGATGGGTTTTAAATGTTCATACTGAACGACAGGATTTTGGCAATCCCCTTACTTAACAGCAGTATAAAACTCAGTGCTCCTCAGTGCTCAACTCCTGGAGCTTAAAATACAAACATGATAATGTTTTGTCTAGAAGAAATGTATTAGCAGGCCACGGTATTGCTGCACTATTAACAGAGACCACTCTAAATCAAATTCTCAGCTGTGCTATGAGGTGGGGCTACGTGGAATCTTCATACTAATCCTCTATTTATTTCACGGGGAAGGTTCAGTTTTTACAATTACAATTCTCTTTCTCTTTTCATTTTAAGAGTTCCCTTGGCATGCCTCACTTTCTACCCAGCTTTTGTGCGTGCACCCATGTGGCGAACCAAGATATCACACCCAACATCAGCACCTCGTTAGTACTTGCTTCTAGGGAGAAAAGAAATCCAAAATGTGTAGGAAGCAGGAACATTTTCAATGTATGTCAACCAAGCAGAGGCTGGCTTACCACCTCACATGCCCAATCACCTGAAAGGAGGTTGTAAGTGAGGTGGGAGCTGGCCTCTTCTCCCAGGTAACAGTGATAGGATGAGAGGTAATGGCCTTAACTTGCACCAGGAGAGGTGCAGGTTGGATATCAGAAAGAATTTCTTCTGAGAAAGAGTGGTGAGGCACTGGAACTTGCTGCCCAGGGAGGTAATGGAGTCACCATCCCTGGAGGTATTCAAGAAGCATGGAGATGTGGCACGTGGTTAGTGGGCATGATGGGGATGAGCTGGTGGTTGGACTGGATGATTTTAGAGGTCTTTTCCAACCGTAATGAATCCGTGATTCTATGATACTGTGACACACATTATTCTATAGCTTTCTTTACATGTCCTTTGCTTTTCACACCTAATCAGCACTTTTTTCCTATCTTTACGTACCAGTCCTGAATTCAACCTGCCTTCTTGACATTTCAGACCTAAATTAACACACCTATTTTTTTCCTATATTTAAAAAATAGGTTTAGAATATGTCTATTTAAATGTCTTTTATAACTCATCCTCTGAATTCCCTGAGCTGCCAGGATTACAGCACTACTTCCTCCCTGATTTCCCCTGTGCATTTCTCAGTGCCAAATCTAGAAATCTGTGAGGTGGAACTGTCTTAAATTGCTTAAGTCATAACTGCATTCCTTCAACCTGACAAATGTACACTTTGTTATGTAACAGGCAGCCGAGGTAGACCATACAGAGAAAGCTTTAAGTGTTGTCTCAATTAAGTAATCTTCATGTCTTTGCTTTTTCAGCTTTTTCCACCTCTGCATTTCCAAAACACAGTGAGTAACAGTGGAGTGATGGCACAGGGCTTGAAAGATAATTTGTAAGTGCGGTTGAGGAGTTCACCCCTTGATGCATGAATCCGTGGCTCTCCAGACTGTGCTTGAAACAGCCTCAGCCAGTCCCAGAGCTTCAGAGCCAGCTACTCAGCACACCTCAGCCCCTATGTGCTGAGGCCCCTACTGGAAGCTGCGTTGCTTCCCGTGAGTCACTACCTCCCCCTTTGCTGCCACAGAGGCACCCGCATCTGCTAAGGGAAGCCCGGTGCCTTCCTGTCGCCAGCACTAGCCTTGTCTCCAGCTCTGTCCCCAGATTTTCTGACCCTAGCTCTGACTGACTTGTCATCAACACATGCAGAATTGATTCTTCCAAGCAGCTCCCATTTTATCTATTGTATGGGTAGAACATCTCTTTCTTTAGAAAGCATGGGACATGTCAGTCATCCAGGATATGCTGGAATTCTGGCGGCATCCAACATTCCATTTTCACATCCTCCTTTTCAGGGAACAAGGGAAGTGTAAATGAATATTGGCAACATTGCACGGATAATTTTAATTTCCTTTCTCAATCTTTTGACTTCAGGAATTCTCATTTCCTTTTTTTTCTAGATTAGTCAGTTCTCAATCAATGGAATAAAAACACAGAACATGAGTAGTTACTGAATGACTTCTACCAGTCTTCCCACAGTTGAAGGGAAGCTGCCACCATCATTTCAAATCTGCTTTGAGGAAATTACAAATCTGCTTCATAAAGAGAAATATGCAGTCAGAACAGATCTAGACTTCCATAAGCAATCAGAAATTTAGAATTTAGAAAGTAAGGAGTACACGTCAATGACACCAGAATTAGTTTAAGAACAGAGAAACTGACAGATCTTGAAACACCATTGTCAACTGGGGCTCCTTATCAAAGCCTTGTGAAAATGTTTCCAATGTGAAAGTTTGAGAGTTCCAATTTGAAAGTTGTTTAGAAGAAGAAAGTATATTTTGGAGTAACATATCTTCAATCTACCAGGAAAAGTGATTGATAACATTAAAGCAATGGCTTGGAGCTACAGGTAGATACCTACCTTCAGATTAAGAGATGCAGATACTTTCTCTTGTAATTTTGATGGTTCACAATTGGAACAAACTACTTAATGAAATTGTGATTTGTTCATCCTTTGATTCTTTTATATCAAGATTTGATATGAAACAGGGACTGGGTATTATCGTATCTGATCTAGAGATCACCTGGAAGAAATACTGATCCCATATGACTGAATTTTTAGCAGTTGAACCATATGTATGCTTTTGGATCCTTACCTGACTGTAAGAAAGCCAGAACAAACTATTATGCCGTAAATAGTACAGTTAATCAGCAAGGCTAATCTCAATTGCAACAGTAAAGAGCACTGGTCCCAGTACTGACCCCTGGGGGACACCACTTGTCACTGATCTCCATATGGACATCGAGCCATCGACCGCTACTCTCTGGGTACAATCTCACAACCAGTTCCTCGTCCAGTAAACAGTCCACCCATCAAAGTTATTAAATGCGAGTAAAAAGACAGTGTTACAGTTTTGTTTTCTTTTTAAATAACAAAATATTTTACAGCTTAGAAGTACAGTATTTGCAGATGTCTGTTACTTTAAAAAATCAATGAATTGATTTAGTACGCTTAAATACAGAAAACATAGGCTAATATGCAAAAGCATCAAATTAAAGAAATTCAGTTTCACTATTTTGCTTTTCTTAAAGAAATTGCACTTGTCTCTTGCAAACTTTTGACAGATTTCTATTTAGAGATATCACTTCCTAAGCCAAATGGAGTGATGTTTATTCCTCAGATTTTCACTTACATATTCATTTTACTAATTAATTTGGCCACACCAAAGTTTGCTTTCTCAGGGCTTGAGGCAGACAATCAGTTGTAAACAACATAACTCCTCCACACACCTACATCCTTTAATCCACTTGAAATTGCTGGTGATACTTAAATAAACATCACATTCTTGTTCTGCATACCTCAACAGAAGTCAGCAAGCAGAGTCCCATAATTGATTGGTTCTGTTATAATGCCACTGCATGCTAATACTGAAGGAAAAGGATTTGACAAAACACACAGCATGAGAAGTTTGACATAGCAGCAGCGCACTGAGCTGTTTTTTGGAGCAGAAGGCACGCGTGAGCTGACATTCCCACTGCTGGAACTCAAGGAGTGAGCAAACAGTGAAGTGTGTCACAGTCGGTGTCACAGCATCCTACACCAAAGGTGATGGAAGCCTCTCTCATTCATGGCATATTTAAAGAGACCATCCTATAGTGCTTGTATCTGGCTCACACCAACCTGCAGTCTCCACACAGCCGCCACGGGAAGCACTTCTGGTGGGAGGATGGAAAACACTGCCTGGTACACAGTGGGAACCCAGTCCTGCAGTGCTTGTGCGAACAGCTCTGCCAGCACGGATTGAACTTTAAACACCAAACCCTAAATCAATAACACTGCCTGCCATTGGAGAGTGGGTTTCCAGCCATGCTGATGCACAGGCAGCTGTTCTTTTCAAGCAAAACTATGGAGTAAAACTACAGAACAGGAAAAAAAAAAAAAAAAGTTATAAATCAGGAAATTTTA
This sequence comes from Gallus gallus, assembly GCF_016699485.2. Lineage (NCBI taxonomy): Eukaryota > Metazoa > Chordata > Aves > Galliformes > Phasianidae > Gallus > Gallus gallus. Next base: position 77,560,963 of record NC_052535.1, read on the forward strand.
TACTGACCCTCAGCTGCAGAGAGATCATGGGCTGCCATCCAACCACAGCTAGGAGAATGCTGATCTACTATTATGCAAGTTATCTCCCTGGGCAAACTGTGCTGAGACCTGTGCATAAGTGGTGCCAGTCCACACTCCTTAGGAGCAGCCCACACCTGCACATAGGAGATGGGGCTGCACAAAGGACTGCTGTGCCAAGGACAGCATGACATCCTTTGGATGGGAGTGGGGCTCAACTGACCAAAGTCAACCTAGAAATGAGCTCATGTCTCTCTTTCAAGAGACTTTGGCTGCTGAAGAAATAGAGATGCAGTGTGTTATTGATATTTCTAACACACTGCCTCTTGAAAAAAATAATATAGATCAGATGCTGGCAAATACAGATCTATTTCAATAGATTAAAACCGTGCCTTAAATAAATTCCTGGAAAGCCTTTTTACCACTGCCCTTCCCACTGAGGCTTCCAGTTCTTTCATTCCGTACAACCATTCCACTTTGAGTTCTCCTGGCAAAACAAAGAACACTTCTGCAGGGAAAGAACAAATCAAAGCCACTTCGTAAAGTCCAGAAAACATCAGAAGTGCCAGCAGTGGAGGAGGAAGGTCTCACTCAGGAGACCTCGTACCGGTGTTATTTTTACAGGTACAGGAAGGAAGCAATCACGGGCGAAGGAGGGATAAGGGGGGGTCTGCTTTCCGTAGTTAGCAAATTATTCCTACAGGCCCGCATTGTCAGTTGCGTTAATTGTTATTATATATATACATCTTTATTATGTCTTTTATCCACATACAGGCGAGCGGCGGCGCGGATAGACGCACATACCGAGCTCTCCGCTCGCAGCCGCCCGACCGCTGCCCCCGCCCTTGGGACGCCCGGCGCCGCCCCGGCCCACGGGGGAGCGGCGGCGCCCAGCCCGGACGGCCCCGTGTGCCCGCCCTCAGGACGGGGAGGGGGAGCGCGGCCGGGCGGACCGAGGACGGGCGGCGGGGCCATGACGCGACGGCGGGGCGGGGCGGGGGCCGTACAAACGCGCTGGCGGCGGGCGCCGGGCGCCGCTTCCAGGCGGGTGAGGCGGGCGGCAGCGGGCGCTCCATCCGCCGCCACTGCTGCTTCTACCACCGGGAGCGCTTCCCACGGCTGAGGTACCCGCGGGCGCCCATGGCACAGCACGGCGGGTGCTGCCCCACGGCTCCGCGCCCCGGCGGTGAGTGATGCGCGGGGGTCCCGCGGAACGTTTGGGGTGCGGGCTGCTGGGCGAGAGCGGAACCCCGCTCGCTGAGGCAGCCTTCGGGAGGCATCGCTGTCGTGGAGCGGGGCGGGGGAGAGAGTGGGAAGAAAGTGGGGTACGCGGCCAGTAGGTCTGTTCCGATCTGACCCCTGGGCAGTCTGATTCTTTAGCTCCCGGTAGGTGATGTGTCGGAGCGACGGAGGCACGGCAGGCGGAGTGCCGGGCGTGGGAGCGGCGTGGCGGAGCGCAGGGCTCCTAGCTGACGGCAGGGCAGCTCGCGTTGCTCCGTTCAGCATCTCTGTTCGTTCCCACGGCGGGCGCTGGAACCGGGCAGGTGCAGCGCGCCCAGCTGGAGGACGGGATGGGCGCGGGGCAGAACCTTCCCTGGAGCCCACTTCTGTTTTGCCTGTCATAGGTGAGCTGCCCGGAATAGAACAGCGCAGGCATAGGGCACTGCTGGTCTCAGCGTGTTCCAGGGCTAAGGATGAGAGAGGTTCAAATTTTGGGGGATGAAAAGATGCTGGGAGGCTGCGGTGGCAGTCTTGATCTGCTCTTGTTTTTCAGCCCTTGATGAGGGAAAAGCACCCAGCTAGATACAAGCAATTACACCAGCTTCATTGGCTGGGAGGTAATGTAGAGGGCTCTTCTCCCTGTGCAGTAAGTTGAGGGCTTTTGCTGTTCCAAGACTGTTCCTCTTTGGGGGAGCAAAAATATCTGGGAAGTCCTGGAATACCAGTATTGAGTGGTGTGGGGATGGGGTGCCTGCAGGGACATCCTCTTGGCACGGGAGACCCCTTCACTGCCTGCTCTCACGGTGAGCCTCTGCAGTGTGTGTGGCGAGTCGTGCTTAGTAGAACAGGTTCTCTTCAGTATATGCCCATAAATTGTCTGGCTTTCAAACTCCATATGCAAATGATAAAATATTACTATATTTTATTTATTCACATCTGCCTTCGCAGTTATATATCTGCCAGCATTTCTTGCGCTCCTGAACAAGTGCATTTCCCACCTTGCTCAGAAATGAGCACCTTTCAGTAACAGTGCAGCTACTGGCATCAGCTGTAGCTCTCTCACATATCCAGCCTTTCAGCACCCACCTTTTTTTTTCTTTTTTTTTTTTTTTTTCCCTTTCCCTTTTTGGAAAATGCAGGTTTTTTGATAGTACACCATCAAATGAGTGCCTGCAGTAGGTCAGTACCAAGATTATACATCTGAAGCCGAGCCAGCTGCTGCAGTGGGGAGGCACTGGTTTAACAAAGCGAATTCCAACCCCAGAATTGCCAGGTTCTCATCCATGCACCTTCCTTGCAAGGACGCTACCTTGGTTATTCTGAATTAACTGGAAAAATGCACAGACATCACACAAAATCAGAGTGCATAAAAAACAGTTTTCTAATCCACAAGGATACGTGCATGCATAGATACACAGAGGAAGCCAGAAATGTTTTTAGCCTATTGACCAGCCTGGGATTTCTCCCTCCCCACCCCCAGAAATACCACCCAGAGCCAAGAAGCTACAGCCACCCCAGATGGATGCATTTCCCTGAGAAGTTTTGATAATTAGAGTGTGAGACAGCTGTATATATCCCTGGGCAGCCCAGGATGGAAGCTCCAGCTGGGTCACCTCACTTCCCACTCCCGAGCAGGAAGGTTCCCTCCAGGTCACCACACAGTGCTCTGCTCGGTAAAGGGATTGGGTTAGTTAAGTCTAATACAGACACGACCTCACCACTGCTCTGCTCCTGTATTATTCTGAAGTTGAGTACCAGAAAGAAGGCAGACAGAAATCAGCTTTGAGTCTAACCTGAAAGATTACTTAAGGGGTTACTTACATTTATTTTCTTTTTAATGTTGTTTATATTGCCACTTTCAATATCTCGCTGGTGTTTGAGACAGGGCCCACGTTGGTAGAGTGGTAGGAAAGTGTTGCTTAGCAAAGGCAGTGGAAATGGGATTGCCTCTTGTGCTGTGTTCTTCTTGTAGTTAAGGTGAGCCTTTGTACAGAAGGGGGGCAGGACAGATAGAGCTGCCTTTCACACAGATTGTTTTCCCAGGGAAAGGTTTGGTGAGTTAGAATGCAACTCTGTGGAGTGCATTTCTGCTTCCTTATTTGGTCATGACACATTTTGGGGGGGAAACTGAGGCAACTTCTGCTTTTTGAATGGAATGTTTGGGCTTCTGGGGGTACAGGGAAGGCAGTGATACAGCGTGTTTCCCTCTCTTTATGGGGAAAAAAGTCCTGCAAGGTGCTAAGCGATTGCTAGAAGAAGATGGTATGGGGATTCCATATTATCATTCAGTACAAAAAAAGTTCTGTGCATTCCGAGCTTTTCAGGTTTATTTTTATTCTGCTGTAATGTCCTATTTTCCTTTTACCTGCATGAGGTTCTCAGGAATGTAGGGTATTCTCTCTTCTAAAAAATTTTTATGATCTCCTGGCATGAAATGTTGCAATGGTCCCTTCTGACCTTAAGAAAAAGAGTGCAGCGTTATATATAACCACAGTCTATTATAAATTTCCTACTTTATTGCTCACACTGGAGCTGAACTCCTTCTTTAAAAGGGACGAACTGGTGACCTAGCTAATTTGTATAAACTGTATTTATCACAGCAGGTGCAGATGTGGAGCAGATCTCAGCCAAAAATACTTTGTATCAAGTCAACCTTGCTCAGCTTGCTATGTTCCCCTAACCAAAATTTAGGGACTTCTTAAGAATACTTCCAGAGTCTTGGAGCAGATAGGTAATATATCTCCCTAACTGCACTGAAATGATTATTAGATTTCCTAACATGCTGACTATAAAAGTGAAACCCGTGGTTTATTCTCTACTCGTTGTGCAGTATATTTTAATATAACTCATGGAATGTAGTCTAAGGAATAGGTGAGCAATATCACTTAGGCAGTACAATACACATTAATACAGTTTCTTACCTTTTCACCTCCCCTCTTAATACACAGATAGCTATTTTTAATATATAATAAGGTGATCAATAGTTTATGCCCCTAGAGGTCTATGACTTCTGTTGTATGTAGTTCTGGTTAATGTAATGCAGTTGTTTCTGTAACACTCGCTAAAGTAGGCAATTGCCTGCAGTTAATTAGTGAAAACTGGAGTTTATGCATTTCATTGGCACATGTTGCATCAAACTTTTTTAAAGCACAGTTTCAAAACTGTATGTGGGGTAGGTGTGGGAAGCTCCTCTTCACAAAGAGGACATTGGGAGGCCACTTAACAGTTAAAAACAGCAAAATAGTATATTTCCAGGTATATTTTGAAGAAAATGAGATGCTTTATAAACGAGATCAGATGGGGGAAAAAAATGCATTTGCTCCTTTTCTGTTCAGGAAAAGCTCTTGACTGATCTGTAAGTGATAGCTGTGTGTTTTGTGCTAATGGGATACAAAACACCACTTGAAAGAGCTCATACAAACAACTGAGGAATGTATCTTACGAAAGACACCATCTCCTCTTAGAGGGGATAAATATACACTGTTCATTTCAATGACCTAATGAGTTTCAAGTACACTGAAATTGATCTAGTTCAGATTTCTTAAAATGCATCTCTGAATACAAATGTTCAGATCACTGGCTTTTCATTAGTACAGAAAGGTTTTTGTAGGGTTAGCTCAACTATGGATTTTTCTCCCAATGGAAGGCCACGTAGTAGATGTGTGAGCACAGCTAGTTTTAACCAGTGATGTTAATCTGACTTCTGATTCCCAAACTTGCAGTTCTAGGGCACAGGGAGAGGCAACCCACGAGCTGTCCTGCGGTTCTATCCCATCTGCAATACTGAGAATACCTTGAAGAGCAGGATGCCTCCCTCCAATTCTCAGCTCTGGTGTCCCTCTAGAGACAAATCTCAGCAACTGATCTGTAGTTCACAGTTGGGCCAGCCTGGATTTTTGGAGATGTATGTGAAGATTGCTCCAGTGAAGAGCTTCAGCTCCACAAAGAGCAAGTGAGGATGCCTGAAACTTAACGTGGTTTTCCTCAATACCCGGGGAAAACATAAAACTACAGTTTCTGTATAACGAAGTTGAAGACATCTCCACGTGCATGGAAGGGTTCATATAGTCATCTTCTTCCCAGTCACTGTCTTGGCGGCAGATCCATTAGCTCTGCTACACCTCTTGGTGTGTTGATTGTTTGTTTGTTTTGTGAAGTATTCACTGTCAGGTTGCCAGAAGCCTGTATCTCCCACTTAGGGCTGCCCTACAGACAGTCCTTATGTTCCTTCCCACCTGCTCTGACAGCCAACTTGATGTTCTTTGGAAAGTTCAGCTCTGAATGCACCCCCACACCACCCTCAGGCAAAATGAAGTTATCAATCTTATTTTGTTAATGCTAATAAAACTAAATGTTATATATAATTTAGGTAGTTTATGCCATCTTATTGAGAGAAGATAAACATACTGAGGCATTAAAATACCATGGTAATGCGTTAAGAGATAATCAGAAGTCATAAAATAGCGACATAAATTTCAAAGAGTACTGTAATATGCTTAAAAGTCATTGAAATGCGACAGCTGCACCCTTCATTGTGTTTAGTGAGAAAAGGTTCAATTTATTTCCAAATTACTATTACTTTTGGAAGGGGTTTTAATCATGAAAGCTGATCTGATTGGCACTGTCCACACCGAATCTTGTTGAATAAATAGTATGGCACATTTTACTAATCAATTGGAGAAAGCTGAAGAAAAGCTTAAGAAAAAGCAATTAGACTTCTTGAATAGTCTTGGTATAATCTTCAAAGCGTCATTTAACATAAACTGTTTCTTTTACCAGCTTGCTCGTTTACTTGTAGCAAATGCAATGGTAATGACTGTCAGTTAAATTTTTGTATTAATCTGAACTACAAAGTCACCGAGTGCAGTCATGTATGCTCTGCATGACTTGTGGAGGCAGTGAAGAGAATTCTTAAAGCAGGAAAGTAATTTGGCAGAGTGGCTGCTATAAAATCTTCAGTGCATGCTTATTATTGTTGAAACAGTTTTTCAGACCCACAAATTATAAAGCTATGGAATACACGTTTGCATCATTTTATATAAACTGCAGTAATTCTAGCCACCAAATTGCAGATCTGCTCAAAGCATTGAAGAGGGCAGAGAGAAGAAGGCTGAATGACAACCAATTTACATGCAGTTTTATTCCTGGACACCGCTTTGCCCACACAACATATGTTTTGTGCTGAATTTAGAGGAACACTCGCGTCCATTGTGTTGCATTAGTCTAACACAATGCAATAACTGGTTCAGATCTCAAACCCGTACTGTTTGAAAGCAACAAAAGACTCCAGAAGGAGGAAGCAGACAAAGCTTTATTGCTTGCAAGTGAAACAAGCTTATATGTTTGAAATAGCATAATTACTGACATGGTTCATTGGATGTGCATAAGGACAGTAAATGCTATGGATTCTGTAGGAATCCACGCTGTGGAACACTCCTACAGAATCTATAGCATTTACTGTTTTCACGCTGTGGAACACTTGATGCATTCCTGATCTGCACCTAAACAAACACTTATGGAGGAAAAAAAAAATCAAACTCTATATGGCTGAGTTATAGGACACTGTGTTCTTCTGAGACTCATGTTGCAACTGAAAGCATTGTTTTGTTTATTTAAAAAAAACAATGTCCACCCCCTCCCCCTAGGTATTTTGGGTAAGAACAGGAAGACTGACGCTCAAGGGAATACCTGCAATGTGTCCTTTGATACCACACCTGTAATATCCCACAAGTGAAGAGCAATGCCAGCCAAAACAAAAGTAGAGTTACAGTTAAGAGGCGCTTTTAACCAGGTTTTACTTCCCCTAAAACTTTCCTGTGCTGTGCTCAGCCATGGAAAGCCTTGAGTAACATGGAGTTGGTGGTGGAATACTATGCAAACTATGAATTTAAAAACAATAATCCCAAATAAAATAACATTGCTAAGATCACTGTGTTTTCTTATTAATATCTGAGATTAGTAGCTAATCTTAGCTAACCCTAAGTTAATCTTTCCAGAGGAATAGTGCTTATCACACAACTCGGCTGGAAGCAGAACATATTTCAAACTGACTGCTATAGAAATAAGGGTTCCTACCATTAGGTTTTAACTCCTTTCAACATCAATTCAACCTGTTCTCTGAAATCCTATTATGCTTTTCCAGTAAGGTGTTAGGACAACGACTCAGGCTTGCTATTTATGGAGCTTGTAACTCTTAAAATATACTCTACAGTAAGTGGCTATTCCTTTAATCTGTGACCTTAAAATTCAAGAAGAGTTGATGTTTTCTTGCTCTTATGTTCTGAGCTGCCCATCGGGCACTGATCTAAGTAGGCCATTTGCTCAGGCTACTAGTAAATGAGATGGCAGAATATTTAGTGAGGACATCAACCATATATTTACTAATACTGAATTATTTGCCATCCAATCCATCCTCCCAACCCCTACCTCTCCCCCCCATGACAACTTTAGTGAGGGGCTAATAACTAGGATTATTTCTTTTTGAAACTGAAGTAGATTTAGTTGAGAATGGTGAGGACAGGGAAAGAGAAACAAAAATTGACAGCTGAAGTGGAGTTCTTTCAACCACATAAAAATGTGGTAAAGAACAGAGACAGAAAATGGAAGAACAACAAATTTCTCTGCCAAGTTTTCTCACTATCAGACATCATAGAACAGCCTAGGGCACAACTTTGTGTCCAAGACAGGACATGGCCCTGAGTTCACAGCCCACGGGCACCCAGAGAAGCACAGTTCCTTTGACTACAGACGCATTGAGGCACACTGCTTTCCTCTCCTCCCAGCCTTGATTTCTGCTTCCTAACAATACCACTGCCTTGTAGCTCTTTACAAGTGATTAGAAAAGGGAAAGCAGAAAAGTAATAATCAGTAGCAAGCATGAGGAAGCCAGCTTGCTCCATTCAGGATGGAGTCGTGACCTCTGTAAATGCAAAGCTATCAAACAACTTTCTAGATGACTTGGAAACACGTCATTAGTCCCTGTCACACTGGGACTTAGCTTATTGTGGAAAAGTCATTAGCTTCTTTTCAGATTCTCTGGAGAATTTCCAAAACCTAGCCCTTGCAGTTCCTCAGGTCGTTCATATGTAATTTCTTATTTCAGCCCTCATTAGTTAGTACAGTATGCATTGTTCTGAGCTTAAATTCATAATTATGGTAGCCCAGTAAGGCAGAGCAGTCATATGCTCTGCCGTCATGGCTTCCACTTCTAAATGGAGTTAGACAATACCACAACAACACTTATAATACAATAACACCAGCCCTCCACTGAGCTTATAGGACTTATAAAAGTTTCCAAATTTAGAGAGCTGTTATACACAGCCAGCTCATAACACGACCATCCAACAGATCTGTATGTGTGAGGCCATTTTAATTTCACTCCAAGCGCTGCATTTAAAATCCTGACCTTTTACCTTAAAAAATTTCTTTTCTTTAATAAATAAGTAAAGGATAAAGTTAGTTGTTTATATCAGACTGGTTGTCTGACTCTGGAAATTACCTTCAGCAATATTCACTGCGTATTTTGTCCATGAATATTTTGACTGGGACCACAGCTTTTAGTGTTTCATTGGTGCAGCCTTGCTATAATCTACAGTTTCACTCAGAGCCCTTCCTATCTTCTTTCTGTGAGAATGTGGCCTTCTCACATTTCTCTCCATATCTCATGAGCCTTTTTCCCTGGAGGCTTTACTTTCAGGTTACTGTCATAGCATAAATTCATAGAATGGCCTAGATTGGAAGGAACCTTATAGATTATCTAGTTCCCTTAGGAGACTACATGACCTTCTTTGAGGAAGCTTCCTTGTTCACACCCTTTGTTTTGTTTCTAAAGTAGACCTATTCTTGCACATTTAAAAACAAAAAAAAGCACCACTTCAATTCCACTGAAATCAAATTTAAAAATAATAAAACTCTAAATCTTGGGTCTTAGAAAGAGTTTGAGAATATTCATGTCTCCTGGTGACTTGCAATCATTTTTTCATGGCATTATTGTATGTGGCTGTCTTTAAAGAATTTAATTCTCTCCGGTGATTTATGAGGCTAGAGTTCAGAAATCTAAAGAAGTTGGTTCAGTTTTGAAAATCAAAAGATACTTGCAGCGTGGCGTTAGTACTAATATAGCTGACTATAAAATAATGTGCCTGTCTTATTTTCTTTTTTCTTTCTTTCTCTCAGAAAAGTTTCTGTTCGAGAAATACGCACCCACTCAGCAAAACAAAAACAACTTTTAAAGGTTGTTCTCGGTAGAAATCACTCCATGCCCCATTACCTGCTTGAGTGAAACCAGACTAAAGAAGTTCTGTCATGGCAGCTTTTCTGCTGGGAGCTGTGCTGCTCATTGTTCAACCTCAGATAGTGCCTTCTAGACCGGCTATAAATTCAAAGGCTGAGACTTCTGCTCAGTCTGCTCAGAGAGAGCTTTTAAAGAAAACATCTCAGAAAAATGACTTCAAGGAAAACATTCATTCTAATGGATCATGCCGGCAGCTGCCACAGACTATCATTATTGGAGTGAGGAAAGGTGGAACAAGAGCTTTGTTGGAGATGCTGAGTCTTCATCCTGATATTGCAGCAGCAGAAAGTGAAGTCCACTTCTTTGACTGGGAAGATCATTATAGAAATGGATTGCAATGGTATATTAATCAAATGCCATTCTCTTATCCCCATCAGATCACAGTGGAAAAAACTCCAGCATATTTCACATCACCTGAAGTGCCTGAAAGAGTTTATAACATGAACCAATCCATGAGATTACTCCTTATTTTAAGAGACCCAAGTGAGAGAGTACTGTCAGATTACACCCAAGTGTTCTATAACCACATGCAAAAGCACAAGCCGTATCCCTCCATTGAACAGTTCCTGATTAAAGATGGTGAACTCAATGTGGACTACAAGGCAATAAACAGAAGCTTATACTACATTCACATGCAGAACTGGTTGAAGTATTTTCCCCTTGATCATATCCACATTGTAGATGGGGATAAACTAATCAAAGATCCCTTTCCAGAAATAGAGAAGGTAGAGAGATTTTTGAAATTATCACCACAGATAAATGCTTCAAACTTTTATTTCAATAAAACTAAAGGCTTCTACTGCCTAAGGGACAGTGGGAGGGAGCGCTGTTTACACGAGTCAAAAGGACGAGCTCACCCACAAGTAGATACTCGGTTACTTGAGAAACTGCATGAGTATTTCTATGAGCCCAACAAGAAATTTTTTGAGCTTGTTGGAAGAACATTTGACTGGCACTCATCTGTGGCAAGTTAGTGGTAAATGTGAGAACCTATGTTCTGGTGTAAATTTAGAAACTTTAAAAAGGGCATTTAAGCTATAATTTATTTGTAAAAATTCATAATTACTTCTGTACAGTATTAGATTCACAATTGCCATATATACTAGTTATATTTTTCTACTTGTTAAATTTGAAAGCATTTTGTATTGTTTTTCATGGTTGTTAACATTGTGTATGATGTGTCTATATGAAGAAAGTAAATTATTTCACTGCAGAAGATGCTCTCTTGAGAATGTGTTGTCTTTTTAATAAATAAGAAATTCATTTCAACAAAACCCTTCAGAATTATTTGAATACTTCAATCTTTCTGAACTTTATCCTCTAGTTGCTAATGGATATGCTAAACTTTACATTTCCACTTCTATTGCTCTAAATTGTGGTCTAATAATTTCTTTTTATCTGAAAATATTCTTGTAATTTGAAAATTGTTCTATCCTGGTTTATGAAATTATTTCTTGATAATGTGGTGTTTATACGTGTTGGGACATGCATACCTAAAGGACAGTGGAAGACTGTCATGAAGCATGTTAACAGCTGTACTTACCTTCCTATTTAATGTTGTAGTAACTGCTCCTCAAATTCCTTCGCAGAACCCTACTAGTTTCACTGCAAACTTTTAAAGATTCTGTGGGGAGCAGCTCATGAAATCAGAGTTAAGTGCAGAAAATGATTAATCTAAAAACTTTCTACAGTCTGTGAATGTATATATCCTTCATTATGAAAGAGATGTTTGAGAGAAGAATATAAGCAATATAGGGACATTTTAAAGGCTGCTAACTGCTGTTCCTAAATTTTATGGCACACATTCTTTCCCATTACTGAAAATCAATGGTTACACCAGAAGAATTAGCTGGTCTACATTCTAGTAAGCAGCAGCTTCATTCTTATAAATATTAACACACTTTTACTTTATTGAACACTTTTCAATGAGTTGAGCAGCTGCTTCATGTAACTTAGAAGTGCTCGTGGGCTACTATTCAATTAATCTCTTTCCAGGAAATGTAAAGCCAAGCTTTGGATCCAGCCTCGGGTACCATGGAATTAACCCAAATTCCAGGAACTTTTATGGTCTTCCATCTGCTAAAAATGGAAGTTAGATGCTAGTACATTGGTAAAAGTTACAGCTTTTCCTATCTATGTTACTTCTGATGTTCCATTAGCCATCAATTTCTGGCATTAGAGTTAATCCCATTTCCACAGAAGGCTTACTATAGTACTTTCATTATGAGCTCCTAATTTTCATGTTATGATCTAAAATATACCCTTTGAACATTCAGTGACAATACCCTGTACATTTAAACTTGTTACTGATTGTTTCAATCCTTCATAAAATTTAAATAAATGTAGATAGGTTAATTTTTCCTGGTGAGATGGTTTAAACTTGGGCACTGTGACAAGGTACCCTCTGGATGCAAGTATCCCATATTATGCTGCTTGCATGAAAATTTGCAGATGCTTCCCCTCTATATCCCACTACTTGTGCACCTGCCCAAGCTGTATTCAACCTCAGAGAGGTTGTTGGTGTTTGTTTCATAAAGTAGACCTTTGATGAAAGCCTACTATGAAATGGTATTGTACTCAATAAAATATTTTCTGAATTGCATCTTTCCTTTCTCTTTGTTCATAATTTTCTAGTTTGAAAGATGAGTAATTAGGATTCAACTTCAGTTTAGTCTCCAGTTAAATGTTGCTTAAGAGTTCAGCTGCAGTCCAGTGGATTCAGTTGCTGGCTACTGGACTGTTGGCCTGCATGGTCCATTGCTGGGTCCACTCAGAATATATAAAGAAGAGTGGATAGTTTCTACTAGCAATAATGTTGCATCTTTCATGAGACAGATACCAAATATAACAGGCTTAATTAAAGTACCAACATGGAAAAGAGAAGCATTGGAGGTTGTGTGTAAAGAGGAACAGGAGGGTTTTTGATACACGTTATCATCCCATTTCCTTGCTAGATATGTAGGAGCTATCTAGATCTAAAACATTTTGACTCACAAGAAAGGCTCCCACCTTAGTATAGTCCCACCTTCACTTTTGTCTCCTTGTAGTCCGTTTCAGCTCTCTACTTTCAATAACTTTCTGCTGGGAAAGAAAAAGTTCTGCTGGGGTATGTGGCCATATGGGTACTACCTTTTCAGTCACAGAGCCAGCTGAATGTATGAAGGCAGGATACATCAAGTCACATAAGGCATAAGCGTACAATAATACCCTCAGTAATGACACCTGTTGGTACTGAGAATGTTTTTAGGTGTACAGTGTAACTTAATGCCAGTATTTTGACAGCAACTAAGCAGGGCACATCCTCTCACTCCCCATGTCTGTGTGGATATACCTCTGTAGAACAAGAAGCAGAGTAAGAACCATCAGCTGACCACTGCTCTGTTAGTAGTAGGACCTCATGCCATATTCTCTGTAGGATGAAGTGACCACTTCATGGGGCCATCCCGAAGCACAAGCTCACAGGACTCATGGCCAAAGCCTTCTGTTCAAAGGCATCCTCAGTATATCATACCATGGTATATACCTTGTGCAGGGATAACATGACTGTGCAGTACTTCACCCTGGAGCTTACTGTGTGATAGCTATGGGAATGGACAACCACTCACATCCCAACAAATAATAAAGGTAATATTTACCTGCCACTCATGGCTGAAATTCAAGCGTTACTTAAAACTAGGCTTCCGAGTGTGAATTCTGTTTTAGAAGAGCTACACTCACATTTCACACATGCATCACGGTATTTTCTTAAAGTGTGCTAAACAACAACAAAAATTCAAACAGAAGAAAGTGATGAGAGAATGAAAGAAAGAGGCTGATGTGCATTCCGGTTGGGATTGTAGAAACACAGTGAGCTTTGAAGTCATTCCATATTTATTTGTGTTAAAAACTCCCTGAAAATACCTTTCCATTGTCATGCCATACAGGTATTTGTTTTTGTAATACTCTACCATCTCAAGTTTAAAGTATAACCACTTGGGTGTAGCTACAGAGGCCTGTTTCTGCAGGACTGCTAGCCAAGTCTGTGATCACTCTTGCGACTGTAAAATAAATACAACATTTTATGAGAATCCAGTGTTCAATTCAAAGCCTACCGCTCCCCTTGTCTACAAGAAGAAAAGCCAATCAAGCTGTTAATCAGGGTGTCACCGCAGGACTAAGCTCTGCCCTTTGCTTCACAACATGGAAACGTGGATTAATGTGAGTCTTTGAAAGCAGACACCATACTTACAGAGGACAAAGTTTAAACTACAATGATTATTCTGCAAACATTTCTAATGAGTATGGAAAGAGAAAGAAGTCTTCTTGGGGAAAAAAAAAAAAAGTATATCTATATAACTTGTTTATTAATGTTGCTACAAGTTCTGTTGGTGCTGCATGTCCTTTGCTGTTCCTGTTCCTTATTTCTTGTTTCTGATGTTGGGGGTGAAATAATGTCTACTGTGTGTAAACCAACAGTGTTTTGGGGCAAATAATTGAAAAATCCTTTTGTAAATCTTGCTTGAGTCTGTTCAGTCCAGAAGTTTGACAGTGCTATGCTCATTGATTAGTGTGTGAGACTTACCAGCACAGAATATTTTAGACAGAAAATTCCTTATTTTGGGTACTTAAATCTAATTACTTCACATTTCTTTGTCTGTGTGCATTTTCAGAATCAGCTTCCGCAGAAAGAAAGACTTCTTATTCCTTGTCTTCCACACAGATTTTGAACGTGTAAAGAAATATAAGATGCTTTCTTCTGCTTTATTCAGGATGGCTGACCAGACTTCTAAGGAAGTTCAGATGTGCACCCTTCAGTTTAGAGGTTCTACATTAAAACTACTACTCACGGAAATATCCCTTCTCCTTTCTCCTTTTCAAAGTCTCTAACATCCAAATCCTAATTTGGCTTCCATTGTGAATGATCTTGCAGGAATATATGAAGAGATGTTATCTAATACAACAATAAAGTAATAAAAAGTACAGTAAAAATGATAGATTAAACTAATATCGCTAAAAAAAAAAAATGTATTGAACTTGCTAGTAGGTACATACCAGCTGAAATATTTGCAAGCACTTGCCCCCAGAGCTGTAAGTATCATTATTGTTTTCTCATTCTAATAACTTTTATTCATAGGGTTCTGCCTGAGTGCGTGGTTACATTGGAAAGACTGAACGTTCCATCTTAATTCCTTCATTATGCAATTGCATTGGCAAGGCCAGTTACAAACGGAAGCCATACAAAGATATCTGAGTGGGGGGAAAAAAAAACAAAAAAAACCCCAAACCCTCTTAGTGATGTTTTGCTTACCAAAAATAAATGAAATTGTGTTTATGTATTTTAGTTAATTAGTGAAGGAGAGCAGCGCTCTCTTTTCTTACAACAGTAACCCATCTATGGTAAATTTGCTGCTTAACTCCCACACAACAGTTTATACTGTTTTTAAGTCAATAGCACAATAAACTCAACAGTGATGCTGCAGATTTTAAATGCCTTCTGGAATATATAAAATATGCAAGTCAGAGTGGGGAGCAGCTGGATGCAGAGGAACAGCTGGTCTCATTGGGCTGAAAACATTTTTGTTTAATGATATGGGACATGAATTTTTTGGCTTGAATATCACTTTATGATGTCTGTGAAAGCAATGTCTTCAACTAACTTCCAAGTCAATAATACCGTCAGAATGACATCATCTTTTTAATTATTATTGATATTGTGCTCTGCCAAAACACACCCCAAACAGCAGGTGCATAGGGGATCCCTAACTATAAAAAAACAAGTGTAATGCAATGCAGACACATAACTTTAGTTATGAAGGCACAGTGGCTTGAACAGAGAGCTGTTCTGAAGAGAATGGCAAAATTCTTCTTGACTTAATTTGGATGTGGGCTACAGAAACAGAAACATGTACGCGTACACAGTAAAACAGCAGAGCAAATAACACACTCTCCCCTCCTGGGTTCTCAATCACTCACCATTCTTTCAACAATAATAATGATCTGTAATTGCATTTCCTTAAAATGAACAGGCCTGCCTCCAGGACTGGGTGCCATTCACACCAAATAAGTGCATCAAACAGCAGAAGTGTTTTTTACACCAGGCAGTTCTCAGGGAATCTCCTGTTACTGCGTTTTGTGAAATTCTTTTTTCCTCTCCAGTGTGCTGCTGTATCACATCTGTCCTATAGATCACTGTTGAATTAACTCTGTTAGAATGTAAATCAATTGTCTGATGGTATTTTAAATACCATTCAAGTAAACAGGAAACTACAAAACAATGGAATCTAAAATGTACTTTGTGTATGTTTGCTCTGGTATGTTTTTAACTTTAACTGAATAGAATTCAGCTTATTTGGTCTGCATCATTGCATTGCAGGAGCAACTATTGTCACACAGCCATAAGTGAGTAATTACCTAATGCACTTAGTAAATAGAAATGCATAATCAAAGGAACATATTGCTCTTACTGCTAGCACAGCAGTTTTATTATTGTCAACAGTGTGGCACTTACTCATGGTGTCACTATAAGTGGTAGCAGTATTTCTTTTGAAACAACGGAATCCGAGAATTGCTTTCTAGATGCATGTAGGAATGGCTCTGAACAGGAGTGCATGTTATGTAGTCACATAACAAACGTTTACTGAAATGAAACCAGTCCAAAGGTCATATAGTAAGTGTGCACACGCACACAAACACAGAATTCATAGAATCATAGAAAGGCCTGGGTTGAAAAGGACCACAGTGATCATCAAGTTTCAACCCCCCTGCTATGTGCAGGGTCGCCAGCCGCTAGACCAGGCTGCCCAGAGCCACATCCAGCCTGGCCTTGAATGCCTCCAGGGATGGGGCGTCCACAATCTCCTTGGGCAACCTGTTCCAGTCTGTCACCACCTTCTGTGTGAAAAACTTCTTCCTAATATCCAATTTTCCTAATATCCAAAATTGAACCATTCTGTATGTTTTTTAGTGTCTTATCATTCTCTTGCCTGAATTTGCATGTTCCCGTGCAAGGAGAGTAAGGTAAAAGGGACATGCAGCTGAAAGAGATCAATTAGTCCATTTCTACCATCACACTGGTTGGGGCTAGTGCTGGACAGCCACAGGTGACAAGGACACCAGGAGTAGATAGTAATGGAACACAGTATTCAGGGGAACAACTTACCATAGCTTCATTCCCTCTGTTCACATCTTTACATATGAAAAATAAGTGCTTTCATGAAGAAGAAAAAAAAAAAAAAACACCCAGCTTATTGCCCATTTCTTGTCTGTGCATCCCAGAGAAAAGGCATCTGAATCCATCTCTGAGTATTGGTTCATTCTCATGCCATAAGGCCTTTTTAAAAAGTCAGTACAGTATAATGCAATTAGGCTTATTATTCACCTAACTGTCTATTCTTCCCCTTTTTTGTTTTTAAATTTCTAGCAAGTTTTCCATCTGCTACAAATAAAAGGATTTGATGAATAAATGATTTACAGCCTGCCGCAGGAGTGGAGTTCATATTAAACATCCTTCAGACAGGAGACTTGCAAAAGAGGATATTTTCTCATAGAAAAAAGAGCATCTGTGGACCAGTTGGTTTCTTGCTGAATAAGCCAACTGGATATGATACTACTTTTGGCAGCTTCTTTATTCTTGTGTGGGCTTCCATTTATCCGACTGCCATAAGATATTTATTATTCAATATAGATCTATATTCAATATCATACATATCATGTTTTATGATGTTGGTATTGGCTTCCTAGGTTAATTATTTAATATCAAGCGGTGATAAAATTCTAGTGCTTTTTCATACTTAATAAACTCAAATCAGCTAATGCTCAGGCATTCATAAACTGGAAAAAAAAAAGAGAGAGAAAAAAAAGGAAAAAAAAAAAAGACAACAAACTGCCTCAAATGCTCCTTTCCTGTGAGTCATTCAAGAGCTTTTTTTTCACAGCCTTATGGAAAAAAAGTTAAATTTCAAGCATGGTAAATAAAGGAAAGGATTTACAGTTCCTTCCTTACAAATACAGCAATGCATAAAAATGGATTTTAACAAGTGAGTGAAGTGGAACAAGCATTGACAGCTCAGGAGAGGGAAGAGCCTTCTCTGCTCTCAGAGCAAGGGTAAAAAGGGGGTCACAGATGCAGTGGGGATGGTCCCTCTACCTTATCACGAGCAGGAGACTTTTGCTGCCTCTCATCCTTCACGAAAGGATGGTTTTTCTTCTGCAACTCAGATAATTAGCCTTGAACTGATCTGTTTAGCTGTGACTCTACTGGAAACAATGTTTTAAATGTAAAGGAGAATATAACTTCCTACAATTAACTCTCTTCTCTACATATATAACCTATGGTTTCCTGAAACAGCTGGGAGGATAACATGCTCAGTGCAGAGAGCAGGAATACATTGCACTGATACTGCTGCTAAGCTCTTCATTGTCTTATTCAGGAGACAGCTTTGGCATTGCTCCTGTTCACTGAAGGATCTTGGCTCTTTCCAATTGCAGCCTTTTCTTTGGCAGACTGGCTGTCAACTCTTGTGTTTGTCCCATAATAACTGTTTACTCAGAGATGACGCCTTCTAAATTTCTTTTTCCCCAAACTAGTGATTCAGACGGCAGTTTCAGCAGACATTATCAGCAGCTGGACAATCAAAGACAGTTGTAGTAAGATCTGTGCCAGGACAGGACTGTATTCAGCCATAAAGGAATCTAAGCAAAAACTGTTTTCTCAGCTGCACCAGGTCATCATGCAGTTCTGTAAACAATCTTCCCAACCAACACTGCCACTAAACTATAGCTTATTGAACTACAGGTACTACAGCATAAACAGGTCTTCAGGTATTTCAGCACTTTGAGATATTCCTGTCCTCTCATCTCCTGATAATTGTACTACCAGTCCTTAGAGTGGTACAGTGCAGTAGGCAGTTATCCTGCGTACTGGATGAGGATTTTTTTAATACATTTGCTTTAAAGTGCTGGCCATGCAGAAACAAGAGAAGGGGCATCTTGTGGCTAATGTAGGGTGCTTTGGCATGACATCTTCATCTATTGGATCTGGTTCAGACAAACCTGTGAACTGACAAACACACTTGACACAAATGTTTAAGTGGAATGAATGCCCATAGCTCATTTTTACATCTTCACTGGTGTTAGACATAGCAGTATTCAAACACCCTAGGTAAGGAAGAGCATGACCTCAGAACTTGTTTGTGAGGACACTGCATTGCAGACTGGTCTAGTGAGAAGTTGGTAGATAACAGTAATATTTTTTAAAGATATTTACATATCTGGAAATGCAGGAAGCTAACAAATGGAATTTTCAAAAGCACTTTTGTAAATACCGGGTTCTTTGCAGATGCATGCATGTGGTAGCTCTCATAGCCATCTGAAGGTTTGGTGAATATTGTCACCTGGAAAAGGGCTCTACCTCTGGTAAAACAACACAAAACAAAACATCGAATTTACGGCTGGCAGAAAAATGTGACATTTAAAATATCTACAAAATGGAATGAAAAAAATAAAATCTTCTAATCTTTAATGACACCTATGGAAAGAAAGGTCATTTCACTGTAACAAATATCATTATTGTGTCTAGGCCATCTCCAGTGGTAAATTTACTGTAGCTTACACAAACTTCTTAGTAATCTTGCTTTCGCCTTAAGCAAAAGTTAAACAGAAAACCAACCAGTGGGTGGGGGAAACCTTCTTCAGTTCTGTTGCCTTTGGAATATTTGCAATCCTATCACAGGAATTCAGCACCATAAGAAGTAAAATAATAGAAGAAACTCAAATAATCACATTAAGTATACAGACCTTAGACATACCCTAGACTTTTCCAGAAAATAAACTAGACTCTCGACTTATTTAAATCACTTTTTTCTCATATAATTAATACTTTTCATCTGTGGAATGAAAGAAGAAAACAGAAACTATGTATAGTTGTTCCATAGTCCCTCTGTACTGCTGTAATAGTGTAAAGGACTTTATTAAAATGAGACTGAAGACTTTCCTCTATAGACCCAGAAAAGAATAAGAAAGGATATTCAGAGATTATTTGGACATCCTTCCTAAAGCAACTGCTACAGCTGTACAATAGCAAATAAATAAATAAAATAAAATTCCATAGCAGAGTTTGGTAGAGCCAGATATTGTTCAAAGAACAAGAATAACCACGTATAATTTAGTTAGACTGCAAGCACTCATGAAACAACTCGTGTCCCATAAAATCCCCTCCACTAATATAAGCACATTTCAGTTTTTAGTTCCTGCCTGTCAATCCACCTCATGCTATGCAACTTGCTTGCACAGATTTAACTTGTTCACTCTTTTACAGAGCTAATTTAAAACTATGCCTGCTCTACAAATTTTCCAGCAGGGCAGTCAATAATCTACTAACTTGATATGTTGCTTTACAGTTTATCACAAAAAAGACAATGAAGTTAAATGCAGCAGAAGGATGCAGACAGCCCCAGCAGTTATGGTTCATGGCTAGTATGTTCTGCAGCCCAAACTAAAGATTTGTAGTGGATCAAGTTATTTTTCTTTTTTATCCCTAGAAAAGTCTACTAATTTCTTGTATTTTGACAGCTGTAGCTCAAGCGTGAGGGAGAGGCAGCATCTGAATGAAAACAGATTTTTTTCTTCTGGCTTTCAGGAAGCTTGTCTATCAGTAAAGAAAGTAGGTTTTTTAATATATATTTTAAATGTTTTCCAGTGTGGTAAGTGCATGCCTTACGCAACAGAAGTGTCAGTTTTCTTCTTTCCAGTTCATACTTCAAAATGAAACAAACAGAATATGCAGATGTTGCTACTGAGGGAAATGGCAATTAGCTTATGCAGGCAAGCAGTACAGCAATAAGACAAGCAGACAACTACAGGCTGGTCTGTGAAACACGGACCATAAGAACAGCCCTCACTCCTTTGCAAGGTATCTATTAATCACCTTCTAGCAACTTTTTAGTCTCCATGGACAATCCCTGAGGAAAAAAATAAAAACAAAAAAACGTCTTCTTATATGACTGTCCAGGCTAAATTAATAAAAATAATAAAAAGCAGATGCTTCTACAGCCACTGCCCTTTATTGAATGCAACATGTCTGGAGGACCATGTTGATCTGATAAGAGAGGTCACTGACACAATGGACATAGTGATCAGAGGAAGTGTTCCATAAATTGCAGAGCGAGGCCACAACTATGCTCAGATATTTAGATAACAAGATGAACAGATGTATAAATGTGAAGTTGTTTAACATTTTGGCTTTCTTTTTCTCATGCTATGAAATTCATATGGATAGTCAAAGAAAAAGGGGAACCAGCTCTCTCTGTAACATCCCCAGAGGAATACTGTGGAATCTCGACTTCCCCTCAATTAAGATCTATATCAAGAGACGTTCTCTAAAAGGCTCTCTCCTGACACATGATGTTATTGTCAAATATAGAACAGGTCATGGGGTAAAGGTGAAAGTTAGCACAAACTTGAGTGCTAGACGTTAGTAGTTATCCCATAACAAAGCAATGTTTTGATTCGTTTCTTTCATGAGATGGCTTTATTTGCCTTGTATCTCACGTAACAGAAGTTTTCTCTCAAAATCACTAGAGTGTGACATCACTGAGATATGGTGGCACTGTTCTTGCTGAGTGTGTACAAGGCCACTTGTCTTGATTGATAACTTGTGGAAAAAATAGTACTCAGAAAAGCAGTGTGGCTTTAGGTGAATCTTGAAGTTCACAAAAGGGGCTCACTGCTCTGTGACTGCCTTCTGCAGAAATCATGAACAGGTGCAGAAAAAAAAGCAGGCAGCAGTGCTGCAGCAGTGAGGTCAAGGATAAGATTGCCTACAATGATTATTTTTATTAGGTTTATAAATTTAACTAAGTTCAGTTAAAGACAGCACTACATTCTTTTCTAATAAAGCTAACAAAGAAAATTAAAAGGTAGTTAAAACATAGGAATTGGAAATGTTTGTAAATAAAATAATAAACTGCTGAACTGATCAAGTACTTGAACAATTTTGAAGCACTGATATTTCATTTGTAGGAGGTAACAAAGTTGCTTTAAATCGCCGAGCGTAACTGAACAGATCTGACCGTAGACTGCTGTTCTGAGGATAAAACATAGGAAAAGTCATCATTCTATAATTAATGGCCCCAAAATAATTTTTCGACTTGACTTTTGTGGGTGAATATTAGAATGACAATATTTTTTCTAAGTAAACTACCATCAAATCATTTAAAATTGTATATATTCAATAGCAAGATGCACCTCATTGTCTTTTTGCAAAAAAATAGCCAATGCAACTTGTCACACTGTTTACTGTACTGTTTCCAAAAGTTATGTTCCACTGCTATTCTCCATGGCTGGCTGTAAAAAAAACATGGACAGGATTTAAACAACTTCTGAAAGACTTTGACAACATTACTTCAGATGTCCAAGTGATGTATAACAAAAATCTTCACAGCTTTACTTGGGAAACTAGTCATGCAATACAGACCTTTTTTATGGTATACTTTCAGCTAAGCGTAATTTAGAACATGCTTGCATTAAAGTTGTCAGGCAGGATTCCAAGACAGAATAATGAAACTACAGGTAACTTACCCATCTTCCTTTACAACTGCATGAGAATGGGAGTCTGGAAAGAGGCTTCATTAGATTTTGACTGAGGCTCCCTATGAGGATTTTTGAAGCAAAGAACTTTTCCCTAACAGTTTTGTTAGAAAGATCACGTAAATTAGACCCTTAAAACCTATTTTTCTAACACTTATCACTACTCCAATTTACCCTCTCCTGCCAATGTCTTTCAAATGAGTGAGTTTTGAAGAAATATAACTGGAGTTAAGGAGCCTAGATAAGCTGCTTGCTAGAAGCATAAAAGGAACTACCTTTAAATGCTAAGTGGTTTATCTATTCTGAATTCCTCAAATACACTACTGTTTGTCTATAATGCTTAGGGTTTCAATGGCAATGAAATTTTTTTGAAAAACACAGAGACTGTGTAGCATATTTTAAGAATGATTATTGGCTTAGTAGAGTTAATATAATCTATTTTATTCTGAGTAAGTTTTCTGAATCTAACAGAGTAGTTCTTAACTTATTGCCCCATCAATTATTGTTCTATTCAAAATTAAGGGAGCCAAAAAGAGGCACAAGTATTCCTCTAAAGCATTTCATAGAATCATAGAATCACAAGGTTGGAAAGGACCTACAAGATCATCTAGTCCAACAGTCCTCCCATCAACATTACTACCACAAGCCAGTACACTGTATCTCGTAGCTCCTCATCTAGATGCCTCTTGAACACTGCCAGGGACAGCGACTCCACCACCTCCCTGGGCAGCCATTCCAGTGCCTGACCACTTTCTGAGGGGAAAAAAAAAATTCCTTATGTCTAATCTAAACCTGCTCTGGTACAACTTGTGGCCATTTCCTTGGGTCCTGTTTGTTGCCTGGGAAAAGAGGCCAAATCCCTCCTCATCACAACTTCCCTTCAGGAAGCTGTAGAGCACAATGAAGTCTCCTCTGAGCCCCCTCTTTTCCAGACTAAACAATCCCAACTCCCTCAGCCGCTCCTCATAAGGTTTGTGCTCCAGAGACCCCTTACCAGTTTCATTGCCCTTCTCTGGACAATTTCTGGGGCCTCAATGTCTTTTTTGTAGTGAGGGGCCCAGAAACCACTTCCAAGAAACTAATCAGCAATAGATATAATGCAGAGTTATTAAGACACTGTAAACAAGGTTCAAAGTTAATCCTTTACGCCCTTATGAATGCAAATCAGCACAGGATGTGTAAAGATAGCTTACAAGAAAGCCTCTTTTACTTGATAAAAAATAGATAAAAAATGAGAATAGATAAAAAATGAATGGAGAATGGATAACAAAAGTTAAACAAGCTTTTAGTTCTGTTATCCAACAAGGATAACTTCTACACAAGGTCACACTACAAAACAGACAGAATCCAAATCACTTACCATTGTAGTGGCAGTCCTCAGTCTGCCTTTTCTGAGCATGAATCCTAGAATAATTCAAATTTATACACTGTAATGTTATAATGTAGTGCAATAACGAAGGTTAGTTTCACAGCTAAGAAGTATCTTAAACTCTTTCTTTTGGATTTTCCTGAATGTACCTCAAAGTTTCAAGACCTTATTTCCATCTCTCCTGAGTGGGAGATGGAAATACATCACAGCTTTCCCTTCCCTAGGCTTGATCTAGGTGACAATAAGATATTGGTCACGACTGTTTTATCAAAAGCATCTGCAGATTTGTATTTATATGACACAGCGGTCACACCTGTGAAAGAAGAAACAGAGCATGAATTCCTGAAAGGCAGAAACGTCTACTGAACTGTGTGAAAGCTTTGATTCTTTGTATATTCCACTGAACTGAGCTAACCTCATTCCTGGAGGTAAAACAAAACAAGAAAAAAAGCCTCCTCACTCAGCCCATTATTGCTGGTGCTTCCCATGCCTCTTGCAGTCTGTCAGCTTTTCATCGATTCATCCCTCATAGCCTTTCCTAATCTATTCATGCCCCCTCCCCTTTTCTGAAATCTTTGAAGTTTTGGAACTCTGCTGAACCCAGGCATAGCCCTAGGAAGAGTACACCATTCCAGCCTATATGGAGTCAGTTTGTCTCCTCATAGCCCAGCAGCCACTCATATCTAAAATTCTTTGAAGTTGTATACCTGAGGCTGACTTATCTGTGTCATTGTTCTACCATCTCTGCTCAGCTCTTAACAACTTTGTTGCCTTTTCCGACGATTTAACTCTATGCATTCAGGTTGTCAGCAGAACAAAGCTGAACAGAGAAAGAATCATACTTACAAAATTTGTAGCTACTGTTTATATTCCCAGGTTTATGGCTTGGATAGAATAAATAGTAAATGTCAATTAATATATAAATTTTCAAGTCTTAGTAGTTACTTAAATTGCAATCAAATAAAGCAGACTAAGGTTTGTTCTAAATGTAAAATGTTCTGTGGCTTGAGTTTGACATCGATGAGATGCTTATAGACCTTGGAATATTTTCAGTATGCTATGGAAAGCCAAGCCTACTTTGGATGTGAATGTACACCACATTTCCCAGAGTAGAGCTCACACCAGAATTTGGATCCCTACGTTCTCTGTCTATCACACAAGAAACAAGTCTCAGAAACATCTCTGCACTGCTCATATATTTGCACAGGGTATATCAGCAGAAA
Organism: Gallus gallus; assembly: GCF_016699485.2. Classification (NCBI taxonomy): domain Eukaryota; kingdom Metazoa; phylum Chordata; class Aves; order Galliformes; family Phasianidae; genus Gallus; species Gallus gallus. The sequence goes on from NC_052535.1 coordinate 77,585,651, forward strand.
ACAGAGTACTGCAAGGAGCTCAGTTCTGCGCGAGGATGGGCCTTCCAGCTCTCCTGGAGCCGGGATCCAGAGTCTCCTCTTGAAGACAGAGATGTTCCTTTTGCACAGCCGAGGAGGATTTGGTTAAGTTTTAGAAAAAAAGCTGTGTCTTGGTGGTGTTCTTATGAATACCAGTGGCTAGCATTCATTCCATACAGATTTAAATGGCTGTAGTTGAGGCAATTCTGCCACAGACAATGGAAAGAAATGGCCATTTGTTGAGGTTGGATGACCTGACCTTTTTCTGACATCTGTTCTTGGATAAGATGAATAACACCTTAAATTTGCTGTTCATTGACTGCTGAGATAGCTACCTCAAAAGCAGGCCCAGTTTGGATGTCTGTGGTATTTTTTTCTGTTTCACAAAGGAAAAACAATACCGTTTAAATTAAATATGAAATATTAAAAAAAAACCCTTGACTATCAGATCGCAGGCAATACATCTTTTATGTTAAGCTTCCTAGTAAATCTCTTCAGATAATAATACTTCTAGCTTAATTAGTTGTACAAACTATCATATAACTATGGTGAGTCATGTTATGCATGACATGCATTGGCTAAATTACAATAATTTTCCTCCTTTTTCTATTAGTTTGATTAGAGAGCTGCAAAAGGTGACAAAAGGGGTCTGTGATAGTAATGTAAATTTTGTAATGTAAATGATAATAAATTTCAAGTATCAGCCAAATTTGGGTGATAAAGTGTGTTTTGGTTTATAATCCTCTGTAAGTTTATGGTAGATTTTCAATGCAAAACTGTGCTACCAGGAGTATGAAGTTTAATGTTCACTTCAATATTTCCCCCAAATTTGGCTGTGCTAAACAAGACACAGAGAGACCTAGCACAAACCTTAATATACTTAAAGGAGAGGAGCTCAGTATCTAATCATTTGGAGAATTCAATGAGGCAGTGCCTAAGAAGCTGTTTGGCAGAACCGTTTTCAATTTATTTAGTTATTTATTTATTTTTCCAAAATGCAACAAATAAATAAATAAATTGTCCACAGACTCTATATACTTCTGTTGGCCATGCTGCACAAATAAATGAGACTCATAAAAACCTTATGCCTACCAAGAAGGAACCCCCCCTTGATTATTGGCATTTCAATGCAATTACAGAATTCAGGTTTAAAAATTAGACTGAATGATAAAAAGCACATTCTTCATAAATATTTAACCTTCTTCAGCATGACAGTAATTATAGTGTGGAGCTCAGTAGCTGCATATTCCATTTAAAAGATCTGTCATACCTTCCATTCTAAATGCTTCCTTTCAAAGGTTTGTAATGCCAAGATAAAAAGAAAACTCCCCCAAGGTGGAAACTTAGAATAAAATCTCAGCTTCTAAAAAATATTATTAATAGTAGATTCTGAGGATGAGAGGGACTGTTTGAAACATAGTGAGATTTTACAACCACTGCTTCCTTTTCCTGAGCAAAATATTTAATAACATTGGATAGTCGATTTCATTTTTACACTCCCAAAAATATCTGCAAAAGATTGTAAAAATTTTTCATAATGAAAGCACTGATTTTTGTGAAACATTTTTAGGGTTTTTTTTATCCCTTGATCTCATTGACAACTCATTAAAAAATATTTCAGATAATCATTTGCTGTTGAATACAGTTGTTTTACAACAAAATAAATGTTTATTTTCCAGAAATTCTAAATAAACCTATGAAGTATTATTCAGTGAGCTTTAGATAGGCATAAATACATTTGGAGAGGTATAAACACATTACAGAAAGCTCATGAATAGCTTTGAAGAAGGTTTTGATAACACTCAAATCCAATTCTCTAGTTGATTAACTGGGGGCAGCTAATTCATCCAGTTGAAGCCTGAAGGGATGGGGATAAGGTGGGAAGATCAAGAAGTACTAAAGCTAATCTACATTCTTTAGTTAAGCAACATTAAGATGTCTCATCAGAAAAGGGCAATATCTCTGGCTGCACTGGCACGGGTGTTCTTTTGTTACAGAAGCAGGATGGAAGTCCATCTGCAATCACTTTTGCTGTTCAGCACATGCCATCGGGACACCTAAGGAGCAGCCAGCACTTCCTCCTTTTCCTCAAGGGGAAAGCAGGAGAGGCTCCCAGGAGCTATTTTCCTATTCTCTACCCACACAGCATGGATAAGAAACTCACCTAGTTTACGTGTGGGTGGTGGGAAGGTGGAGGCAAATAAAAATGCATATGTTTATATGGCACTTTATCTCTACTGGAAGTTAGATTTGAAGCACAGCTGCTGCTCATGTAGCTTTGAAAATCTTCTCTGTCCTCGGAGCTGAACTATCAATCATTAAAGGCTGTATCAGTGAAGAGAATCTGACAACATCTAACATCTCTCCGTGATGATAGGATTAGCCAAAGAAATACAGTTGAAACTTAAGTTTCACTTCAGATTCTTTTAAGCACTGAAAAATTTAATGAGTATTTGTGTTTCCCATCTTTTCACTGCTAAGCTTCCTCTAAAAAAAATTCAAAAAATAATGCTTTCGACCTGTATACTACCACAGACTATTTTTATCCATGTGCATTACTTTGCAATTATGACAATTTCATGTCAGTTTTAGTATTCCATCAGTTAGCTGCAGGAGGATTTTCTGCCACTCTTTGCAGCCAGCTTTAGATTTGTGTTTAAAATAATTTTTAATCTTATAAAAACTTTTCTATTTCTTTATTTCTCTCTTCAGAAGATTTTTTTAAATGCTACATAGCACTCGAATCTCACTTCTAATTGTCTTCTAATGTCACAATCAATTCCTACCCTTTGTTCCATATCTTTTAAACACTTGCTGACCCAGGAAGGGAACCTTACTTTTTTCCCTGTGACAGCTTCATTCCTTCAACAATATTAGCTCAGTCATCCCTGCTGATATGCCTTTGTCTTTAGAAGACCCCTCATAGATGGATGAAATAAGAGTTCCCTCTACAGATTTACTCTTCCTTTAGATAACGTGTAGTCACTTCTCTACTAACTCTAGTATATCATTCAATACAAGATGTTTAGCTTCTTAAAGGTATGAACTTTATATTACTGTATTATCTCTAGGAGGATCTTTAACTTTTATTTAATATACAAAAATGTATAGGAGCTTAGATGGTTGTTCTCACTAGGCAAAAATAGGGAATTGATCTAAATGTTTTTCTAGTATAAGACCGAGATTCACAGACAGCTAGATTATTAGCATCGTGTCTGTTTCTTCTGAAGTTTTGGTATCATACTGGCTACCTTTTATCACCTCTACTTTTGTATGAAGGTTGATTAAACAACAGGACCACCTCCTGTTTCATGTTTGACTGTCATTTTTTAACTCGTTCGTGTGATCATGGCTGTCAGGTAAGAAGGATGCTTTCCTCACTTGTGCTTCCAAACTCATGCCTTTACTCACCTACATTATTTCCAAATTCTTTGTACATCTTCTGAAGACACAGGAGAGTAAGAAGATTATGCATCCTACCATTTTCTTTGAGGAAATCCTAGTTGTTATTGAGCAGGCTAATTTTATGTCTTGATTTCAAGGTGGAATTAAATTTTTGGGTTTAGTTCACCTAATTAGCTATTATTCAAACATCATCGAAATGCAAGATATTGAGTTCATATACCTGAGTCCACAATTTAAGGTTCTTTGCAGGTCAACAGTTTGAGCTGCTCTATAACTCAAGTGAACTGACTGCTTCAGTATCCACTATGGGATGATACTGGAAGACTATAAGAACTTGATTGTTTTTATCCTCATGTTCATTCAACAGTGAACACATCAACATCAAGGTTAATATTTACACAATAGCTCAGGATTAAGCACTGAGCAGAATTGAAAGGCTCTGCATATGAATGTTGGAAGACTCTGCAATGATACCAGCTATGAGTGTTCTGACACAAGAGGATGCACTAGAAAAGCTGACTTCATTCTCTTCTGATGATGAAGGCATTTAATCAGTTTCGTTCTAGAAATCAAGAATGTGAATTATGTGTGATACAAATCCAGATATGCTACTTGTACAGTAAGTTCAATTCTGTCACATGTACTAAAACATTTTTCTGCTTTTTTTTCTCCCTTCAGGACAAGACAGGAGTGCTGCAGCACTCAACATTTCAGAGCATTATAATGCAAACTGCTCTCTGCCTCTCACTGCTTCTGGAGTAGTGACCCTTGCCTTCTCCTGAGCCTTCTCTTCAAAGCAAATCATGAGCTTGTCACAATTGACCTCTTGAACCACACCGCTGCTATGCAGTACGGATATGCATGATGATGTCCTAAGGCACCAAGAGTGCTGCAGCATGCCAATCTCCAGCCATACTTCAGGATACAGTCATTTCAGGAGCATAAAAACAGTTCCAGAATATGTTTACATACTGTGTTGAAAATTATGCAGGCTTAAGAAATTTCCATGCCTATCTTTCCCCGGCACTTAAAACTCTTGACCCTCCAGTTTATTCTCCCTTTAATAACTTCCTGCTCCATCCCATGTAGTATGTGTCAGTAAAATTGATTACAGCATTTTGCTATGCATTCGATCACTAACACAATTAAGGTTAAATTTTTTTCCTGCCCTTTAACATATTTTTTTCTATTATGTTTTTTAAAACTAGAACATTTCTTGTGAGTCAGGTGACAGTTCAGCATCATAAAGAAAGGTTTTCTAGCCAAGCTATTGCAGAGATTATTTTTGTCACTGCCTTTGAAAAGCAGCATGCATTAACATGAGTATAATACATACGTACACATACATATCCTACATGCATTTAAACATACCTAAAACTACAAGGATTTGGCAGATAGAATGAAATTTCACAGTTAAGCTTGACATTTAAAGGCAGAAAAGATCTGCATATAGATAGCAAAGAGAATAACAGTCTTCATGAATATATAGACATGATAAATTAAAAATATGTCTTCAATAAACAATTATTACTGAAATGTCTGACCTATTTAAAGCAAGTGCTTCTAACTGACTATGTGTAAGCAAAGTAAGATATAATTCTTAAAAACAAGCTATTCTGAATTTTTTTTGCAACGATGGATGGGGAGAGGGTGGAGAGGAGAGGACAGAAGTGGAAATACCTTAAACGACTGGATGCAATTCTAGACAAGATATTCTCAGAAAGATTTACATAGCAAGATAATAACTAGAAATAAAACTCTAATCATACAGCAGCAAGGTACAGAGAATGTGGCTGCTGATGAGATTTCTGAAGCAGAATCTGAAGAAGAGAAGATAAAGAGCATGGGAAATTTGAATATATTATCTTTGAGTATAAAAGTAAATATATTGAGTGTAAAAGATTACACACTAGAAATCAAGGTGTGATCAGGGGAGACTACACGTGAATGTTGGAGACCAAAAATGAGAAGTGATACCCCCTCCTTGCTAAAAGATTTGTTGGTAGGGTTTTTTTGTTTGTTTGTTTGTTTTGTTTCCCAAAAGCTGCTCCAGGCTAGAATAGAAATGGGAGATTATACTCTGCAGTGAAAGCAACAGAAAAGATAAGGAGGTCTAGTGTTAGCATACAAAGCATCTCAGCTCAAATCTATAAAACTTCATAAATGAGATTTCCAACTCAGCATACCCTGTACCTGTGTGCCAAAGAAAAATGAAAGGTTGAGTTCTCTGCTGGCAGGAAACAATTTAGTCCCATTGACTTCAAATAGAGATGGAGCAATTAATGCCAGCACAGAACCTGGCCTGATCCATTAGTTTTCATACTAGAAAGAGAGAGCACAATTCCTTCTTAATGTGACAAATTTAAAATAACGCTGGCTGTTGCAGCTCAGAAAGAAGCAGGTGAAACATGCCCTGCAGAGCAGCTGGAAGAATTGTTTTATAAAAAACAGTTCTTCATTCCTGCAAAAGCAATACTCTTTCTAATAATTTCACTATTTCCATGTGCACAGAATGAGCACCAGACCTATACAGGTATATGAAAACCACAAACATATTCAGGAATGCCAAATTTTCTTTAAGTTTCTCACATGGCACTTAATAATATTCTTGAAATCTCAGCTAATTCCCACTTGGCTGAGCACTGATGGCTGATGCAATGTGTCCTGGTACCTATCAGCTCCAGATATGAGAGATTTAAGCATTGGTTAAACCTGAAAGAGATCCCATACTAAGGGTTCCATACAGAAGTTTCACTTTTTAGCTTGGCACTCAGGTGAAGCCAAGATAACCATGCTGGCTGGAAGTGATTAGGGATATAAACACAGCCATCATGGTGTCCAAGCAACATAGGGAAAATCATCAATATTTTGCTTTTGAAAACACTAAAAAATATCTTTTGTATTCTAATTTCTTCATACAGGCAGAAGTTCAATAGATTACTAATAGAAATGTCACCATTTTCATGAAATGCAGAAGCACTTTTTAAAGCTTCTTGATCTCCTACTGAATGTAATTAGATATTTCAATGAGCCTCAGTACATAAGCATCCAACCATATCATTAGCCATCTTGGGAATCTGTGAGGCTTCAATGTCTTTGTAGGTCTAAGCCCTAAAATACCTTCACAAATAATCTTGTATTGGAGAAAGGGCTACTGAAAACACAGAAAGGTAAAACTCAGCAAATTATTAACACAGAGTAGTTAATGTATATGATCAGCTTTGCTGTTTGAATGGGAACTTTTGTTCAAGAGAGTTTTAGGAGTGGGTCAGGGACTACGGATTGCATATGACGCAGAGCACTTGCCTTCCCCATTAACATTTCTGTCCCCCACAGTCCATGGATGGCTAAGAGGGGAAAGCCTTCTGTGAATGTTTCCTGATGTGTAGGATACAGTTATGAGTACAGCAGGTCACTGGGACAGAAGAGAGCATGAATGTAGCTCTTCTCTACTGTCTTTAATGTGGCTAGCACTACATATATGAGCAACTGCACTTTTCTCTTGTACATTTCTTCTTCCTTTGACCTTTGAGGATTTACAAGGTATGAACGAGCAAGCATGGAGAGAATATTTATAAGCCCGAATTTCTGGAACTAGGGAATAGGATATAAGACTTCTTTTTCTAACATTTGCAAATTTTTGTGTTTACATGAATATTTTTAGTTCTCCACAGAAAACAAGACAAAATCATTTGAAAAAATATCCTTGGGAAAACAAACAAACAAACAACCTCCTCTGAATAAAATAAACTCCGGAAATTCAACAAGAGTTGTTTATCACTGCTAAGAACACTGAAGTTGGAGGCCTGCTCAGGATAAAGACGACTTCATTTCAGACACTTGATTTTCTGTTCTTCCTTTCATAAATATGACAGCTGCCTCCTTCTGACCCCCTGAGCACTGGCAGCTCATGAATGGTTCTCTCATCTCAACACCACATTGAGATCTCCAAATAAAACAATTGAGCAGTTACCACACACTGGACTAAATAGTCCAGCAAGTTGCTCATGTACATGCAAATACAGAAGACCAAGTGTTCGACTTTTTCAATACAACATGTTATCCTGGAATAGAAAAACATTCCCTTGGGAAACAAACAAACAAACAAACCTTGCTAAAAATTGTACACTTCCTTCAAGCGTTGTCATTGAAGTAAATTGTTATTTTCTCAACAAAAATTCATGTCATTCCACTATTAAGATCTCCATCTCACTCCACATCATCTAGGGGACAGGTCAGGATCTAGTGCTGCCAGGATGCTGTTTCCTTCTTCCTTTGGCAGCCCCCTAGAAGGGCAAATCTCCCCTAACCCATGATTTACCTGCATGTTGGCCTTGGCTGCCAGGGCTTCCTGCAAAGCATGCTCAGAAACACCTTAAGAGCTCCACATTGGAGCTCCTAAAATTTTTGTGTTAACTGTGTAAATGGAATTTTGAGGTATAGTTTACCTTATTTGCTATCTTTTACATGCAGTTTCTCACAGAATAGAAAACAATACAGAAATCCATTGACTTTTGAAAGCCAGCAACTCCACTGAATGAGAAATTCGCAAATAAGCCACATGAGACTAATAACTGCTAGGTACCACATAATGTACCAACAACTGGGCAAGCTGAGCAGAGTCAAAAGCACTGAACAAGAAAAGAAATTTGCACCACAGTATGGAAACAGTAAGAGATTTAACAGCCATGTGGACAAGCAGATACAAGACTGCCTATGCAGATGATGTTGCATGAAGACTGTGGTTTTGGTCAGAATTTTGAAGACATGTAGCAATTTTTCACTACATTTTGGTAACTTCCATTACTAAAGCAAGGGCAGTTTCATTTACATTATGAAGAATCTACAAAATAAAAGAAAGTATTGTTATTCAGGAACTCTGAAGTCATATGTGATACCTTTGGACATAAAAGTGAGATAATCTGCAATACTGGTAGGAGTTTTCTAAAACAGCCAGGGACAAGAAGTTCAATAATACAAAAAGCTGTTCATGTCTGATGAGGTAACAGCATTCACACAACTTCTTGAGCCAGTGCTCTGTACGCTGCCAGATTTCCTTTGTTTAAGTTCAGTGTGATCTGTGTCAGAAGTGTAAACACAACATGCACAGAGTATTGATAAGAAGGGAACATTATATCCGGCAGCGTCATTGGATTCCTTTACAATAACAATTTACTTAGACGAAGGCCTCCACAGCCACTGAATGGTCAATAGCAAAAGTTCTAAATGCAGCATGCAAGACACTCAGATTCTTTATAATTTGACCCCCAAGGTTCATTGTGACATTTCCTGCTTGTCTTTTTGAATATTTACTTCTGCCTGGTGAACAGTCTAACTGGGAAATAGTTCACAGTTCAGGAAGGAATAGGGTATATGTAAAAAGTTGAGCACTCTTAAGATGAAAAGACATCACTGCTCAAATTCTTCTTCATAATGGAATGAGCCCCTTTTATTAAGAAAGGAAAAGAAAATTGCTGAAGTATCAGCTGTGGCCCCAATTTCCCCTTTCTCAGTGCAGGAAAAGCTCTGCACATATTTTGCCATTGGGTCACAGTGTATTATATGAGGTATCTAAACTGCTGTATGTTGGTTTGAAAATTCTCTCTTCACTTTGCTCTGATCCTCAACTGGTGTTCAGTCACCAGAGCAAAATAAAAATCACAGCATTAACAACAGTAAGTCAGCCTTGCAAACACATCACGATGTGTTTCTTTGGAGCTCTTTCTGATTGATGATGAAAATCTTCAGCTACTATTTCCATAGGGGTCATCCTTTCCAAATGCAAGGGATCTGAAGTAGCATTTGTAATGTGGTATTAAGAATAGTATAATAAAAAAAACTGTCTGAACATCACAAACTGCCTGTGATCTATTATGGTGTATATCAAAGGATGTTAGGGGATAAAGTGTATATGAGATTATATTAACTGAAACAAAGATAGAAGAATAAAGAAAAAAAAGATAAAAAAGAAGTACCCAAACTGATAGAGTTGCCAAGGCAGTAAAAGAAAAACAGCACTTGCAATCTATTAGGTGATTAAGCTCAGATACTACTCATTAGGGAGAATCCAGATTTAATCTTCCATTGAAAGTTAGCACTAAGAATGAAAATACAACCTCTTAAGACTCAAAAATTATTAATGTTTTGTTATTATTAATAGTAATACTATAAATGGCAATATTAATAACATGGTGTATGGGAACTGTTGAATCACAGCCTGAACCTCTTATTGACCACCTGAGGCAAGCGCTGAGTCAGCCGCAGGAGCACAGGTGGAGGCAATTCCTCCCTCCCTCCCCCTCCCCCTCCCTCTCTCTCCCGGAGCCCTTTTTGTGAGCCCAGGACACGGGTAAGCTTCCTGTTCCTCTCTGATTATTCCTTTTCAAATGTGATAATTTCTTATACCTGTATACTTATTTGCTCTACACATGATCACCTGTGTAATTGAACAGGAATTACCCCTTTTGATATCAATGAAGCTAATTATTTTTCAAAGGCTGTCATATGATGTTAAACTTTTTACAGACTTGTTCACATTTATACCAAAATCTTATAAGAAAAAGGGAACGTATCTTAGGTACATAGGGAAGAAAGTATTGGTAGTCCAATTCATATTTTAGCACCTAATTAATTATTTAGGTCTTAAAATTTATCAGCTGAAGGTAAAAAAAAAAGAAACAGAAGAAAACCCAGTCAGAATTTTAAGAAGTCTAGGAGAAGATATTTGGGAAATTCTAATATCTTGAGCAACAGATAGAGCTTTTTCATAGGACTGTATTGATGGAAATAAATTATGTGCAGGAAGGTTTAGTAGATAAGACAGCCAGAAAGATTGAATAAAGTATTTTAATCTATTTACAAATAGTTTAAAAAGGGAGTGAATAACACATTTTGCAAAGAAAGATTTGCATAATTGGATTTACACAAGTTAAAACTGATGAAAATTTAGATTTCTTTTGGCTAATGTTTTAAAGACCAATAAAGACTCAGGGTCAAATTACCACAAAATTGAATGGTATAATAAATGATCCTTTATACCATAAAAATTTTACTTTAGTTTTCTGCCCGGATCTAAGAGAAGAATTTAAGTAGAACAATATACTATATAATTGTCCCTTATATCTCTCATGCAATATATAGACAGGTAGATAAAAAATACTGAAATAGATGGCCACCTCATCAGAACTGATGAATACATGCCAATGTAAACATTACAAATATAAAACGTAAAGAAATTTTCAGAGGAAATGTATGGCTTGCTACTCCAATAATTTGAATATATTTTTGCTACTGAAAATGAATAGAAGTTTCCATACAAGCATAGGGGGGGATTGGCATTATACAGTCTCTTGGACAGAATTTAAATAACAAAAAAAGTAGCCAAGAATGTAGTCACAGGGCAGTTATTTAAAGACTAGCCTAGAGTACCCATGTGAATGAGGCATCTGAAATAAAAAGCTGGCAGTTATTCTGTTATTTGTACTGGAAGTTGAGTAGTAAATTCTCAGGTCGTTAAAATATTGAATTTAAAATATATTAGTTATAGATAGACATTCTGTAAACTTAATTTATTGCTGTTTGCCAAATTCCTTGAGCTAGATCAAGGCCAAATCTCAACTTCAGGCTTGACTAAATGTTTGACATTTTAGAGTCATAACTGCTTGAGCAGTATTATAACACAGAAGGCTAAGAATGATTGTGTGGTGTTGTAGATGGTCAGGTTTTCTATTCCCAATTGCATCTCAAAAATGAAGCTAGCGTCTTATTCATTAGTGGAAAAACATGTTGGATTAACATCAACTCAGATTTCAATTCAGCTATTCTTAAATGGTTGATAGAAACAAAAAGCATTTTGTTTTGAGATCATCAACATCTCATGAAAAGTATTCTCTCAATTACATCAGATTTCATCTGAAGTTTTTAGAACACATCCAGCCATTTCAAATAGTCTGTGGATCCTTTTCACCCTCTGCCCCATTTCTTGATTTGCAAATAGCAAGATATCATGTAATCCCTTCACAGCAGCCACCTTGCAGACTAGGGTTTGTCAAATAAATTGTTACTTTAACTTCTTGAGTTTATGAGAAATGTGCAGTTTATGGGATTTTGATTGTTTAATATTCAATTCTGTAATACACAACACATTCATGAATAGAATAAAAACCTTGCCCTTGCAGAGAAGGCAGCCATAGCATACTAAGTTGCATTAGGAATTTCATAGCCAAAAGGTCAGGTGAATTATCAGTCATTTGACATTTATCTGACACTTGAGAGTCAAAATCTGAATTACAGTGTCCATTTGGGTTTTCACTTGGGTAAGGAAGTTGGTTATGTGCTACACATACAGGTGAAAGCCTCTCCTGAAGCACATAGTTTATGAGGAAAAGCTAAAAGTGCTGTGTTTAAGATTTAAGAAAAGACTTGGAGGAGATATTGCTGTGCATAGCTACCTAGTGGGAAGAAATAAAGAAGGTTGAGGCACAGTCCTCTCCCAAAAGTATGCAGAAAAAAGACAAGAGGAAATAGATACTTTCTTACTTGAATGATAATCTTGTATTCTCAGAAATTGTCATAAAGAGCTGAGAAAGAACTATAAACTTCAATTGCTTTTTCTTCAATATATGAAAAAAACTGCCTTTTCATTATTTAAATTATTCTAAAGATCCCATTTTGACACTGGGAGATAAGTACTCTACAATATATCCCAGATAACTACCTGTGTGAAGATGAGAGATTTTGAGGAGTTACAAGTTAATGATTGTTAAAGAGCATGAATTTTCAAGTGCTTCAACAAGACAAACAAAAAGATAAGATCCAACAGGGATGAAGTTGCAGTAGCCTCAACTGGAAGCAGCAAGCATGTCCTAGGAGGAATCAACTGCCTTGATTAAAAGCAGCACAAATTGAGAAGTAGAAAATTACATGTGAAATAAAAACAGTCCTCAGTTTAATGTTATGAAACACATCGTATTGCTGGGGACTCAGGAAGGATGAAATTCCTTTGCTTTAAAAGAACTATCTCAATGAGCATTCTGTCAAGCAAAAACAAAATATTAAGAACTGTACACAAAGACTCAATAACAACACTCACCTCAAGGCTGGATTTCTTCCTTTCATGGATCTGGAAAACTTTACAAGATAATATTATTTCTTTCTTTGAAACTGAAGAAATGGAGGCATGAACTGCTAAAGACCTGGTAAGATACCAATTTATCTTGGACTTAGACCAGACTCTCTGTGTATCAGTTCATTGTCCAAGCCACTTTTTCCAATTGACTGAAAAGTGTGTTCTGAGCATTACAGTAAACAGATGTATAAATGATGCATTTAAAATAATGTTTTGTCTTTTTTTCCCCCCTTAGATATGAATATCCATGTCCTCAGTCTGTATTCTATGTTCTATGCAAGCCAGCTGAACACATCTTTATTGAGTCTTCTGACATTCATGTAATCCTTAAGTGTATCCTTCAGACTTTTCCATTTATATAAGCCACAGTATTTCAGTTTGCCCTGTCAGCTTTCTTAAGGCCTGCTTCATATCTCAGCAAGAATTTATATTCCCAAAGGAATCAATTATTACTCTTCTGAATTGTCACTACATTGACGAAAGTCTACATATCAGTGTATTTTTTTTCTTTTTTTTTTTTTTTTGCTGGGGATGGACTTTTTCCCACTTCACAATTAATTTTAAACTAGAAAAGTCAACAGAATTATGTACGTCTCAATACTTAATGGAAAGACATCAGCAGTAAGTATAGATCATACTGAATTTCTTTGTTTAGTAAAAGAAAGCAGTACATGCTGTAATTCAAGTAGTATTACTATTTAATTTCATCTGCAAAAAAATATATTAGTATTGTTTTTTCATCTTTTTATGAAAATCAAATAACTTGTTACGACCATTAAAGTAAGTAGATGTGCTTAAAAGGACACTACATCTATTATCATGTGATAGAAATTGTGATTTTTAACTAGAGTTTTGTTTTGTCATTGAACAATGGCATCAACACTGACTGAAGTTTCTGAAAGGCAGGTGTTACCTTTGACTCCCCTTTGAGGGAATGTGCTTTAAGTCTAGTTCTATCCAAAGTAAATTTAATTACTGAAGCATTGCACGGCTAGAAGCAGAGTGCTGTTAGAATACACTGAGTTTAATGCATTCTTGTAGGAATTAAATATCTGAGACAGATCTTCAAGTTTCTTTTCTACAAGTAAAGGGAGACTTGATGCACATGTTGTAAACTGGCCATCTATCTACTACAGATGTTGTTATTAGCAACAATAATGAAGATCAAAAAGCATCCCATATATACACCCTAAAGGGATTAAATTTACCCTGCTGTAGAGGATAAGAACAAAGTTAATGTACCATGTAATCCTTGCATGAGTCCAAAAAGCTGTGTTATTTGAGTTGCCTTTCAGTCATGAGGGCAAAAAAAAAAAAAAAAAGCAAAGATATCACTTTTGGAACAAATTTCTCTTTTTGAATTGATTTGGCACACATGCTTAGAATGAGGGAGAGCACACGACATTCATCCTGACAATTGTGTCGCCGCATATAACAGAGTAGATAAGATACAGAATATCCCTAAAAAGGCCAATTTCTTCCACCAACTTTATTTCTTAAGTCCAGATATACAGACTCTATTTAGTCACTTATGTATGCATTTTGCACAGTTAACCATACATGCTTACAATCATGGTTTGTTTAAAACCATACACAATTATACTTGTCATTTCTGGGTTTGACCATGAAATCCTAACTTATGAAAATCCAGCTAGTACCACTCTTTGATCCCACTGCTAAACCAGATCTTGACTTAGACTTTGTGTGGCTTTATGCAATGCACAGTCAAGAGACTTATCAATCTCTTTTCTGTACCTCAAAGGCCCCCTGTTTTATCTAAAAGATAGCTCCCTGCTTGTGTCCCCATAAAGGCCCAAAGTATATAGTAAAAATCATGGTCAAAACACATCTTTTCCTTATGTTCCACTGGACAATATGTTTTATCAACCTGCAAAACTAGAATACAAGGAATCCCCTCTCCATTACTTGGAATCCTCCTTAGAGACCTCACAAGACTTGAACAATCTTTACCAAATTAAGGCTTTCAGCTGGACTGTAGTATGTTTTTGTCACATATTGAAGTTCAAGCACAGGTTCTATCACCGGAAGCATTCATAACACAAACAGTATAGCTTAAACTATAGATCGGAATACCTGGAAAACTAGTAGTTTTTTCCCTAACACAAACAACTCACAGAATGAAAAATATGGAATGCTATCATTTAAATATGTAACTGTCTAATTATGGAATAGTTTACAATTAAGTGAGAGCCTGTCATCAGATTTCACGTACAATAATGTAGTTCTATGTCAATTTCAATACAACTTTGCCAATTAGTTTTGCCTTACTGTATGGTCATACATTCTTTCCTTTCAGTAATTGGCTGAGAGAAATCCAAGGAAATTGATTTTTTTTTTTTTTGAATGAGAAAAGATGTGATAACCTGATAGATATTACCTCAGACTATACATTAATTGAATAATGACCCAAAATAAATTGAAATATTGTTTTGATGGAGGTATCATATTTTAGATTAAAACAAATTAGATATTAAATTTCCATACATTTATGTTCAGAGGTGAAGAGAACCATAAGACAGGTGCATGTACAAAAACACATGCACAATTGCACAGTTTATACAAGTCATTATGATTGCAGATGTAAATGGTGAATCAGATGTTTAACTGTTCATTTACTCATGTAAGTACTGTTTTCCCAAGCAGTGACTTTGTATATATGTAAATTGAGAAGCAGTCTGATTTGTTAGTGTTACACTCACTTTACACAAGGGTAAATAACTACTAAAGATGAAAGGAAACAGAAAATCATGGCTGCAGAGTTGAATGGCATTAATTACTGGTGGCACTGCAGCTCACTGTATTGTAAAACCACTTCCTGATTAGATGCACATTCAGTAGGAGAGATGAAATAGATAGACAAGAAATATAGTTTCTCTAAAGACAATAGATGTCCATTACTGTGGTTTGAAATCTCTCTGACAGGAAGATCTCTTCTGGGATATAAACTACTTCCATTACATTGATTATTTTTTTCTGTCAGGAACATATGTATTGATGTATACCATTTGTTTCAGTAGGAGACTGCTAGTGAGACAGCAATAACTTGTAATCTAAGACAACACAAGCAGGGATGCCTCTTACATTTAAGATGTGTTTTTCAATCAAAATACAATGTATATTCAGCTACAAAAAAATTCATGCTATTCCAAATTAAAGCTATAAAGACTTCAATGAAATTTCTGCCTCATTCTCATTTTCATGTATTTCCTAAATTCCTACATGTGCCCTTCTTCTAGGAGCTTCTTCAGGAGTGGCTGTGAGTTTTCCTTGTCTCACAATGCTGATCGAATCCCAATCCAAACCTTAACATGAACGTGTATCTTGAACTTAACTGTTGTGGCTTAGCCAAAAATCCTAGCCACAGCAAGGTGAAAACATTCTCAGGAGATTGCTCTGAAACCCACTGCTCACTTCTGCAGCCCCTTCCCACCCCTGTTTGAGTTAGGTTCTAGACTTCCTCTTACTCCCAGCAAGTGAAAAACAATATTAATTTCAGTTCACATGTTGCAGTAGAGACAAAGCTTAGAGCAACAGTTGGAATTTGAATGCTTAAGTCATATTTGGAATCAGAAAATTAGGCTGAGAAACGTTTGAACTAAACCATCATAAGGGGCCTTGGGATCCTCAGCCTAGGACTAATGATTTGACTAAGTCACAGAATGGCAGGGGTTGGAAGGGACCTCAAGGGACCAAGTCCAACTACCCTGCTAAAGCATGTTTCCCTACAACAGGTCACACAGGCATGTGTCCATAGAGGTCTTGAATATCTTCATAGAAGGAGACTGCACAACCTCTCTGGGCAAACTGTTTCAGTGCTCTGTCACCCTTACCGTAAAGAAGTTCTGCATGTTATTACAGAATTCCCTAGGTTCAAGTTTCAGGCCATTACTCCTTGTCCTCTTGCTACACACCACTCAGAAAAAAAAAAAGATAAGGTTGTGCTTGGGCAAAAGACAGGTTAGAGCTACATGTAGGGCTGGAAAGAGGCTGAAAGAGGAAGGATTAAGCTATAGGAAGAAATCTCCTCAAAGAACGCTTTCATCATGCACAGGGTTGGGTGATGGTCTAAAAATAAGCTAAGGGAATGGCCTAAGTATATTGTCAAACTGGGAGAAAGAACGAAACTGCAGCTGGAATCCTGAAGGACTGGAAAAAGCAGTGGACTGCAATGAGAACCTCATCTCAGGCATGGCTGGTAGCCACTAGTTGCATGCTCAGTGTGGGTCTAAGGTAGGATTGGGATTGCAAGAAAGCTAAATCTTAGACCTGCAGTTGATGACGGACTGGAAAGGTGGTGAGAGGAAGGTGCAGGTTGCTAAAGATCTCCTTTGTGACACGTTGTTCATCTTGGACACTGGAGTAGCCTTTGGAAAGGCTCTGGCTCAGCTATTGTACTGACTGGTTCTGTGTTTTTTATCCCTCTAGGCATTGTGCTGAGTAGATTTAAGAAAAAGGAGAACAGGAGAAATAAGAATTATTACAATTTTTAATCACATAATCCCAGTAACAGTTTCCAGTCTAGCTTAGGGAGACATTTCAACATGAAAAGTATGTAATGAGGATGAACAAGGATATTTTAGCATAATAACACAGTGAATATGTAGAGTGATGGGTTTAGGGGATATGAAGAGAGAAAAGAGTAAAAAGACAATTTAGGTTAAATCTCAATGAAAACTTCTCATATTAGTAGTATCCATTAATCAATTACATAGGTGGAAGTGCTCCTCCTTGTGAAATTGTGTAAAATGGTGCGAAAAATTAAACTTTTGTCAGGGAATACAGAAATTAGCTTAATATGTCTTTCCATCAATCATATCTCTTTAGATAATGCAACATTTTCATCCCATTTAACTTTTTTAAAATCCCATCTTTGGATTTTTAGGCTAAAAACCTAGATACCATTCTGTAAGGAATATAATTGAGTCTATATACGTTTTCTACTGCCTTTAATAGATGCTGCAGACTACTTCCCTGGCTCAATAACTTACTATTTTTATTTTCCCTGATTTTCTATCCATAATTTTGAGGCTCTTATAACAGTAAGGATATTTCTCACTGAATAAATTTCAAGATGGAAAAGCTTAAAATATCAGGAATGGGAAGTCCTAAACAAATCAAATTCTGAGCAGAGAAGGAAGGAATCAATCTCAAGGGAAATGTAAGTAGGATTTCAACGCTATCAGGGCTATTAGAATTATTGTTATCATAATTAATTTTATAAAGAAAAAATATTTCCTGCAAAATTTATCACTATTTCATGTAAACTTATGGTATTAATTGTGGGTGTCTTTCTATGCATTCACGTGGCTTTGAGAAGCTACTGCTATTTAGGTTATCACCCAGCATCATTTAATTCTACAAGATAAAAAACTTCAGTCATTGTCTGTATTTTGTCCACCTGCTGGACTCATCTCAAAAGGTTTCATGCCTTGCATGGCACACATGGAATACATGCATTATGTGTGAGCATAATGAGACCAAAAGTACATGACTCCTTTACAGACTGCTAAATGACAGTTTTGCCAAAGTTCTGCTGACCCTTCTGGACAAAATGTCTATTACAGATCTTTGCAGTTGTGAGCAGCAGGAATCAATACAGCCAAAAAAGCTGAAGTCTAACACTGCAGCTTAGTGAGAGAGACAACTGGAAGAGAACTAATCCAATTGTCACTGACTGAGGATCACCTCTTTTTCATCTTCATTTTCCTACTTTTCTGTTGTTGCTTTTGATTCACATTAGGGCATCCATTACCTTGTCTGTCCAATACTTAAACATTAACTAGCATAGAACAGTTGCCCTGATCAAAGCATGCTCCTATCAGTGCTAACAGCATCACAAGGAGAAATTCCCAAAAAGGGTGACATTGTGTCATAATGAAAACTATATAGTTAGTAAGGGGAAAATATTATGTGGGCACCTTGCAGCACTGGAAATGACATCCAGATTACTGGATATCAACTGGATATCACTACCTACTTGGGAAAACCACCCCCACACCCATTTCTACCATTTCTAGATGGACTAGAACTGAAGGGAAAGGTTTATTCTCTATCTTTTTTTTTTTCCTCCAAGTTTTCTTTTCCTCTCAAAAGTTACATTAGTCAGCTTATACCCTCAGCTATAGACCTTGCTAATTAATCTTTCTGCAGATAAACCTATCTCAACATTACTCATGTAACAGATTCTTTTCTTGACCAAACACAGATGCATGAGACCTCATATAATACTACGTGTGTCCAGACACACCATACGGTAGTGTTCCTTATTTCTTCAGCAGCTTAGATTTGGGCTCCTCCTGCCCTTCTTCTCTATTAAGAGCACATCTTTCTAGATTCAGCCTTGCCTGATGGTTGCACAGGCACTTTCATTCTTTGCTCAAAGATCCTGTGAACAGTATAAGAAGCCAAAATTCCCACAGTGAGTCAGGTATAGGGAACAGAGAATTAAACTTCTGGGGTCACTCTTCTGAATCCATCACATAAATTCTGTTAAAA
Source organism: Gallus gallus (assembly GCF_016699485.2). Taxonomy (NCBI): domain Eukaryota; kingdom Metazoa; phylum Chordata; class Aves; order Galliformes; family Phasianidae; genus Gallus; species Gallus gallus. The sequence goes on from NC_052535.1 coordinate 77,604,717, forward strand.
CATACTTCAGAATTTTTGCCTCTTTATACTTACAATTAAATGGGGACAGTCATTCATTTCTTTCAAATCTTATCTTCACATTTTAAGGAGACTTTATCCTTTGTTGCAGTGACATACTAAATGGCATCCTCTTAGAAGATGGTATGAGGTTCTCTTATGTGCTGTTGTAGTACAAATTGTAATAACATGTACCATCATCACATCTGCACACATGGCTACATATGTGCTAATGAATATGAAAAGATACTACAGAACTCTAAATATTTGTTCTCAGGTTTCACATGGTTGAAAAAAATACACCCATGCTCATTATAAACTCCAAACAGTGAGTTATTAAGTAATTCAAGAATTGCATTTCCTAGGTTAGATCAGCCTGATTTTTCTTCTCTTCCATCACAATGACAGAATTATATCACTGAAAGTACAAGAAAAGAGGTTATTTCTTCCATTGCTTTGAAGCAATGAATGGAAAAAACGAGCTGAAAATTGAAGCAGCTGTTGCCATAGTTGTGCATTAGCATGCAGAGAATCTTCCTGCCAATTACTTTTTTCTCCTGCCTGTATGACATGTTCCAAAACTGTCCTATTGCAGACTGCATAGCTGCCAGAGAGTCACTCACAAGATGAGTACTAGCATACCACAAAAGCCTGTATTAGAGCTGCTCTGAAAGTAATGTCACCTGTTTTATTATGTTGGCCTAGGGTATCAGATGTAGATGATGGTGGTATGGCAGTAGAGGTTGAACCTTCCCTCCAGAATTCCGCTACATTTTGCTGTCATGCAACAGATGGCAGTAGAGGGGCACTCTGACAAGATGGCATCTGACACACTAGCTTGTATGAAACAAAGGCACGTCACTGAATTATTCCATGCAGAATCAATGACACACTGATATTCACTGATGCTTGCTGAATGTTTGTGGACATCAAACAGTGGGTATGAGCACAGTGAAGTGGTGGGGGGTGCATTTCAGCAGTGGTGACAGTGACGTGAAAGACGAGCCACATTCTGGACAGCCATGCAGATGTCTTATGAGCACAGCATGCAGACTCCTGGTCATCACTGGCAAAAATGCACAGCTAGTGGTAGCAACTATGTTGAAAAAGAGCAAATTATCAGCCATAAAGCACTATGAAATACTGTTATTGTGTTCTTTGTATCTGTTGCAGTTTCTGTGGAAATAAATAGGTGGCGTTACTTCCAGAGCTACCTCTGTACATGGATTTTCATCTGGTTTGGGAAAACAAATTTGTTTTGACTGTGGTTTGCTTCCCAGTTTCAGTATGTTAAAATTCAGTGTAGACACAGGGTCTGAGAAGACTCTTGGGAAATACGAGGAGAATGTTTTCTTTTTTGCCCAAGAGATTCCACTTGTGCCAGAAGTAACTGCAGTTGTTCACTTATAGACAGAAATAATATTCTCAGTAACATGACTAATCCCAATAAAGATTACTGATTCTTAAAGCAGAATTAGAGGTTGTGCTTGATACATGAGAGCCTAAAGCATATGTAACTCAGGTAGGTCAGCATCCCATTCAGTCTGTCCTGTACTGACAGCACCACAGCTATATAAGGTAGATTTTCTCTACAAAGTATTTTCCAGGGCTCCAAACAGCATCACAATACCTATGCTGCCACACCATAGATTTTATTGCAACCAGAGCTGGTTATTTCACATCACACATCTATACCAGCTGCAATCATGTTTGCTAAAACAGCAAGACCTCTAGAAATATTCAGAATATATTTAATGTGTTGAAATTAGGTATGTTCATTTACATGAGAAAAAAAATGAAGCCAACTCGCCTATTACCTTAGCTAGTGCCACAGAGGATGCACAGCAGAAGAGGGTTTTGTAGCTCTAATCTTATAAATAGGATTGTTTCATACAATAAAATGTTATGAAGTAGACTCAGGGCAACAGATTCTACAATGCTGATGAAGAATAAGAGGAATCATGAACCTAACAGCCCAGCATCTATCATGTGTCATTTGAAATTATATAAGGTACACCATATAAATGAACTAATTCTTGTTCAGAAAATCCTTTTAGAGCTTGCAGCTTTTGTTGTTTTCTCTTGATGCAGCATTTTTGCTCTGAGTTCTGGCTGCAAAGTGAAATTTACTCAAATCCTGATGGCCCTGTGGAGCTGGTGCTTCAGTGAGCAGAATTTGAGTAAATTCTTCTTTGTTGCCAGCACTAGGAGCAGAGTATGCAAAATTTCCAGGGAGAATGCCACTTTTAGGAATGCAAGAAAATACAGATCACCAAAGGTAACTTGAAAAGTGGGATAAGAGGTAGAAGGAAGTGGGAAGAAGAAAGAAGAGGAATTGGGACCCAGAGAAATGAAAGACACTGTCAGGACATTAAAAAGGCAAAGTAGTACACTGAATTTCAGTGACTGCAAATTAGGACAGTTCTGAATATTATATTTTTAACAGGTATAGGTTGGATATTCAGCTCTAAACACAGAAAAGCATGGATAATTATTTTTTTAAAAAGAAAAAATCTAAATTTTCCCTTTGATTCTTTTGGACAACAGCATATGTCATTTCCTTCCTATCTCCTTCTATAAATATAGTTGTTAATTTTTCTCATGTTTGCTATCCCTGCAAAAGAGAATCCCCTTCTTTCAAGTGATATCTTGAAGACTCCTTCGAGCATCTACATAGAATAATCAAATTGTTTGTGTGGAAAGGGATCCTGAAAGTTTATCTAGTCCATCTCCACTCCAATGAACAGGGACACTACAGCTAGAAAAGGAAGGTAGAATTAATAACTGACCTCCCACACAGTGGAACTACTAGAACACTGTAAGAAAACAGAATCCCCATAAATCTGTTTGTTCAATAAAGCGGATCATGGAAGCCTTCAGCTGACCAAGGTCTTATACCACAAAGGAGAGGGAACAACTCAAAAACAAACCTGCCTGATTCAAAACAAAAACCAAGCAAAGTTATTAAGTACTATTCCCTTCTCAAAAATAAGAGGATCTGAGTTGATTCTAACATGGGCTGAAAACAAGTTTTGTAATCTCATGACTTGCTGTAAAACAGCATTGTTGTTCCCTAGCACCTCTCAGTTTGAGGTCTGGTTACAAAACTATTTCCACTTTAGCAGACTCACTGAATATTTCCCCACAGTCTGTTGAGAGCAGACTTTTTCCTATTTCTTTGGTACATAGAAGCTTTCAGTTTATAAAATTAATTGATTGCTTGCCAACATGCATCTAAACCCAAATATTTGTGCAATTCAACATAAATTCACCACTGCACCTTGCTGTGCATCTCTGAGCTCTGTGGCCCAATTTTAATGGAATACTTGATGAAGCTGATGTGCATATTTTCATCCCACACATACAAATTTATCACGAGAATGATTGCCTTCAGCAAACAGAATACTGCATGCAACATTACAAATTTAGATATACTTCCCTGAAAAAAATCTCAAGAATGAAATTAAAGAAATAATGACTTCAGGAAAAGAAATCTGCCTGAAATCCAAACCTCTAAGAAGTTTCCTACCTTTGTGAAAATTAGAATGAAGAGTGGCAGGGGGTGAAGGAAGCAGGGGTGGATGAATAGAATTACTAGGATTATACATAAAATAAATCAATCTGACAACCTGAAAGCACAAAACATTATACAGCTGGTAGACTTTTACCTAGCAAGTGGATTAACACAGTAAGATTGTTTGTTTTTCACTCTAATCTATTTGAGAAGTCAGATCTGATTTGCAATTCATTCCCTTTTCAAGTTAGTTGAGGATCAATGTTTCTTAATTTTTTCAATTTTCTTGCACTGACTAGATATATTCCCATATGTCCCTAGAAGTTTTAGCCAGCAGTGTCCCGGATGAATCTTATTCTAGAAGGAAGACTATTTCTTTCTGCTCTTTCTCCTATCACTTTTAATTTATTCCCTAGATGTTTCATTAAGAGGCTACAAGTTCCCAGAACATTAATAGAGGTTTAAATAAGACTAGTCTCCTTCCATTGATCTCATGTCTCAGCCATTCAGCCTTTTCACCTAACCTGATACATACTTGTAAATGTACCTTTCATGCATCCTGCTTTTCTCTTTTTAGGAGATTACACAACACCACAGATTCAAACAAATAAACAAAACATCTGCAGTAACTCAGCAAAAACTTACTGAAGTTGACAGATAAGGCCACTCACAACATCCAGCAATTCTGCATACACTAGAAGATCCCTTACGATACCAGAAGTCAAGGTTAGTACAAGTCTCCACTCTCCTCACACCATCATGCTCACCCCTCCTGCTCAACTTCTAAGGCTCAGTTGCAGTACAGTGATCCCCTATGGAGTGAAAAACAGCACAGAACCACACTCACCCTTCTATCCTGCAAAGGGAAGCAACTTGAGAAGACTTCCAGTTGGGCACAGCATATACTACACAATGTACTGCCACAGGCAACCCAACACCGTTAAGGGGAAAGCCCAGCATCTGGCACCAGTAAAACAGCAGTTCTGCTTATCTTCCAGCTTGGAGCTGTCAGCTGTGATCTAATCAGACCCAACATAAAATCATGTCATAGCAAACAGCATATTTGAGCAAGGGTACAGGATTAAGGGGGAGAGAGGGGATGAAAGGGGAAATCTTCCTTCACTTGAAGGCAGAAACATCTATCAGGAACACAGCAAGTCTTTATAGGATCCAAGTGATGGAGAAACCTAACTCCAAATAACCTGCTCCAGTGATTTATTACTCACCTTGTTAAAAAAGGTGAGTCTGTACTTTGAATTTATCTCAATTCAGCATCCAAGAACATTTTGTCTAGTAAATTAAAAAAATAAAAGCATACACTATCAGACTTCTTCCTTGTGTACATGTTTATAGCAAGTCTCTTGAATGCTTTGTTCCCAAGTCAAACAGACTGAATTTTAATCTCCTGTGATAAGCAGGATATTTCAGACATTGACTCATGAAAGGGCTCAATTCAGACCTATTTGTATAGATCTTTCAGGTTTTTCCAACCTCCTTTAAAGGTGCAAATATTAGATTTGAAGACAGTGTTCAATTAATGGTTGCTGGAAATGCTTCAAATCAATGGGTTTCCTTTGGAGAAGGCCATTTGCCAAAAATCAAACTATAGTAACACATCTTGTGTACGAGACCTCAGAGAAGATGACTGCTTTCCCAACAGTTCAAGCTGGTTCACAGCATTAGAACGTACCCCAAAACCTCTGTGTTCTTAATGGCAAAATGAACTGCAGCATCAACATCAGTTAGAGCTTTCTGTTCTGCTCAAAACAACTGAGACATCTGTCTCATTTCCTGGGGAGAAAATGGTCATTTCTGAGTTTTCTGGACTTCTTAGTTCTCAGCTGGAAGTTTTTTTTTTTACTTCAATCTTCATCTTGGGGTCAAGCAAGTACTGAAAAGCTTGGGTTCGTTCACGGTAAACAGGTAGTCCCTTACCCATCACACCAACATTTTGTTTATCAGTACTGTCTACACTACCCCATTGCTTCCCAGGCTTGTTGATTCATGGAATATTCAGATCCCATCATATATTCTTTTTCTTAATCAGTTAAGCAACATTCTCCATTTATCACAACTGGAACTTTTAGTCAAATCCTTAGTTGGAAAATTTGATGTTTCATTAACACTTAATGTAATTTTGGACCCACTCTGAAATGAGAAAAAGTGTTATTTAAAGGTCTACTGCTTTATGTTTATCCCACATCTTGCAAAGTTATCTCAGCTTCTGTTAAAATCAGTAGGAGTTGAGAGAATTTTGCAGTTGAAGATAGCTTATAAAAATCAACCCCTGACTGATAGGCCATTTCATTTTGTGATATTGTTTGTGAGAGCCTTAGTGCAACTAATAATTATCATAGTCAAAAATCATTCAGACTGGAAGGGACTTCAGGAGGCATCCACTCCAGCCTCCTTCTCAAAGATGGGCCATCAAATCAGATCAGGAGATTGGATCAGATCATAATGCTGAACCCCAAATTAGTTCTCACATCTGGTTGATATTTTGTTCTCATAATGTTTTCCAGAATTCTTTACTAACTGTATATGATATGGTTTCACAACCAGAGCCTGGGTTGCAGAACACTCAATTACAGTCTTAATATTGAAATATAAGATAAATGAGGAAATGCAATGAGAAAAATTAGAAAATCAGGCATAGATCATTTTTCTCTTCAGCATTATGAGAATCAAGACAGCCTGACTGACATTAGTATGAATTCCCGCAAAGTTGATTTTAAATACAAAAGCCAATATGAACTAGTGGCTAACAAGCTGATAGCAAGGAAATGAACTGATTGTTCTGAAACCCTTTGAACACAACATCTTCTACATTCGTCTGCTTCCATCTTTTTCTTTTTCTCTAACTCACTTCAAAGACAGTCCACTAGAAGAAGAAAAAGACAATAGAAGACAGCTACAAAATTTTTAATGTTTTTCTTACTTTCCTAATCTTGCCCATTCAAGTTCAGTCCTAACTTCTGCATGCTTCAGTTCAGTTTCAGCAGATTTCTGTCACTGGACTGAAGCTACCTGGAGTTGCTGTAACAGAGCCAAGACTAATTAAATCCCTGCTATCAAATTAACTCTATGTGGGACCAGTCACTAGCACTGAGGTCAACCGACACAGGCCTTTGTTCCTGCCACTAAACACTTACCATTTTATAGCTGGGTAACAGTATCTTAACTAACTATTGATAATGTTGCACAGCCTAAGCTACCCTCTGAACAGTTAGTTCCTGACAAATATTTGGGAGAATAAATACTGGTCTGGGCCAAAAACTTGCCAGGGAATGTTCTGGCAGTATAACAGTACATACATTTAAGCTGTGTTCCTGGGAACACACACGCCTGGGAACCTCAGGCATGTCTGCATTATTGAACAGTGCCAAGGAAATGCTGTAAAAGCAGAGAAAAGAACTGCAGAATACACTTTCTGTCCATGCTCCCACTCACTATTTTTGAGCTTTGGCTGAAAATTACTTCAAATTGCTGTCTAAGTACCCAATGATCAGACAAGAGACAAAGAAAACATTCTGGAAAATAGGAAATTCTATTTACATATCAAGAAGAGCTTTCCCATCAGAAGAGTGATCAAATACTAAATCATGTTGCCCACAAAGAACTTGTAACCCCCATACTGCTAGACATCCAGAACATAGGTAGACAAGCCTTGAGAAAAGTGACATAGATGAGCCTTTTTCCAACAGAACTAGATGATATGTTTCATTCTAAGTTGTTCTACGAGTCCAAGAAAACAAACAGATCTTTTCAGGTCCTTTATCAAGGAACACCTGAATCTCAGAAGAAAGCAGCTCTTCGCATGTGCTTGCAAATCTGAAAATACAATATTTGTTTTGACAACAAGAACGAAAGTACAGGCCTACACCTTAAGTGACTTGCCTGGCAAGCCATGTCATTTTTCTTTTAATAATGAAAATACCATAAAGACACGAGCAAACAAAACTGCAACCAGTGCAGATAACCAGTTAGTTGCAATACAGCTTACAGATCAACAAAGTATTCCATGATGTTTCATTGAAATATTTCTTCCCCTTTTTCTTTAACTCTTTACATATCTTCATTCACAATATTTACTTGCATGTACACAAACTTCTCACTTGTTTGGACTGTGCTGAATGCCCCTTTTGGGATTAGAGCTCTATAGTGTGAATGCACATTTCTTAACTAGCCATATCTTTTTATCTCACAAATACCCAGCTATTTCTAAATCTCAATTAGAATCAAGTACCCTTCCTTTTTAAATCTTCATTCATCTCCCCGCCTGCACTCAAATATTTGGGATGGAGTTTTTTGTTAGCTTGTTTGTTCCCCGTGATATACAGAATCCATATTGTAGTGTATGGATATTATGAAATTGCCCTTACTAGAGCAAAGAAATAACCCCAGTAGGCTCTGTTTCCCAAGAATAAGATTCTTCAGAATGGAGCACATTGTATGCATCCCAGCCTCCAGCCCCTGACATATTGACTTCAACTCATTCCTTTTAGGAAACTAGTTCCGCTGCCATTAAGCTGGTATCAGATCAGAATCTCATCTTTGATCCATGAAGCCAGATCTCCATTAGCTCACTGTTTTTCTATGGGCATTATTTAAAATCATTTTAAAGATGCCAGTACTGAAATTACCCCATCTTGCAAGTTTTGCAGTCATTATGCAGTGCTCTGGTGCCAGTACACACAACAGAAGCCCTCTCCCAAGGTCATGTTTTGTGCCACTTGACCGTACATTTTTCATTATCACTCATTTTATTAGCAAACCTGGCCCTGAGTGCCAGTCAGTCAGCCTGCATGTAGACAATGTGTTGCTCTCACAAACAAAGAAGTCAGAAGAATAATTTTAAATGAGCTCTTTCAGAAGCGTTATCATCTAAACCTACCTCCCAAAGTGCTATTATGATAGTTAGAGTTCATCTACCTACCTGATTTTCTACTTTGGAGTGAATTTCCACTAAGACAAACATTTCTCCAGTGGCGATAAACAGCCTTGCCATTTGTTTTGGCGCATATCTTATTCATTCAAATCTACACAACAGATTTCTTTGTCTCCAGTTTGGAACATGGTCTGACTGAAAAGGCTGTGTTCACATGAATCTCTAAACATCTGTTGAAGATTTTATCATTCCCAGTCCCAATATATTATAAATTCTATGTACACTTTAAGGAAAGTTTGTATTATCTTTATGAAATTTTTTAAAAATGAAAACTTTCTTCACATCAAGCAAACTCAGGTCATTCCATTAAAAAAAAGTAAGCCTAAAGGCCAGCAACTGAATCAAATATTGTTTAAGAAGGATATAGGTAGTATTCAGACCTTAGTACAAAAGTGAACTTCATCCACTATGAAAACATCTCCTGAATCATTATGAAGTTTATCTATTAGTAGGCAGATCTAGGTCAAATGTTCCCATGAGTTGGGCTGCTAATGAAACAAGTTCAAATCTAGTTGTTTTCATTACACATTTCCATATATTTTTAATGTACGTTTATACACTACCACTAGAAAACTCAGTATTCTTTCAGCATAGCAATTTTACTTGGAGTACTTATCAAAATAAGATTAAAGTGTAGGATTAAGTTCATTTGGCTTCTAACGTATCAAAGATCTATTTGGCTTTGTTTAGGTTTTTTATTCTTCATCTGAATAAATCTCTCAGCAAGATGACATTGTTTTATTTCTGAGAAAGACGTTTATGTATTTGATAGTGTATTAAAAAAATAAACAGAACTCTATTTGCTATACAAAACAATGATAAGAGGACAAAAGAGGCTCCTATTTCAAGATGCATCATCATACACCTAAGCTGGTATATACCTTCTGTAGGAAGAACCAGGTCAAGAAAAGCAGCTGAATTTGCTGTTGATGGCTAGAGAAAAGATCTCACTATTCCGTCTCTTTATGTCTCAGTGGATATGTGAGACAAGCTGGTTATCACTACCATGACTTATCCTCTGTTCTCCTAAGTATATAACATTTATGGCTTTGATTATATCATGATTTTGATATTTAGTTACCGATTCAACAAAAAAAAAAAATCACCTGTTCTTTCACTTAGCATTTCTTCATGCTTTTAATAACATGACCACTTGAAAACAGTATGGTGCATGCAATAGGAAATGTGACAGCCCATACTACAAAAGTGAAGCCCACTGGTGCAAGAAACCATTGCCTGTTCATAAGTGCAATGAAAATGCACCTATGCAATGAAGGGGAAAATGATATACAAAGCTTATATTTGAAGTCTGGCCAGCTGGTACCATAATATGGGGAAAATACACTATTGTAAACAAGACAGCACAGTGAGTCTCAGAGAGAAGAGATTCTTTCTGCTACCTGTTTTCTTGGGTCCTGCGGAGAACCACCCTAACCCTGATCTCCCAAGTTTCCTATATGCTTCCCCCTTCAGTAAGAGATTCTTTGAGGTTAGTTTACTTGTTTCCCATTTTTTTTTTAATTAAGTTCAAAGAAATGCAACTAAAAATGTCATTAGCGTTATGAATAGCTTCATTTGTTTTCTTCCCCATAACCACTCTCATCAACCCTGTCATCATCTGCCTCAATTTGGTAACTCGTCTGGTTTGGATGTTGCTATGGAAGCCAATATTTTCATGTGTATATGACTTTTTGCACTGTGTTTCACAGGTATTTCCTGAAGTATTAGCTAGGCAATACTAGTTTTTCCAAACCAATAAAAATAAAACCTACTTTAGTCTGCCATTGATGGATAAACATCCAGAGCTTATGCCACCCTAACAGTTCTAAAACTATGTGACTCCACTGGAGATGGAGACAATGCTAGCTTCAAAATGACCTCACTACACATCCAAAAATAAAAAAGTGAAAGTATCCAGTCTCAGTATGACACTCAATGAGTGCAGTGAACTTGCTGCACAATGAGCAAGGGATTAAATGAAAGAATATAAAACACTGAAGAGGAAAGCATACCAGTATAACAAAGTTAATTATATACTTTCAGTGTGTTGATAGCACTCTCTCTAGCCCCCAGAAAAAAAAGTTGTAGACTACTTCCAGGGATATGCAGAACAGTCATGAAACAGAAACAGTCACCAGCAAAGATCTACAAGATAATCATTCAAACGTCATCTCTTTTAATGGGCTTAATTTATTAAGGTTTCCACATTTTTCACCTATTCAATACAGTACTAAATAAAAGAACTGGACAAGAGTGTCCGCTTTTCCTTTAAAGGAGCCAAAATAGCTTTTGATAACACAGCTTTGACCTTATCCTGTTTTTACAGCCTACTTGCTATTTCTCAAGTATTATTCATTACCTATTATTATACTAATAAACTTTACTATCTTTTATAAAGCTGCCAGTGCTTACATGCTTGAATGGCCCTCACAAAAGAAAGCCATAATGACAGAACAAGGTAAACTTAATAAACCATTCTTTGTTCTCAAAGTGTATTTGTGAAAATAGGCCATTACCTTTTATTTATTATTCACATAAATGTATGATGGGATTTGCACCCTCTCCAGTATTAACTGCCTCAACTTGCAGAGATCATCCAAATTTTTTTGGTAACTGTGCTTTGAATTTTTGATCTCTTTAGTAATAAGGTAAAGAATGTACTCAAAAAAATGAATATAGTCAAAAATTTACTGATCCTTTTTACAATCTCACACACTGTATGCATAATCTACACGTTAAGCTCTTTTGCTAGATCCACACTGAGGTTGATATTGCCATCTTAAGCCACTTAAACATGACAAATAGGAATATTATAGAAGATGAAGAAGTGTACAATTTGGACCTCTGAAATACTGTTGAAATTTAAGAGGAATGCCACAAACACTATAGTTCGCCATCAGAAACAGCCATCTGTGCATTCAAAATATGCAAAAAAGGCATAACAGCATAACCAATATAATAAGCAACTATGATATGTCTTTCCAATTTCATCTTGGTAAGTACTGTCTTCACACATCCATATACAATTTACTAGCATCTATTAATTTTATTCCTGTAGCTACAGGAGAACAGAGACTGTCTTCTCCTACTGTTTTGTTTTTTTTCCCAATGTTGACTTGCATTACGTTCAAGGTTCTTTTCTACTTTGGTCTGTTAGGTATCAATGTATTAGTAAAATCAAAGCTGTTTCTTTGCATGAGTCAAACAGATATGAAGTACTGGCCTCAAGACTCCATCCAAGCAACAAGATATTAGCCCTTCTAGTTACACTAGCATAAATGAAATTTTTAGAAGGAGCAACAACAAAAAAAACAGAACTATAGCTCAAAAGGTATTTCATATTTCATAAAATTCCCTCAGTTTCACAACAACACAAACCTGTACAAGCACCTGGGAAAACAAGTCAGAGCTATCAGACTAGACAATATGCCTGGACTGCTCCTCAGGAAACTCTGAGATCCTCCACAACTTCAAAAGAATCCTTGAGACATCAAACACAATAATACTGTGCTCCAAAGTGTATGTAATCACATTTACCTAGACTTCCTTTTCTCTTATAAGTTTTCATAATTTCCCTGTCAAAGTAGTGGTGCAAGATGAGCTCATAAAGAACTCCAACAACATGCTAGGTATATTTTGCCTTACAGCTCACTGTTATCAGTTTTATTTTTCTGACATTAGTATCTGCATACCATTATCATCAGCTGCTGTACTGAAAGCCAGTGTTAAGGAAGGATTAGACACATCATTATTTGAACCAGCACTTTTCAGCAGCATCTCATACAATTAAGTCTTGGTACTAAAGACCCCTGATGTAAATTTAAGTGAAACAGTCATCAGATACGTGACAAATGTTTTTCGCTATCAGAATACTGATAAAGCAGAAGTAAGCTCAGACCATAACTTCATACAACATATTTAATCAGGCAAGTAACAGATTCTAGATTATTCTTGCTCTAAAGCTTATAAAAATATTGCGAAATTTCAGAGTGTACTCCTTTTTGAAGAGCATGCAGTATTTCTCTGGCTGACCAAAAAATCTTTTATTGAGAAAGAACTTAGAGGGAGTTCTAATGCTCTAGTAACATTTTCTTACTCTTCTCAACTCTGTGTGTGCTTGTACTCCCTTCAGGCATAGCAGTTCATCCTACAGTTCATTTCTCTTGAACATCTGATTAGTACAATTTGATTTATTTTTATGCAAAATTTTTGACTCACAGCACCAAGGATAGAAGGGAATATATATATATATACACACACACATATATAAAATCAGATATAACATCATCCAGTCTCTCCCTGGATCTGCTAATTCCACAGACTGTAGTTGAGGATACCTTTTTATAGGCCTTGAAATAACAGACAATCTACTTCAAGCTCTAGGAAACTATTCCAGTAGTTAACTATCTCAGTTATTAAAAACTCACCCCCTAAACTCACACATCACAGTCAAATGCCATCCTAAGCTAGTAGATAATCTCAATTAGATCAACACAGTTTCTCACTACCAACTTCATTTTAGAAACACATCAGTGTTCCTCTTAATTATTTTAAGATATTCCTCTACGTGCTAAGTAGCCTTTAACAGCATCTCAGACACACATAAATATGCTCATAATTATAGAACAGCAATATTATTTTTAAATGATTTTGGTAAGCACAGAAAGTGTTCTCCATTGTTCTTAAATGGAGAGCACAAAATAGCAATGAATATCATCATTTTCTTTGAAACCCAGTTCTACTTCTTACTCAACTCTAATTACAGGTAGACAGCAGGGAACAGAGAGCTGTTCTGCCATTTTTTGTCAGCAACTGCTTACCCAAATGTTGGTGCAGTGTCATAATTTGCACATGAATTATTTAGGTTTCTATTATTAAGACAGTTCTCCAAATGTTCATGAAGTGCCACAGACTGGCAAGGTGTTCAGAGATACTCTATATCCTTGTCAGTAGCCAAGAAATCTGCCCAAACTTCTTAGCAAAAGCAATGACTTAAAGAAAAAGTTGTCAGTGCTTTTGAATAATTTCACATAAACACGCTATTCATTGCAATCTACCCCAGCTATAACACAATTTCACAGTCAATTAAAGCAATTCACTAAAGCTGTTCAAGGTAGTGGTATAGCTGACTACTTTCTCAGTTTGTCCTAGATCTTTTCTAACATTGCAAAATGTTAGAAATGTAAGTATCAATTTCTCAGGATGAAGGTCTTATTCTGCACCATCCCGAGCAGTAGCTGTGAGTGACTATGTGGTCCTACATCACTATGCTGCTTTCCCTTTATGAAACTATAACCAACAGCCATTTCGCCTTTGTTAGGTGATCCTTGAATCACTCAGAGCTCATTGCTCTGATCACTTCCACTTTGCTCAAGCTGTTTGGACACGTGGGGCTGCACACTGATGGTGATAGCATTGTTGCTGCCTGGGTTGCTATATTTTCCTTCCTATCTATTGTTATCTTCTGAGATAGCCCCACTATCCTTGATATTTAACAAAGAGCACAGCCAGTGACCTGGTGATCTGCACAGTACAACCAGTGTTCATCAGACTAGGAGGGAATTAAAAACAGAAACTTATTCAAATCTTGATCATTTGGAGCTGATACTTCTACAAGCAAACAACAAGTAAGTTCTTTGCTGCCAGCACTCAGAACACAACATGCAGTATTTTCTGGGAGATTGCCACATTTGGGAATGCAATAAAGTACAGCTGGCCAAAGGCAAACTGAAAGCTGAGACAGGAGCTGAAGGGAGAGGGAGAAGAAGTGAAGCCCAGACAAAGAAAAGAAACAAAGCAAACATGGACAAGATCCAGAAAAGACAAGGAAGTGTACTGAACTTCAGCAACTTTCCTAGGTCCCCTCCTATCCATGGGGGGGGGAGGGAAAGAAAAATCACTTTTTTTCCCCTAGCTTTTCTCTCAGTGAGGATTCTCCTGAATTTTGACTTACTGCCAGCCTATTATTTACAATTTTTTTTTTTTAAATAATCAACACCTCTAACAGCTTCCATCCACAGCATGAGAGAAAGGCTACTTCCCACAGCCAAAACATACACTATAACTTCAAGCATTTCACTCCACACTGTCTTGTAGGGTAGCTCCTAGAATATCAATTTTCCATTGGCTTTATACTCAGTGACCCCACAAAACAATGTTTATGTAGTGAACCTCTCTATACAGCAGCAACCAAATTCTTTTCTGCCCAGATTTATAGAGCTGCTTGTTTCTTTGTCTTCAGATTAACATGTTCAACTTTGGTCAACTCAGATAGAAAAACCAATACAGAGGGAAAACAGGCAGAGGCCTCTAAACACTGTATTCACATATTCTTGGTCACTATGGAAATTTCCATCTCGCATCTAAGAAAACAATAAGAAAAAACTAACTTCTAATAGTACATCAGCAAGTACAGAGAATCATATCCCAAGACAGAGAAATACAAAGGACACCACTGCTCACAGTGGATTTCTTTCAAGTGAAAAGTAATTGCAGAAAAAGAAGAACTGTTCCCAGCGAGGCTTTCAAGTACACCCTCTACTCACTTGCTACCAATGGCATTGTAGTATCATAGCCATCTTAGGTACTGCAGTCAAATTCTACTCCCCCAGTGAATAGCAGGAAAGGTTTTGGAATGAGCTTTCTTCCAGGTCACTGTCTGAATGGCCTGAAACAGGCTCCTAGGAGAAGAACTAGGCCTTGCTGTTAATGATTTTATGCTATTCAAAATTTACCATAACAAAAGTCAGTAAGAAAACTGAAGAGAGACATATCAAAACTTCGGTTTTACTAATACATTGGTCATCACAACCAAAATTAAGCAAGTGCTATGTAGGGCCAAAGATGTATCTTCTCTGGTGCCAGCCAGAAATTCAGCACACAGTTATTTGAAGGAAGATGGGGATGTGCTTCCCTACTTCTACATACATTTAAGGATCCATTTTCCAGTAAGAACACTGTGTTCCAGGAACCCTATCCAACCTAGCATGCATACAAGCCTCAGCATAGAGTATTTGCCTCCTGTTGAGTGGATTTGTTACTAGAAAATATACAAAGTTACCCTGTCAATAGGTTAGTGAAAGGCTGTATATATTACCTTTCCTCTCAGCACAGACAGCAGAATGAAGTAAAAACAGGTAGGAAACAACAGCCTATAAGTTCTTTTCTTTCTGCAGTTCTGGTCATAGCAGAATCATGCTAGCTCCCAACCACATTCCACCAGCCCAGAATGATGAATAAACAACCAAAAAACAAACCAGAGAAGCATTTAATTCCTTCACTAACAACTTCAGCAAGGGGGGGGAAGAAAAAAAAAAAAAAAACACTAAGTCACTACACATAGTGTAATACTATAACATAACGGAAAGTGGGAACTTGCTCAAACGCAACAGCTATACACATAAAAACAAATAAAAGAATCCACCTACCTTTAGAAGACCTCAGGTATGCAGGGCTCTCAAGCAAAATACCCTTACGTTCACTGCCAACCCTTAAATGAGGTCTGGGAAGGAGTGGAGCCAGGATCCACCCCTTCCAGTCATTCAGATGCACTGCTTGCACCTGAGCTCCCCTAGGTTGGCCCTGCCTTCCCACCAGCTGCTTAATCACTGCTTCAAGCTGTGGCTTAGCATTTCCGCTACACGTGGGAAAATGCTCACCTGTCTGTTAGTGCTAGTAGTTTAACACATCTCCAGGTTTCTATTAAAACAAGGGAAAAGACATACTGTATTTTCATCTATGCCTTCATGTTATCTTCCCATAAAATGTTTTAGAGGAGCTTTTACTAATCAACACGCACAGTCTTCTCATTTCTTTTAGTGCACTTGGTAAGAAAGAAAACCATTTTTGTTCTTCTTTGTTTCATTTTTCTATGCTACATGAAATGAAGAGGACACAGAAGTCAGCTTGCAAAGGTTTATGTGAACCTTGTGTAAGCTCAAGAGTAAGAAATAAGTAGGTAGGCAAGGGGTGACCCTAAACAAGTAAATGTGGAATTGGTGGTCAAGGGAATAACACCACATTCACCATTCATATGTCTCGAACAACATTCATTTTTTCTCTCTTTGAAACGCTTTTTGCATTTTCTCACTAGTATTTAAAGTGCTATATAACTCCTTGAAAATGCAGGGTAGTCACAGTCAACCACGCTTTGTGCCTTAAGCAATGTGCTACCATACTCACTCAGTCCTCCTCTCCTCCTGTAGTTTCAGTTTTCTGAGGCATGAGGGCTATTGCTCTATGTAATCTCCTTGGCCCTTCCTCAGTTCCCTGGAAAGCTCCATCCTGCTCCTGTCACCATGATACACTGAACACAACCAGAAACAGCATGCAAGGGGCATAAAGCAGCCAATAAAAGGCAGCTTTTAGGTGGAGAGATAATTCCTTGGAGAAATAGTTCAGAAAGAAGCACCTGCCAACTCTAAGCTTGCTCTTTCCTGTTTTCCATGACACTTGTTTGACCTTAAGAAGGCTGTCAGTATTTGGTAGATAATGCAAGCAGCACAGCAGCACAAGGGAAAAAAAAAAAAAAAAAAAAAAAAAAAAAAAAAAAACGCAGATACAAAGTCTGAGACATTGTGCATGCTTTCTAGCACGTATTTTACACACAGCCAAATGGACAGATCTTCACCTCTGAGGCAAAATATTTTTCACAAGACTACAAGTGAATTTTATCTTAGAGACCAGTCAGGTGAGACAACAGGCTTAATAATGTAACACACTTACATGCTTGTGTCAGCAAGAGGTAAACGACACAAGATGAGTTATTTCTACAGCTTGAAAACCACACATGAGAAAGGCCATACTGAGCCAGGATGTGAGATGAAAGATCACAGGTTTTTGTTTGTTATTATTAGTAGTAGTAGTACTAGTGACTCCTAAAAATAAACAGAAAATGTTTTGGACATATTCAGATCTAGCTAATTCTTGTCACACTGTCAGCCTAGAGTGATAGTATTAAATACCTATTCACAGCTGCTTCACATTCACACTATGCTGTCATTAAGCACCCTTACTGAGCTTCTGGGAATTCTTTGAGATAATGACACATGCTTTCATTTTAGATAGAATAATCTGCATGTTCTTGAAATCCATGAGAGAGTACATCAATTAATATATCACAAATATGAATTCATAAAACTTGTCTGCATGTTTTTGGTTGATTTATTATTTTTAAACAGTCTTATTCTTTCTGCTTGCCTTAAATCATTGCTTATTTAATCAAAGATCTGCTGGTTTACTTAAAATAAAAATGACAAACAGGCAGAACTTCTAAAACTCCCAAGGAATAGAGAAATTTTTATTGGGCAGAGAAGAAAGTGAAAAAAGAAAGGTTTTGTACAGCCTCTATGTAAATATACTATACTGGACAGATATATGACAAATCAACCTTTTTCTTTAGTCATCAGATACTAAATATTTTGATATTATTTTTTTCAAATATCACATGCGATTGAGAGTAATAAAATGCATCTTACAATTTGTACAGAATTTTTCACAATCTTTTTCTGAATTCAAGACTTTTTAACATGCTACATAAGTTTACAAAGGCTGAATTGCACCAGCGTTTTAAAGGGAAGTACAGAAACGGAAGTTGAAGAAGTCTAACTAACACCCCTGTGTCTTTACTCCTTTAGCTAGGAATGAATGGATACCAACTACTGTCAATAGTGACACAAGTCTAAGTAACTTAGGTGGTGTGAAGGTGGCTCTCTGGTTCATCTCCTCTCTGTCAGATAGGAAAAGAACTTCATAGAATCATAAAATCACTAAGGTTTGAAAAGACCCACAGGATCATCCAGTCCAACCATTATCCGTCACAAAGGAATTATCTTTCACCTTCCTGAAAGGGTAGCTCAGGGTAGAATCCTCAGAAATATCACCTGCAATTTTTACCTTTCAGATTCAAAAGCTTTTTAGGAACTAACAGGTTCTGTGGGCATTCAGCTTCACTAAAGACACTGAGATAAGTCTGACCTAGAGCTGACAGAAACTGAGTCCAGCAACATGGACTCATGACTTATTAGGTTGTTTTGCATGATTTTCCAAAATTTTGGAAAATTTTCTTGGGCGTAGGATAGATTTATGATCAGAATAGGTTATACCAGTAATCTGACAAGGAGAACTCTTCTCTAGAATTGGAGAGGCTGATGCTCATGGCCTTGTTGACGGGGTAAAACTAAGAGCTTCCATATAGGATCTCATATCACAAAGACTGTGACCTCTTCGTGGGTATTTGGGTAACTTAACTCCAGGAAAGAATTTCAGACATTCCTAGGTTTGACTTAGTTAATAGTTGGGAAATATATAGATTCAAAATCTTCTGCATTTAGGAGAATATCTTTTAGACTAGTGAATATGTGTTGAAGACTTGTTCATAAGTCTAAAGTGTGTTCTTTTGTCAACATAATCAAAGTAAATTGTATTGTAAGTAAAATGACTGGCTTTAAGAGTGATCAACAAGCAATTTGAAAGCCAGACTGTAATATTTCAGGTATGTTCTTAGGAGTGCATTAAATGGTCTTGTGAGAGGTCTGTGAGAATTATATGCATTAGCCATTACAACAAATAATTTAAGGAAAAAGCAGCAATAAATAACCAACAGAAGTCTTTTTGAATTTCCTGGCATCAGTTTTTTGAGTGTCTCATCTTCAGCACAGTTAAGGGGGGTATAAAAAAGAAAGGATTGTTCATAAAGGGGTTGCTTTTTAGCACATTAAATCTTGACTTTTATTCTAATAACAGTAGCCAGCAGGGTCTTTAGACCTTGTGACCAAAGACTTGGTGAAATACAAGGTTCACACAAACTGAAGAATCTGATCATAAGGGTGTCTCCAGGCATGACAAAGTCATCCTGGGCAGTGCAGTCCCTCAATAAGAAATATTTTCTTATTGAGTGCAGTTATTAATAATGTGCAGTTATTTATTGTACTTTGGACACTGAAAGCATTTTCAGTCTTAAATAATTACACCATGTCTACACCAACATGTTTGAATGAATGTAGAAAATGAATTCATACTGGCACTTAGCGTGTGAAATGGAGTAACACCGAGGAATGGAATTTTCCTGTGAAAGAATTTAAAAACAAAACAGACACACTTGCCCAAGTCATGTTGGCAGATAGTTGTGATACAGGGAAGAAAATTTAAATCTACAGAGTCATGGGCTAAATGATTCTCCTATTAGAAAGATTTCTCATGTTATGGGAACAAGGAACATATAAAATGATGTAAAATAAAGAAGGAAACTGACGGATCTAAAGACCCCTCAGAAATCATTACGAAAGTCAGCAGATTAAATAGAAGGTAATAATTATGCCATTGTTTTTTAAATTCTGCTATAAATCCTGCTTCAATAGTTAAAAGAACTTCTTAAAACATAAATGATTATTTAAAAAATCCAAAGCAAATGTGTTTATGCTGGTCTGAACTTCAGGAAAGCAGAATTAGAAATTTTTATGAAGAAATTCCTTAGATGTGTTGAACAAATATTTTTGTTTTTAATCTCTGGGAAAAAAAGAATCCAGAAATCTACTAAACTTGCCAACAGCTGTCAGGTTGGGAAAATCTAAGCATAATTTAGCTCAGTAGAGTGTTGCCTTTCTATTTTGGCAATAAAGTAATTCACTAGATGGTGACTAAAGTAAATTTCATTAAATTAATGGAAACTATTATGGCAATTGCAATGTTTTCCAACCGTATTTTTCATGTAGTGAATTTTAGAAATTCAACATTATGGAAACCAATTCTGACTTGATTAACATCAGTGTAAAATGTCTGTGGATTCAGTCAGACAAATGAAAATATGCCAGAGCATATCTAATGTTAGTGATATCAGCAACACGCTCATGATGAAAGGCATGTTGTGGTGCCATTATCCCCCTCACCCTAATGAGTATGTGTTCTCTAGGAGTAATTACAGGAGCAAAAGCACAAGCTTAGGGAGAGGTCTTCTTGAACCATACTCGCAGGTCACATTCTTACTGTGTTTACATGTGTTCACGTTTGATATTATAAAATAATTTCATGATACGGACACAGATCTTAAGCTCAACTTGTACTACTTTTTATTACTTTATTATTCTGCAGTGGGTTAACGCACATAAAACAGACTATAAACTTTAAACAACCTATTTAATCATTCTATATTTATTGTGATAGAGATTCCCAGTGATAGCTGATCATAGGTTGCCTAAAATCAGACTGTAGCTAAGGCAATAATTTGTAATTCAACCAACCATATCAAACAGTGAAATGGATTTACGATAGTGAGAGAAATGAAGGTCAGCTCTCAGCAGTGAAGGAACTGTTGACTGTAGAAGTATGTGATGAAATTAAATATATGCTTATGCTATTCTTAGAAGAAACAAAAAGCAAGCTGAATGAACTTCCATTGCTTTGTGGTTTAAGTTTCCTCCTCCCTTCTGTCATGGTTTTATGATTTTTGGTTATCAGTATTGCAAATCACAACATCATGCAGTCGAGTTTCCCACATATGGGGAAATCACAGGGGTCAGCACACCCTGAGCACACTCGAAAAGGCTCTTGGGGAACGTAGTTCTTCTCCTCTTCCAGACAGGTACCCAGAACTAAAGCATTTGCTCTTTAACTCCCAGTACACTGCATGATGTTGTGATGTGGAATACTGATAACCAAAAATCATAAAACCATGACACCTTTCCACAAGAACAGCTG
This sequence comes from Gallus gallus, assembly GCF_016699485.2. Taxonomy (NCBI): domain Eukaryota; kingdom Metazoa; phylum Chordata; class Aves; order Galliformes; family Phasianidae; genus Gallus; species Gallus gallus. The sequence continues at coordinate 77,625,869 of NC_052535.1, forward strand.
GATGGTCACATCAAGAGAGTAGTACATTATTATTCATTTTATGCCAGCTAAAAATGAAAACAAATTCATACATATTTGCATCTAATACTTAGATAATATTTTATGTATATTTCTTTTTAGCATTTAACTAATAATAATAAACTTAAAGAAAAGAAAAGAAAAGAAAAGAAAAGAAAAGAAAAGAAAAGAAAAGAAAAGAAAAGAAAAGAAAAGAAAAGAAAATCACACTACTTTGCCATGGGTATTTTCTTCACAGATGAGTAGAATCAGTCACAGTTCTTAACAATGGTCATTTTGTATACTATTGTAAAAATTTGGGCATTTTGGACCTAAATGTTATCAATGTCCTGTGGGGGGAAGGAACAGTGCTGCATAATGTCTGAAAAAACTCTTGTTATTTTCTATGTTATTTCTTATTATGTTAAATATGTAACTGTGATAGGACCATCTTGTCACCTTGTTTCACCTCACAGCTGCCTGCTAGGATCTTTTATCTACAGATGCTCACCTGCATAAATATCTCTAAATCTGTCAGCACAAATATAGGCAAATCTACAACAGATGCACCAGTGCACCGTTGGAAGAATTCTTCCTGGACACAAAAGCAACAACTTTTCCCTTCCCATCATATTTTTTTCTTTTTGATCTTGAAGTAAACATCTGTGCCATCTTCACTTCAGTGTTGTGCTTCACTGTTATGTAAAGGGCTCTCTCCCACCTCACCTGATACTTTCTGGCCATATTTGTGAAAATTGATTTGTTCAGATTCTAAATTGTGCTTCTTTTTAAAACATGAATGGAAAAAAAAATCCAAACATACATAAAATCCTAAGGGAGGGAAGGGAGAGAAAGGTATAAAGGTGTAACTTTGAATCAGTCAGCCAGGTTAGCATGAAACTTCTTGTTTATTTATTTAAAAGAAGCATAAGTTAGCATAGAAATATTAGATTCCATAAAAAAATTCCTCCTCACTAATAAAAAAACCCTCCTAGCTAATGAACACTTAATATAAAAAGATTTGAGGATTATTAATTACAGAGGCACTGAGGTTTGTCAATAAGACAGTCCAAACCACAGATGGTAATTTTGTCTGCATTTCAAGCAACAAACACAAGCTGTAATGAAAGCTCAGACACAAAGCTGTCAAAGAATCAAGGTTCACTTAGTAGCAGAATAAGAGAAGCTGAGGTGTTTGGCACATGCAGGACCGCAGGAAGTTAGCAGTTCATAATTTTATTTGTTTACGTTACATAAAGAATGTAGACTGAATTAAATAGATAGAGATATGGTATTCAGTCCTTGATTGGCTGCACCTCAAGCATGCCAAAAGTATAAATTGATCAAAGGTAAGTCTGTGGACAGAAAAATATGTATGATCATTTTGCTAATAACAATATAGAAAAACAGCATTGTATGGTGCAGCAACAATTCTGAGGATGTCTACTTACACAATCAGGCTTCATTCTAAAATACATGCAACGCATTACCTATATTCCCTTTCTACTCTGACAAAGATTAAAGACAACATTTTGCAAGAAATGCATTGGAAGATCAATTTGTTTTTTATAAAAGATAAATCAGACAGCTATCACATTGATTAAATACCTACAAATCCTTACAAGCCCTAGATAGGTGTAACTGCTTTCTAGGGCTGTTATTTAGCCATTGTGGAGGTTTGATTTCAACAGAATGAAAAGACGTCATGCATAGAGGATCCAAACAGCAAGAAACATTTGAGACAAAAAACGTGCCTCGTGATTTTAAATTTATAAAGGTGTAAGGAAGTCTGCAGAAGAAGAGGTCAGTGTATTCTCCAGGTCAATATTACTGAATTTCCCATACAACATGCTTTTAACTTGGAAAGTTTTAGGAAACTGGAGGGTCTTTACAAGAGTTTTTATAATGAAAATTTATTTCTAGTCCAAAGCCCATGGAAAACATGTGTAGGTCTGTTGTTATTTTCTTTGTCTTACTTTTTCTAGCTGCATTAAATCATAACTTCTTGTGGAAATTGTGTTACCTACACAGTAACACAGTACACCTGGAACAGCTGTAGACATACTGAAGGTCAGAAATTTTATTTGAGGGGAGGAAGGAAAGAAATACAAAATGCACTCATCTTGCATAGATTTCTCATCCCAGGATAGAGGAAAAGAGCAGGTATCAGCAGCTGTTATGCCTACAACCACCTCTGTGTGTAAGTAGCCCACCTTGTGAACAAACTTACTGGATAAGGTGGGTCAGCAGTTGCCAGTAAAGAGTTCTTCTCTGCTTTGTCATGCTGCAAACCAGAGTTTGTGGTTAGCTGCCTGCTGATGGCCACGCAGAAGTGCCCTCATTTTGTCCTGCTCCTGGGACTGGGACACCTGGGGTTCACTTTGCCTAGGGAATATAAATAAATATTACTGTTAATCTGGTGTGATCCTAGCTACTGAAGATTCACAATATGCTTGTATAGCTATATATAGAGGTACATAAAATGAAGCCCTGACTATACTCCCAATCAGATGCATTGCTGTTTTGTACCATTTATTTGAAGACATAGTATTGTTGGTCTAGAAGAACTAATTACTGCATTTTTTTTTGTTGGTTTCTAGTATTGAATACAGAAGGGAAAAAGGGATGTGCTGGTGGGTAAGGGGATGCTAAGGAAACCACAGAGCTCCTTTGCTTCTGATGAAATTAGAGTGATGGTGTTTTGGGGGCAAATGTGCAGAAATCTTTTTATTTATTCCTGTAACTTAGAACAATTTCCTACATGCAAATCTTACAAAACATGCAGAATACGGTCAGGAAAGAACAGGTGTCTCTGAGAAATACTAGTTACATTGACCTCAATAAAGTATTTAAACCATGTCTCATTATGCTCCACAGTAAACTTCTGTTTAGTTCAAAACAAAGTCTGAGAAAAACACCAGGAAAATGTGCAAAATGCCAAAGGAGGAGTGAGATCTGAGCATGACTGAATGTTACTTTTAAGCCTATATTCCTCCTTTGATGCAGGCTTATAAATCCAATTAACATTAATGAGAAATGTGTTGTGCCCACATGCAAACGATCCTCTGCAAACGATGAGAACCCCTACTGCCCCCTCCTAGATTTCTTTGGATGTTTCAAATACTGAGCTGTTACATTTAAAGCATATTTTGACTTGAAGATTTTCAAAGTTTTATGTTTATTCTGCCTTAATAAAAGCGAATAGTGGCAAAATGTAATTGCTTCTATAACATTTTGCAAAAAACATCAATAAGGTATTTTATTCTTTTGCATGTTTGAAAAAAAGACAACAACAAAAAAACAAACAATGTCAATGTATTTTGCACGGAACACGTAGCCTACATTGTCTAAATCACAAAAAGCTGACAGTTCTGTAAATAGTGTTTTGTGAGGTGTTCATGTTAGATTTCTGAAAAGAGAAATAATAAATCAAGTGAAGAGGGTGTAAGAAAATGGGTCCTGATCTGGAGTAAATTAATCAGTGGTGTCAACAAGAGCTTAGATCTGCAGAAAGACTACTCCTTCTTCAAAGAAACAAACATCTTCAAAATAGAATGAAAGACTTCAATTGTTTCCTGAAACAGATTTTAAAATGAGGAAAGAAACTCATCTGCATTATTAATCACAAAAACACATTCTACAAATTTTAATATTGTATTTATAATTTCCTACTCAACACAGTATTCCTCACAAACCAACAAGGTGACAACCCCAAAACCGGAACAGATGGCCGATAAAAAGATCTGCAGATTCCCATTTCTAATGAATCTCAAGAATCCTCCAGGATTCATAATAAAGCAACACTTAGGTCCCTTTCAACCCAAACAATTTTGTGATTCTACTCATACATATAAAAATAAATGTACTTCTTCAGTAGCTTCTTCGGCAATACTTCTATGAAACCAGTTAACTATGTCTGGAAGGTTTTATTTCTAAGTTGAGGGACATCTTCCTGCTCCACAGATGGTGTTACAAAGCTATCTTTTAAGCTTCAATTGAACTTTTTCCCTATCTGGATCAGGATGTGTGCATACTGTTATTATTATTCTCAATTTTGCTCTGACAGCTACTTCACATTCAGTCAACTTTTCACTTTCCCTGATAGCCCTTTCATGACTTTTCAATCTTCTTGGCGTAGAAAAAGAACAGCATCAAAATTTCTCAATCTGCCACTGGGTTCTTCCTCATTCCCTACCAGTACTGTGAGTCAGCTGTTCACTCCTCTCTTGATTAGTTAGCCAAATGAAGACCTGTAATGATAGCAAGTTATCTAATATGACTAGTTCAAGGATTTCATTTCGTTTTGTTTTCAAAGTCCTACAGTCATTGTGAAAACTTTTCAAACTGTCCTCTAAATTACAGAATGCAATATAATGATAAGTAGAAAAGAGATGTTTTCTAAAATTCTTGGCAGAATATATCTATCTCATTTGAGACATGATAATGAATCTTTCTCTCCTAGAAAAAAACTTTCACAACTTTTAAACTATATTTTGGTGTTGGTTTATTTTATTATTTTATTTTATTTTAACTTCCTCCATATATATGCCCTCTGCAAGACTCAGAAACCATTTTCTACTCCTGAAATCCTTCAGTTAACTGTAGAGTCCAATCACACAGTTGTGCAATTTCCTTTTACTGTCATATTTGGGTCTTTTAATTCTCCCTCAGTCCTTTCTCTCTAACTTCTGTTGATCATTGCTGATGTTGACTGTACTACCTCTTCTCTGTGATAACGTGATGCTGCTTGTAATTTTCTACAGGAATCTCTCCCAAGGATTAGAGTTTCAATAATATTTGAAATTCTACATGTATTGAGTTCCTTATAGAAAAGATGTGGAGCTCTAGTGTGTGCCTCCCAATAGCCCCCAGCTAGTAGAAATTCTCTTGTTGTTCAAGTGGAAGAGGTCTATGATTTCAGAGAAGAAAGTTGTAATTTCCTCTTCATTCATCCATTCAGTCTGCTAGTAAATGTGATTTCTGAGTATACAAGCATCCATGAATGGTTTTATAATGATCCTGCAGTAAATTAATGTGATTTAATCTGTAGAGACTTGAAGGCTGCAGCTGCATCAGATAATGTTGCCCTCCTCCTGAAATGTAACAGTAATTTTGGTGGTATACAGAAAACCAAGTATACAGAGGGTCCAACAGTAAACAGAACAGAAATATATATATATATATGTATGCAGATGTATATAAATATCAGACCATTATTTCAGCTACCTTACTAACAGCAGGACTGCAGAAAAGTTGCTGATGACGGACTATAGATTCAAAAAGAAAAGGGGTGGGCAAGTGGAACTGAAGAGAGGGAAATGTAGCCAGAAGGAAAATAAAGATGTTGAGTTAGAGCTTACATTGTGAAATATTAAGAAGCAGAGAGCCCTTGCAAAATGTAGCTCAGTGAAACCTGCAGGGCATAGCCACAGCCACAAATATATAAAAATATGGACAATTCATTCACTTGTAAACACTCCAGTTTTCCTTGAAGGTAAAACAAGACAGTGGAATAAAAAAAAAAAAAAAAAAGGAAGAAGAAATCAAAATTCAGAGAAGAAGCTACTAAAAATACAACCTTAGACATGCATATATACAGAAATGCAATGTCCTATCTGGGAAGAAACTGCAGATGGAACTTGTAAAATGTCCCATTCAACTACATAAGGCACATGAAAGAGAGGGAGGTGGTATGAGACAACAAGCATGGCATCACTATGGGAACATCCTGCCTGACCAACCCAGTGGCCTTCTATGATGGCGTAACTTCATCAATGGAAAAGGAAAGAGCCATTGATGTCATCTATCTGGACTTCAATAGCATATTCTATTTAAACAGGAAAGATATGAATATAATGGGTGGGCCCTTCAATGGACAAGGAACAAGGAATATTTAGAGCAAGATCATATGCAGAGAGTCAGTGGGTCAATGACTAGATGAAGATCAGTGATAAGTGGTATCCCCCAGTGGTCGGTACTGGGACCAATGCTTTTCAATATCTTCATCAATGATATTGAGAGTGGGATTGAGCGTACCCTCAAGTTTGCGGATGACACCAAGCAGTGTGGTAAAACCAACATGTCTGAAGGACAGGATGCCATCCAGGAAGACCTAGATACGTTCTAGCAGTGGACTTGGGAGAATCTTGGAAGTTTCAACGAAAATAAGTGCAAGTTCCTGTATCTGGGTTGCGGCAACTCCTACTATCAGTATAGGCTGAGGGATGTAAGGATAGAGCAGAGCCCTGCTGAAAAGGACATGGGAGTACTGGTGTACGTCAAGCTGGATGTGACTCAGTATTGTGCCTTCACAGCCCAGAAAGCTAACCATATCCTGGGCTGCATCAAAAAAAGAGTGGCCAGCAGGCCAAGGAAGGAGATTTTACTCCCCTATTCTGCACTGGTGAGATCTCACCTGGAGTACTGTGTCCCGATCTGGAGTCCTCAGTACAGGAGAGATGTGGACTTGTTTGAGAGGGTCCAGAGGAGGGCCACAAAAATGTGCCAAGGGATGGAACATCTCTCCTATGAGGACAGGCTGACAGTGCTGTTGCTGTTCAGCTTGGAGAAGAGAAGGCTCTGAGGATACCTGAGAAAAGCCTTTTGTATCTAAAGGGAGGCCTATAAAAGATAAGGGGACAGACTTTTTAACAGGGTATGTTCTGACAGGACAAGGGGAAATGGTTTCAAACTAGAAGAGGGGAGATTTAGACTAGATATAAGGAATAAGTTTTTTATGATCAGGGTAGTGAGGCAGTGACGCAGGTTTCCCAGAGATGTAGTGGATACTGTGTCCCTGGAGACATTCAAGGTTAGGCTGGATGGGGCTCTGAGCAAACTGATCAAGCTGTAGGTGTCTCAGTTCATTGCAGGGATGTTGGACTAGATGTCCTTTATAGGTCTATGCCAACTCAAACAATTCTAGGATTCTGATTTCATGGACTATTTTACTTTACTTTGTTCTCCCCAGAGAAGGATCACTTTGATATCTCAACCAAAGATGATTCTTGACACAGATGGATGTGTCTTTGTTCTTCATAAAGCATAGCAGAACAATCTCTTCTGTAGCAGACTTATGAAGAACCCACCAAGAAAAAAACAGGAGGGGGAACAACTGATATATCGTCGTTATATAAATGATAAGGGTGGATAGTGATAGGACAAAAGGGAATGGTCTTAAACTGAGACATGGGAGGTTTATGTTAGATATTAGGAGGAAGTTTTTCACACAGAGGGTGGTGACTCACTGGAACAGGTTGCCCAAGGAGGTTGTGCATGCCCCATCCCTGGAGGCATTCAAGGCCAGGCTGGATGTGGCTCTGAGCAGACTGGTCTAGTCGTTGGTGATCCTGAACATAGCAGGGGGGTTGAAACGAGGAGTTGAAATGATCATTATGGTCCTTTTCAACCCAGGCCATTCTATGATTCTATGATTCTATGAAAAAGCCAATTTCTCAAAATCTATATAAGAAAGGACATGTTACCTTTCCTGCCACACCAAGAACTGAAGAAGAAAAAATCATTTTGTTCTCATTTCCATTAGCAGAGTTAATGGGGATACTGTTAAAGATCTCAAGCCTCTGATTCAGCCTTCATCTGACCTCTAGCAAGGGGTTAAGCACTCAAAGTTCTGATAGCTCATCTGTGCTAACCCATTTGACCAAAACCCTCTTGTGCACATATAGCTCATTTGCTCTCAGATTTTACTTTGGAAGCTATGAATAATAAAACACCCACACATTTCTAAAAATGCAAGAGTGTATAGTAATATCAGATATTACACATTAAAATCAATAGTGAAATCAATTGTTAGAAAAATGCAAAGTGAGAGAGGGTTAACAGAATATCCAGTTAAAGCTGATACAGCTTGGAGAAACAGATGTTTTTAAAAATATTTTGCAATGATTTATAAATATCAGTGAAACTGAACATGCTTATTTTTCATTCATTTCATAAAACAACTTTTCTTCCATGATTCAATTTCCCCATTAGAACATTTTTATGCTCTTATAACATTCAGCACTTGAAATTCTTGTCTTCACACATACTGTGTTTTGAAAAATAAATAATACATACTTTTCTAAACCCTTCCAAAGGACTTAACTCAGCAGAGTCTCTACAGTACAGTTGTTTCTACATTCAGATCATTTATTTTCTGCTAGTATTTAGTGGTAACATCTTGGTTTTATGCATTTATGTGTATGCAACATAAGTGAGGAATGCTGGCAAAAGTTTAATTTTCTAAAATTATTTCTGTGTTCTGGTATTACACTATCTGAGTGCCTGGATTAAGGTGCTACATAAGAAAAAAACTTCAATTGATGAAATTTTGATGAAAGAATTCCACGTAATATTTAAAAGTAAAGAATTTTCAAAATTGGAAAAATGTAAGCCATGCAAGTATTATTTGCACATTCTTTGTGCATGAGATAAGTTAAGAGATAGAATTATGTCATGGATAACGGACACACATCAGTCAGAAAATTTTTAATTTGGAAGGGTGTTCTGTTAAAACAAAGATAGCAAGTTATTAAAATATTGAATTTGTTTTGCCCCACTCAAACATTCTTAATGAGCAAGTCAGCAAAACAAATAACAAACATACCAAAACCCATTAAGTATAAAAATTAAAAGAAACAAAAGAGATTGTCATCAGCAATCATCAAGGTAAAAATGTTGAAACTGCTGTAGTTTCTTTCCTATTCCCAAATATTTTTATTTGTCATAAGTCACAATAAGATACAGGGTACAAATATGTTCACTGCTCCTTCTCCAAATTTACTCTAGCAATTAAAAAAAATGCAATAGGCACAATCTACAATTACAAAAATTGAGAGTAAAGAGGAAGTTTCTATCCGGGAATCACTATGTTTATTCTGTCACTTTGTATATGTTTGTCTCAGCACTGTTTTATTTATAAACATACACTGGAGGGGGGGTTAGGTGAAACTAAAGGTTACAAATAAGATGAATGATGGGAAGATCTTGTGAGACTCAGGAAAGGGAAGGTTCAGGAGTGAAAAGCAGAAACCTCAGGAGACTGAAAGTATCTGGGATGAAATTTAGTGTACAGAAAATAAACCTTTGTTGTAAACATGGGAGAGGACAGGATGGAATGGGAAAAAAATAGGTTTGAATTGGATGGCAAAGGACAGAAAAGAACAATGAGAAAAGGATAATTAAAATACAAGGTGGAAAAATTACTCAATGCTTAAGTTGCTTATTTATACCCATATATAAGATTCAAGGTTTGAGGTAGAACAAAGTTTGCCATTCTGGTATATATGCACTCTATTATGTACTAAACTACAGGAAGTAAACTTCCTACAACAAATTCTGTCAGAATGAACTGTCTGTCATCCTCACTCACATAGCACTCCAGCAGGAAGAGGTTAATGTGGAAAGAAGAAGCTGGCCCAGTGCCATGTGTCAGGAAAACTCACAGGATACACCCTTCAGGACTCTTCCTGAACGGAAAGAAAGTTTGGGTGGAGTTTGGCAATGCATAAAGCAGAAATCCCAGGCACATCCGTGCTGAGGATTAAAAGCAAATTTGTTCCTCCCAGGAACTGAGTATCATGTCAGTAGCACTGCATCTCAGCTAACAAACCAAGAAAAGGACAGGATAATAGAATATTATTCCATAGCTGTAATTTTTTCTCCTAAAATAATGAAATCAACTATTTTTTATTAGAACCCAAGTTCAGAGGAATTTCTTGACTGCTATTCCTTTATATATATACATGTATTTAGTGAAAATATATTCATCTACTAAAGTAGGACAAATATCTTGGAAAAAATAAGTAAATACAGTTAACATTAATACTAGAACGTTACATTTCTCACATCCTAGTGATGAGTGGTATTGAGGGTTGAGCTGTCAATACTTTTGGTTGCAGTGGAATGTCATCCTCTTGAACAGGAGCAGTAACAAGTAGCCAGAAGGGATGGAGTGCAAAACATTTACAGGAAATAATTTGAGTCTCAGATGTCTTCATTATACTTAGAAAGTAGAACACCCAAATATGTGCATGGGCATGCAGACATAAAATGTCTATGTTCAAAAAAACTGTGTGCGATTCCCTCCCTCTCACTGCAGGAACGTGTGATAGCTGTTCTCATGCATATGCATTTTAGAATCATCTTTTTTATTTTAGAGTTAACAGAGGGTTAAAAAGCAAAACAAGTAAAATTGTGTGCCTTTAACTACAAAGACCTTGGAGAATTATAATGAAACCTTTTAAAAATTGTGTCTCAATTGTTTCTGCATAAAAGAGTGGAAGTTGAGCGGGCTGAAGCATATGACTTTGGGTTTCATTCAGTATTTGATTTAATATGTACAAAATTCGAATAAGGACTATGGGACTAGATGCATAAAACTCATCAAAGTTTGTTTGGGTGCTACTGAACCTCAGAGATTAACAATTTTATCATTTTCCTCTATTCAGTAAAAACTGTAGAATTTAACCCAATTCTCACAAAAGTCAAAGACAATCTATTTACTGCTTTCCAGTCACCAAGAATTAGATCTTTTGTCACTGGCCATCTCATAAGGAATTCAAGGATCTATTCATTGATGTACATTATATGTTTCAAATAAGCCCTTTTTGGAAGACTAATTGCTATTATATGATAATGCAAATGACAAGCTTATTTTCTAATATGCAATTTTCAGGTAATAACCTGAATGCAATGTGCAAAAGTGTTGCACTGAGGTATACTGAATTACTGGAAGTTAATTCAGACAAGATATTTAGCAACGAGCATATACAATGACATTCACCAGGCACAAAGAAAATAAGTCATTTTCTTTTTAGATGAAGAAGAATGAAGCACATTTTCTTGCTTTGCATTTATGTTATTTGGTAAATTGTGAAACTTAAAGGTCCTTGGTAGTAATGGACTCTCACAAGTTCTTGAGCACAAAAATACTTTGAACACTCAAATATCTTAGACTCAGTAGGAATTTTGTCCCACTCTCACCTGAGCTAATCTTGGAGTGTTTACTTCTTTACCGCTTTTTGAAGGAGTCTCACAAGAAACTTAGCTTAATTACTGTGATTTTTTTTGTTTGCTTCTTTCTTTCTGTAGGACACTAATGCAATATATGTTTTTATAATCAGTATGAAGCAATCTCAGGTTATGAAGGCAGATGGAAAAGAAAACCAATAAATTCATTATTGCTTCCTTTCCAAAGAGCTGGGGTTTCTATTTGCTGTTAAGAATAGTGAAACCCAGAGACAAATACAAATAAAAGAAAATTTGATAAAACTTTTTTGCAGAATTGCATCTGTTCTGGAGTACTGGTAGAATCTAGATGGGCAGTTGATGGAGGTTCCCTGATTCAAACACTTTTTAAATACATAAATCAGAAATAAATGTCTAGAACAGGTGTTCTTTTTGTAGTAAACACTATGAGAAAAGCTTTGCAGAAGAGTCATCTGTGGATTTCTGCATGTAATGAAGAACTATTTCCAAATAAGCATCCTTTTTTTTTTTTTCTTTTTTTTTAAATCATGATCTAATAGAACTTTCTATCCAAAATGCTTGTGTTACATACTCTCTGGGATCCAAGGAACAATGTACTCTAGATCACTGCAAAACACATGCTCAATATCACGTGTCACATTCAGCATACATTATAGCCACAGAGGTCCATTCTGATTCCATGATAATATATACTGAGGAATTTCACTCCCATTCACTAACTTCTGCATTACACTGACTACCCTCTGGTTAAAATAACATACATGCCTCCTTTTAAGCCTCATTTGGGTAAAGATTTCAAGTGTTCATAAATTCACATTTTTCCTTAGTTGGTTGAAATAGTAATTAAATAAATCTAAGAGGAGATGCCAGTTCCTGCTTGAATTTGATTAATCTTTTTTCAACACAAAATGCTTCAAACTCGCAACAGGAATCTGGGCTGAAATTGTCTTCATTTCATTACCCGTGCACTTCAAAGACTCATAGGAAGGACAGATATTTCTTCACTAATGTTGAAGAACAGCACCAGTAATTTCCATGGACTGAGAAAAGGTCTATTAAATGCTTTGAGTTTGGGAGACAGAACTTTGCCATTTCCCCCTGTTAAAGTCAAAGGCAAACACAGCTGAGCTTTGCAGCAACAGTGCTGTTACGTATACAATTGACAAAAGATCCAACGTAATTTTTTGTCAATACTTTGAGACCTTATTGATTTTGTTTCCTCTTAGGGATTGTCACAAATTAGGTACAGAAATACAAACCACAGCAATGGTTAGTGCTTAGGGCTGGGATATTTAAATAAGATTAAATTCTACACCACGAAGTTTTGGAGATTAACACCAAAACTGGATTTACTTTCAATTTTTATTTTTTTTTTCCCCATTTGGAAGGAGTAGAAATCCCGTATCACAAGAAATGTCATTCAATATTTCAGTACAACACAACCTCTTACGATAACACTAAAAAGAGACAAAATCTTGTAGAGATAGTCCACCACAAAAAAAAAAAAAAACAAACAAAACAAAACAACAACAACAACAACAAAACCCTTGGAATTTTTATAGTTGGAGGAAATTATTTGCTGCAGAAAATGAAAGAAATGAAAGCCAATTTATTTTTCACAAAGTATTATATAAAAAATAGACTCTGGTATTTTTTAAAAATATAATAACAATATTTTGATCTGATATTAATTACTTTCTTAGCCTCTGATGCATCCTACTGCAAGATTGGAAATATGTTGGGTACCCTCTAGTGGGCAAAATATCATATAACTTCTTATCATCAAAAATGAGAATTTGTGCATGCATTTCAAAACAGCGAAATATTGATTTTAACTTTAGAAAGATCATGAAGAATTCTGATGTAGCTATGATCTAAAACATAAAGGAAAAGTAGACATAACTGCTAAAAGAAAAGATATTCAACATTTCATTTTGTTTCTAAGAATAAATCATGGGACTATAGCCATGTGAGATTCCTTTCCTCTCTTGCAGGCTGGAATGTCTGACTATAATTTTATGGCACTTGTATGCCTCTTAAATCCCAAGGTAATGGTTGTGTTTTTCAGAGTCCTATCAATAGATGCACAACAGTCCCTTCAGAATGAGAGCTAAACAAAAAGCTCATCCTAGGAAATAATCATTTATTTTTTGTGATAGAGTACGTAAGAAAGTACAAAGTTGCTATTAAAAATCCTCTATTTTTTTTTTTAAACAGAGACCCAGGAATTCCCAGCCCCTGCTGACCTCAGATTCATACTCATTTTTTATCTCAGTTCAGCTACTCACTAGCCATTCAGTGTTGGCAGATATGGATCAGACATCATAGATGTTATTGGTTTTCTCTATAGAGAAGTTGTGAAAACTTACAGATGGAACTGAGGATTATTGTGGTACATAGATGCTGCAAACACCTTTTCTAATAACAGGCATTAAAAGGCATAATCTGAACAACCATTACTAGCTACTTGGAACAAGCAGTAAATCAGATAAGGTATATTTACTTTTTTTCCCCTATAATTTGTTCTTATCTCCTATCTGTCATTTCTTTGAGGAATGTGAACTTTCTGATGTTTTGATGGTCACTACATAATTTACACTGACTAATTTCTCTTCCTCCATGCAAGTGACTTACATCACTGATTTGACAGATCAATTAACACTTTGTCAGTCTTTTCTTCCCACATTATTCATTAGTAGGTCACCTTCATTTATATACCATCTTTATATCTTTTCATTTCATAGCTATTTCTAACACTAATTTGACACGTGTATTATTAGGGCTTCTGTTTTCTGGATGCAAATCACATGCATTCAAGAACATTTCACTCCTTACCCATGTTAGAAAATTTCATAATAGAAATTTCATGTTCTCTTTGTATCAGTCATTCCTTTCGCATTTTCAGGTGCCTGGGAGAGCATACAATAAAGGATTTATGTGCCTGAAACCAGTGCAAGAGTTCTTTAAAAAGGAATATATCTTTTCAAGGCATGAACTTGTGTATCTGAGAATGGGAAGCAAAATAGCTGGCAAGCAGAGTAAACACAGACCTTCTGTTAGCAGGTCTCAGATGGGAGGATAACCAAAATTATCCCTTTTGAGAGCACAGATTCGGAGACTCCCTTCATCCATGGCACGAGCCAGGCTCAGCCCTGGAGCTCAGCTGGTGACCATACAGTACAACCCCCAGGCCCTATCCAGGATATGCAAAGCCAGACTTTTGACTTTCTTCACAGATTCAGATGCTTATCAGAAGGAAAGAATGAAGTTATCCATATTAAAATATTCCAGGGAGCTTTCTATTTGTCTCCCATTGCCCTCTGCTCACTATGGCTAAACTTTTCTCATGTGAGAGCAGAGAAAAATCTTTTTACTCGCCTGAAAAGAAAAAGCATTTTTCAGGGAACAAGGAACAGAAGTTTCAGGACAATCATCTTTCATGCACACACACACACAAAAAGATCTACTATAAAGTCCTATTTACAACAACTCAAGATTAGATTATAGAACTGCCTTTCCAAGGTTTATGCAATCTCCATACTTCAGGTAAAACCTTTTGTTCATCTTCATACTTGAAAGAGGGAATATAACTTCTTTACCTCATGCGGCTTTTTTTCTCAGAAACTATGATATTCATATTTATAAGAGAGTTTACATGTATACTATACTCTTGGGAGTTTCTCTGTGGTCTAAAAGACTGATTAGTATTTCTTTCATGCCTGAATCGAGTTCAAAATGATCTCAACAAGAAGCAAGGGAGGGGAACCCAAGTCTTTTTCTCTAACAAATCCCTTGAACCTCACAAGAGCTCAAAAGGTAAGGTAAAATCACAATGCCCATGTAGAGCAATTCTGTCACTATTTCCTTAAGAGAAGTGACACAAACCACTCTTAAAATCAAAATCAAGCTACCAGTAGTAACCAAGAGGAATAACTGAATCTTGAAAAACAATTTAATCTGGTTATTTCTATGGCTAATCACTCTTAAGCATATTTCCTATAAATACTGCAGCTTTATGTAGCTCCTCTGTTTTGCTTTCTGTATAGATAT
Organism: Gallus gallus; assembly: GCF_016699485.2. Classification (NCBI taxonomy): domain Eukaryota; kingdom Metazoa; phylum Chordata; class Aves; order Galliformes; family Phasianidae; genus Gallus; species Gallus gallus. Next base: position 77,640,905 of record NC_052535.1, read on the forward strand.
TTTTAACACATCATGTGTTTAGGACAAAAGGATAAATAAAGCTTGCTTCTTCAGTCTAGGATTCTAGTGGCAACTGTATTTTTGTGATGAGCTTAAAAGGGTTGGTTTAAGCTTCAATCCAAACATTTTGTAAAATTAAGCAGATGGCTGCTGGCTCCATAGTGTTATCTAACAGAAATGAGTGCTGGAAATACTACACTCCTGTTCAGGCAATGGAAATATTCCTGAACTTTAATAATCAAAAAAAGCAGCTCATCTCAAAATTGACATATTCTTTGGTAACCAAGAAGGCATACACGTAGACCAATAAAGGAAGAAGGTAGAAAATTGTAGGTACTTTAATAATTATTTAATAATCCTGAAAAGAAAGGCACTTCAAAAGTGACAGGACATTCAAAGACGTTAGCCCATTTCCCAGTTTAGGTAACTACATAGCTGCTTTGTTCATCTGTGGCTACATTTCCACAGCAATAGCAGAAGGCAGAGTCACTGGGTAATTTTCAGGTTCCGTTCCCTTAACATAAATGTTCTGATGTAGTCATTAGATCACAGCAAAGAGACCGTTATCAATATCTTTAAGCAAAATGCTTGTCCTAGGCTCTGAATACATTTCTAGCTTGGTTCACCACTTATCTCATGAGGTCACTCATAGGAATAAGGCTTCCCCCACATCAGATCACAGGAACTGCTTGTATCCCTGGAAAAAGCATAAAACAGGAAAGAAGCCTGATTTAGGAAAGGGCAGAACCATGATAACACCCTCTTCTCATGCAGTGGATGCAGTGGAGGCATGTGAATGCCAGTAATACAGATTTCCTTCTGACAGCTCAACCCAGGAACAATGAGGTAAGGCCTTGAAGGCTTCAAGTGCAGCTCTGTATTGTTCCCAGCCCCAGCCCTCCCCAGCCTCCTCCTGCAGGTCATCCTGGGCTGCTGCCTCTAAACAAGGCTTTCTCAGCATTTCCCTACCACTCCTCCACCCTGCTCAGCAATGTCCTTGCTGAGTTCCTTGCTCTGTTTCCAAAATTCACCTACAAAATGTCCCCAGTCCTTAGCTTCTCACATGCATTCTGCACTAGAGAGACACTACTCTTTGTCTGGTTAATTACAGTGTAGGAGATAAGTACCATCTGGATGCTAGTAGTAAAAGTATTATAAATCACTTAATTGTCCACTAATTTTGAACTCTGGAAGACATTCTGTTCTTAGACGCCAAGGAAATAAATCATATATTTTCTGAATGTGTGTATTGTGCCATGTTCATAGAATCATAGAATCATTAAGATTGGAAAAGACCTCTAAGATCATCTATTCCAACTATCCTCACCACCAATATTGCTCACTAAACCATGTCCCTCAGCGCCATATCGCCACATTCCTTGAACACCTTCAGAGGCTGTGACTCCACTTCTCTCAACCCAAGTACTGCACTTGAATGACCAATAACAACTATAAAAACAATCATACAGATAATGCTTTAAACACTATTTGAAAGCTTCTTCCTCCTATTCCTCAGTCTTTACATTCCAGCGCTGCACCGATATTTTCACTTCAGCAGATGTTTCCCCATTGAGCTTTTCCTGTTTAATATATTTCAAACCGAAGTTTCAATCTGCTTGCTCACCTCTCTCTACTTCAATAGATCAGCTGACATGGAAGTAGAAAAATAGCTCAAACAGATGTTTCAGAAGTTAGGAATATTAGAAAAAAGTAGAAGATGCTAATGTGCATATTATATTTGTGTGTGGCAGCATTAACAGATGCTCACTGAGACTAATAACTACTTCTATCATTCTCCATGGAAACTGATAGAAAATTTGAATTTTAAAAGTTCCTTTGAAAAGCTCACATGGAGTAATATGATTTATTACACACAGTGAAAGTCAATGAAATTTTGCCGGGGAAGCATTTATTGTATTTCAGACAAATGAAAGTGACAAACCCTTGCCCTAAGCAACTTAGCAGGTTGTGGCTTCCCTGTGTGTGGTTGTACAAAATGCTGAGAAGAAGAAATTAGCCTCTATGTTGCACTTCACAAGGCCCAATTAGTCACAGGTCTATGCTCCTTTTAGTCTCTTTTCTCTTAATAAAATAAAAAGAATATTAAAAAATTATAAAAGACCCCTTAGTTTATCTTGCTTTCAGTGGCTATGCCACTTAAATGTGAACAAGAAGTCTTAGTTTATATGTCTGTACACACTCTCCTAATATGATCAGATAGTGACATAAAAAAAAAAAAAAAAAAAAGAAGCATAATACTTTCAGTAAAAAGTTTATAAACTATTCAAGTGTTATTCAACTATTCAAGCTGGGAGTTAAAGAAAGAAACAAGCAAAAAACATAATATCCTAGAGCACAAGTCTAAAGATGCAAGATATGGGAAAAGCCATAATGGTTGATCATAGAATCATAGAATTGCTAAGGTTGGAAAAGACCCACAGGATCATCCAGTCCAACGATTCACCCATCACCAATGGTTCTTGCTAAACCATGTCCCTCAACACAACATCCAAATGTTCCTTGAATACCTCCAGTGTTGGTGACTCCACCACCTGTCTGGGCAGCCATTTCCAGTGCCTGACAACCCTTCCAGAGAAGTAGTATTTCCTAACGTCCAGCCCGATGCACTTGATATATGTTTACCTTCCTAGTCTCGTTTTGGATTTATGTTTCCAGGTTGAAGAACAGAGAAGAGATCAGTTTTACTGAGCAGCAAGAGATGGTGGAATGAAAAGGACTAAGAGCTAAGCTCTGACAAAACAAGCTATGGGTAATAGAAGTGATTAGCTTCCAGAAGCACTGCCTTTTGTAGTCAATGAGTACTGGAACCTGAACAGTGTTTGTAGAGTTAACGTGGGATATAGTACTGCAAATGAGTTCAACTTTGGTATCTGGTGGATTACTTACTGCTCATACAAACAGTATGGAAACTCTTTTGTCTAATAAATATATTAAAGACAGTGAAACTAGATGATTTGCCCAAGGCCAGGAGGCAATTTGTGGAAGTTCAGGAAAAAAAAAAAAAAAAAACAGAAAAAACACTCATCCCACACACTCATCTGTCCTATTCTGAATCTCAGCCATGGATCCTAACTGAGAGAGCTTTGCCTTGAAACAAAACCTGACAGTATCCTACTAAAAACCTTAATCCTCTTCCCCCACACCTTGATAGCCGACAAAAAAAAAAAAAAAAAAAAAAGTTCTTTGATTTCAACAAGAGTTGAAGTGGATCCTTTATGAGTGAAAAATTAAGAAATTAGATATTTTTCCCCTTCAGCTTTCAGTGATAGACACTTTTACACTACATACTAGTGTAAAAACATTTGTCATATGGTAAAGAAGCATTTGACAAACTGCTCTGTTTTTCTAATGCACTTTTATAACATACTTTAAGTTTTATACAGAGATGGAAGAAGCTTGAAGCTCCTGAGAGCATAAGAAATGCACAGAGCTGCAGGGAATACATTTTAGAGAATAGTCATTATGTAAGCAGTAACAATTATATTTTAGCATAAGTCAGGTTATTCGTGAACCAAAAACTGTTTTGAATTTTGATTGTAGAGAAGAAATAAAGCTTTTCACATGAGAAACACAGACTGTTACAGCAGCTGAAAAATTAAATGGTCTTGCAGAAAATACTACACTTTTAAATTCAGATTCAGACATATACATTTATAGTTAACACTGTGGGAGATTCATATTATCTTCCTTAATTTCTGAGCCAACTTCATATGCGCAGAACAAGGGAGATCTCTTAAAAAATTTTTCCCAGAAATTTCTTCTCAGGCAGTTTTTGAAGAATCATTAAAATATTAAGACCACTGACTAGATTCAGGAATGTTACCTGAGCACATAGTGATTATTGTTACATAACAGTCATTTATTCTATAATTTCAGATATAAGGTACATAACGTTATTAAATGAAATTGTGAATTCCTAATCTACTTCTGTAGAATTTTATTTTTATATATTATATATATATTTATATATATATATAAATGTATATATATATATATATATATAAATGTATAAGTGTATATATATATATATATATAAATGTACTAAAAGAAGATCAGTTCAGGACAAAAAAAAAAAAAAAAAGAGTACAATTGTTTCAGTTAGTCAAATATATGCTCCTTGTTTTTAAGATACATTTAGAATGCTGTGTTTGACACAGGTTTATTCACCAGAATATACCTATTCTATGTTCCTAGTGTCCCAGTGGGGCCTACTGTGAGAGGAGGCTGGACCAAATGTCCATTAGTCCCTGAATGCTTATAAAGCTTTATGACTCCACTGAAGGTTGGTATCAAAGCCATTTTTAGAAATTAACTTTCTATTTACATTTTACCTATTAGTGTTTAGGAGTGGGTAGTAAAAAAAAAAAAAAAGTAATATTTGTGACTGTGGATATGTTTTGAAGAAGCCTGTGCAGAATTATTTGCACCCATTCCAGACCTATGCCTAAGCAATGCAATCTTTCATCCTACGATTTTGTGATTATCATTCCATGAAAAAAGAAAAAAAAAATAGTTCAGAAAATGAGAGCTGGCTTTTTACTTAGAGAATAAAAACAATAATTATAGTTTCTCAGGTGAGTTCTTATATTCTCATTGGAAATAAGAGTATATTCCCGTACATGTGTTTTCATTACCTTAATCATTAAAATAATATTTAAAAAAACAAAGAAGAGATTGTTCCTGAACTTGAAAAAAAACAATATACTGTTAGTTAAATAAAATATAAATAGAACCATGTTTAAACATTATATAGTACTTTTCTTCTGAAATACAATATAGGTGCTCCCCATAGAGCAGCTGTGCTGGGAAATAATTACGTTTTAAATAAAGATATTGGATATTTGGATTTAGTATACTTTTCTAACTTTGTTATATTCATGCACTGAGCATTTAATAATATTAAAATAAATTGGTAAAAGACTTTCTTTTAAGATATAAGTGGATTCATGTCACTAGAAAGGACTTTATCCTCCAACAAATCCAGAAATAATTTCAGTTTCATATTTCTTATTAATCTACTTTGAAGTACATTTAAAGAAGTAATTCATAAAAGAACTTTCAGTCACCTAAGAACTCACAGAAGTTTATTTGATTGATTGAGAGTACTCTCAAATTAATTCCCCTAATCACAAACAAGAGGAAAGGTATCTCTCTAGTTCCTCTAACTCAGACAGAAATGTTTCCATTTGTTCTGAAAGGCTCACTCTTCTCTTCTCCTGGTACTTCCATCTCTCTCAGGCATTGCAGGTACCAGCCAGCACCTGCCTCACAGGGTGAAAAATCTTGCTTCCTTTCTCTGTGTACTCCTGTGAATTGGTTGTGTTAAAGCGGGTTGCTCCATGATCATGTAGAGCCAGAGCATCAGCCAGATACCACAGAACCACTGAATAATTTATACTGGAAGGGATCTCTGAAGGTTATCCCATTCATCACCTTGCTTAGAGCTCGGCTGGCTTTGAAGTTAGGTCAGGATGTTCAGAGTCAAATCCAGTCAAGGTTCAGGAATTTGCAAGGACAGAGATTCTGCAGCTGCTCTGTTCAAGCTGGTATGATCTTTCACCACTCCTACTGTGAAGAATTTCGCCTTATATTCTGTTGGAATTTCTCTTATAACTTGTAACTTGTATCTTTTCCCCCTTGCCCTCTCACTGTTCAGCTCTGAGAAGAAATGGGCTCTATCTTCTTAATATCTACAAACTAAAGAAGCGAAGACAGCATTTGAATCTCCCATATGTATCCTTACGTGTCCATAACTTGATTTTATTCTAATTCTTCAGATGCTGCCACATGACACAGGAATCTGTGAGCAGATCTTACCAGGAAAGAGCTGTGAGAAGCAGCCTATTCATCCTTGCTTGCCTTCTTCCACACTCACTTGTCTTCCTGCATATTAGAACAGACCAATCTTGTGCTTCAAGGAGCCTGATCAAGTATTCTTCTGGACCTCTTTGGTCTTTCAAACATCTTTGATAGTAGGCTAGTGCTAGTAGGTCTGCTAGTAGTTCCCTAAACACAGTGTAGTGCACTCTACTGAAGTCCAGGTTTGTTTTTCTGCTTGGCATTGCTTTATTCACCACAGAATTTTTTACACTTGGAAGTTGCTACAGCCTGGGCTGCTGTCAATCTTCATAATGTCAGTCAGTTCCTCTTTATTTACAAGTTATAAGTCTAGTAGAATCACTTCCCCTGTAAACTCATCCACCACCTGCATCAAAAACTTGTCCTCAGCACAGTCTAGAAACCTTCAGGACTGCTTGCATACCACCAAGTTTCCCCTTCAGGAGTGCTTCACATTAGAATGAAAAACCAGAGTATGCCATGATTCTTCTAGTTTTGTAAAAAAGGATTCATTGATTTCTTTTTCTTCTTGATCATGAAATATGTAGCAGAAATCCAATACAACACACTCCCTTTCTGTAGCCTCCACTCTTATCTCAGTTCATTGACAAGCCAAGTCATCACACTGGACAATACAAAGAGAACACGGCATATCAACCCCTTCTTTATAGAGTCCCCTATACTCTCTTTCTTATATTCACGTACAGACACTTGAGGCAAGTCTCTTAGCAGTACCATTTTCCAAGAGTACTTAAAAAAGTCTTCCTAGTCATTTTTTTCAACAACACACTTGGCTCCTGGCCTTTCTTCCTCCATCTGTCTTCAGTATTTCTTCTGTACCCTTCAAAGCGTCTAGTTATAAATCCCTATCACTGTGTGTCAAACTGAATCTCAAGAGTGTTGTGGACTACAGGCCTCATAAAAACACATCAGTTTCAAGTGGATCTTCAAATGACCTGAAATAGTACAGTTCCTACACAGCCTACACCTCTGTGCTCCCTTCCATTATACCTGACAGTTCTAATGGTTAAGAAGACATGGCAGAGGAAATGTACTACAGCATGAACAGCTTACCAGATACTAATGCAGGGAGTACAGGAACACAGGAAAATAGGGTGGTAATCATCCAACCATAGCGCTCCCTTTGCAGTTTCTCTCAGCTGTGCCCTGCAGTAGTCTTTTACGGAGCCAGTAGTGTCTAACAACAAATGACCTCTTCCACCTGAACCCACCCCCGCAGACCCCCCACTACTACAACCTTGACATTGACACTCAATATAATGATATAGTTCTGTTTTTTTGAACTTTATTCTGTTTGCTTGCTTGGTTGTTGTTGTTTTGTTTGTTTGTTTTGTGAGAGGTTTTTTTCCTGAAAAAAAAAAGTGTGGCAATCGTACCATTCACTGCTGAGGACAACCTATAGCTTTGAGAAAGCATACATTTGCAACTTTCTAAACAATTATAAGGGCTTTAAAAGCTGGATACTGCAATATTACTGTACACACCTGCCATTAGAATGGTGGTCCAATCATGGTTTACAGCATTTGAATCACCAGAAATCAACACTGCAGAATTAAATTAGTGACTATTTCTATTAACTTTTGATCTGAATTTATAATCTGTAATCTCTTACTCACTGCTCACTTGCAACATAGCAAATTCTTGCAATTGGATTTACTTAAGTATAATTGCTTGCAATTTACACCAATTTAGTATTAACTTCAGTTTAGTTCCTACTCTAGTTTACATCACATTCATTTAAATTTGTAGAGATGAATGCATCTGTTAAGATATCGCTTAAACTGGGGATGAACATTTCCACTCAAAATAGTTTTTCCAAGTATAGAGTTTCAAAAACAGTAACGTCAAAACTATTTTCTTCCAAATGCATTGATTTGGGATTTGTTAGCATAAAAGATACTTAAAATTTCAGAATATTACTTGAAATGGCATGTACTTACCAAGTATTAAAAAAACGGTAGCTGTATTGATAAAGGGAGGATTCTGGGTTGTGAGCGGGTGACTGGATGAGTTGTTCATTTTTGTTTTTCACTTGGACTCCAAAGAGCAATAAAGGAAAATCATGTAGCTACATCAAATTATTTCCTTTTGGTAAGACACGTTCTGTTTTTCTAAGTATTTACAGAGCATAACTGTTAATTTTGATTTTTTTTATGTCTTGCTGTGACATAAAATTATGGGAACAACAAAGCTTTCCTATATATTTTCTACTTCTATTGTTTATTAAATGATTTTTCAATTGTTTTTTCTTTTTTTTTTTTTTTTTTTTAACGTCTTCAAATATAAACTAATATTTAGGCCAACAGTGCTGTTTCAGCTTGCATAACAATATTGAAACCATATGTGTTTTAGCCTCCAAAGTAATCCCACAATGCCTCCTTAGTGTTTCAGGACTACTTATTATGGTCCCTCTAGGGCCAAGGAGCCAGAACTACACAAATCCTGGCTCCTTGGTATGACAGACCTAATGTAATCCGGCTGTAAATTGAAGCTGAGTGAGTGTGAGATTCTATCTCTGTAGCTGTGCACAGAGACACCCAGACAGACTGCACACAGACAGACTGTGAGAATCTGATCCGGGACATATTTTCTTTGATCTGTATTTTCTCTATCTAGATGCCTATATTTATTTCTATGCAATATCTGCATTCATACTCCCAAATCATTTTTGTGATGTGGGCTTTATCCTTTCAATCTCAAAAATGCACTAATTTATTAATATGCCTTTGAGATTTTACCCTGACTTTCTCATTGTTCCTATGCACTGCTCCTTTCCCATCCACAGTCCTATATCTGACACGTTACTTTCACATCCGTTCACTGCCACCTTTGCCAAAGAGCAGACCAGAACTAACATGATCCAGAAGGTAAATTTGTATGTTGCCACTATCAAAGCTTGACATAAAAGGAAGCAAACACATTCCATTTATGTTTTCAATCCTTTAAAGGAAGGCAATTTACCTGTGTGATTGGAAGGGGTGGAGCTTGGCTGCAGCTCTCCTAGACCCCATTTAAGGGCTGACCGCCACAGAAGAAGGATCTCTTTATGGAGATTGCTCCTTTTGGAGTTTTTCCTGCAAGCCTACAACATGGATGAGTATTTTCCCTTTGTTTCCAATTATCCCTTCCCAATGCGATAATCTTTCTAGCTTTACAATCTGTGGATACTAATCTCATCACACCACTCTATATTTGTTGACTATACAAATATCTTTTTAACCTAGGTGGTTAAAAATGGAAAAAGGATTCTTGGTGTAAAAATGAGGTTTCAGTAAGGGCAAGTATTCATCCTGTGCTTTGCAAAAAAATAATAATAAAAAAAATAATAAAAAAAAAAACAGTAAAAATAACCAGGTGGCTACTCTACCTTAAGAAAGATAATCTATCTCCCCAAGTCTCTTTATTGGCTCTAAGCTGTAAAAAGGAAGTAGAGTAGCAAAGAGCAAAGAAAAAAGAAAATAGGTCAGTCAGTTTTTAAATGTTCATGCTGCACAGCAGTTCCTGCCCTTAAAAGCTGTTTTATTTCACAAGAGCAGTAGGCTGAGTGCAGCATATTGTGCAAGAGGAATTCGCTACAGTCATCTGGGGGTTAAAAGCACACATATACAAAAGACCAAAACAAAATAATTGCCATAGTAAACCAAACAATTTTGCTACAACAAAGCCAGCGTTGCATATTGCAGTTCTGATTAACTCTTCTTTTGACATAACAAGTTGCTTTCAAGGGAATAATTTAAATGATTTATGTAGATTCATGGATTTTTGTCTTAATTTGACTGCAGAACTACTGTCAGAGAGAAACAGAACTCCCCTGAACCAGCAATAAAGCACATTAACTATTTACTAACCTCTACTTAGTACTTAGTCCAGATATTGCTGACAAATATTAAATGTTCCTTCTTGTCTAAGACCTTTGTACAATAAAGTTGAGATTCATATTAGCCTTGAACTGAATGGCAAATATCTACAATCTTTTTCTGGAGTCCTCAGTTATTTTGATGGTAGTTGGCATTGCACTTCCGCTTTCCCTACACTGAAAACATTTTTATCAAGATATGTTGCATGTTGCATAGCAAAGATACAGGCTATGCCTGCATTACATCTTCCCTGGCAATTTGATACTGCTAACCACAGACTCCTTCTTGATGAGTAATGCCTGTTCTATGGAAATTCTCTCTTTGACCTTTCAGGCTCAGGAACAAAGGGAAGAAATCTAACTCACGGTGCTCTTAATAAAACTCCCATGCACTTATATCTGTTTTTAACCCTCAGGGTACATGAATCTGCTCTGTAATTCACCTTTTGCTATTCAAGTATCAGCAGTAAATTTACTTGATGAACACATGTTGATTTGGTTGAGAGAAGAATGCAACTTTTAACTTTCCTCCTTTTTGCTGAGAGATCTCTCTCTAGTGGGGTGAATATCCAGAGCAGTGAGGTGAATACTCCCATGAGAGAGAGAGATTGCATCCAATGGACAGGACAGAGAAAAAGGAAAAACACTAGTAGATCATGAGTATTTAATGTGAATCTAAAAGATGAAATTATTGCTATGGATTCATATGATTTTTAAGCGGCTATGCAGAGGATGACTAGGTGCAAAAGATGCATCCAGACTTCTATCTGCAATCACTATTCTACAAATACACTGCATCTCTCACCAAGTGCTGAATGTTCCTTAACTTGTGCTGCATGTAGTGTCCATACAGTCATAAATATGCAGTGTCTTCCTTCCTTCGCCCCTCTCTAAAATCTTGTTAGACCTTAAGTAATCAAATACCAAGGTCAGCAAGCAATTCTACCTTGTACCTGAAGAATAAGAATCACATAGAGTATTACACTGTACAGAATGACCAGAATCTAGGCAAATATCAGATAGATAAAAATAGGCAGAACAGAAGGCAGCAGATACAGATACCAATATTACCAACTCTTATTAAATATTTTTAGCTCAGCTCTCAATACCAGTGCAGATTACTTTTGCACATCAAGGACAAGTAGCATGAGTAACATAGGGAAACAGACTGATATGGGAAAACAGATCAGATGTTACTGCAAGCTGAATGGAGGAAAATACTCCTGCTCCTCCCTCTAGAGAAATGGAGCGAGCTTTCTAGTCATGTTTCTGTACTTTCTTTGGTGAACCTACTCTATCAGTTGGCAAGGAAAACCAGCTTTTTCTATCTAACGTCTCCAACATAGGGTTGTGCAAGGGTTAGATTGAAAAACAGGTCCCAGGAGTAATACTGCATAAAAGATCATCAATATACTACAGAATAGAAAGACTCTGAAAATAACCTCCAGCCTGATAGTCCTTTTAGCTCTCAAAATCCTTTTCAGCTACGTGTGTATGTACATATATATATATTTTAAGGCATATATTTTACAGTGCATATAAAGACACGGCCCTAATTTGCCTATATCCAGTCTTCTTTCATTATATCCCTCCTCACACATCTCATAGTATTCAAATTTCATCATGCAACTCCCTTCATATGATCCTGTATTCCTTTTCACTGCTATGCCTAAATTCAGAGAATCTTTTGAGCCATTTTAATGTCTTACAATTCCCTCTGCACATGCCATTAATTTTACACTTTTATTGGATGCTCAGATAAACATATTATTGCTTAGGTGGAATGCAAAATGATCATAGAAATGAACATAGACGTTAAAAAAATAACATAAAAAAGTGAGGTTATATCTGAATATTTTGTGCTTCACATGAGAAATGAGAGTTAAATACTGGGGGAGGGGGTAAGAAAGGGGAATCATCATTTAAAGAAAGTAAGCATCTTTAAAATTCATTTTAAAACAAATCACACTGAAAGTGTGGGAAGAATAGTTCAACTTTTAGCAAGAACTGTAATGCACTGCTTTGACATTCTAGTCTGGCCATTAAGACAAAGGCACTTCTAAGAATGAAGAAAAAGAATTATATTAGAGTTTAATGAATATGATGATTAAAAGTCTCTTGATTAATTTGTGGAGATGACGGAATCAAAGCTTGTATCTTAATGGAAGATGATAATCTAATTACAAAGCTGCTCCAGATGTAACTATACCAGAGGGAGACACCAAAAGAGTTCCATATTTACAGTTTACCTTATTGCAAGAAGGAAGACAAGCTCTCTTCTACAAATTATACAAAAATAAACAAAAATAAAAGGTCTGGCAGTGAGCTGCAGTACATCCTATAAATACTGCTCTTGGAAAAGCTCACAAAGCTTAGCAATCCCTAAGCAAAATACATTCATGGAAGAAAGGCACCTCTACAGACCTTCCTTAAAACCCCTTCCTGTGCCACCCAACAAATTCCATTTTTTCCCAGGTGTATTAGGCTATTTGAAAATCCTGAGTAGCTTAGGACTATTTCAGATTAGTGCTATTGATATGTCCTGTGCTGAATATTACAGAAAGCAAGATCTTCTTGCTTGCCTCCAAACAAAATAAAAATCATGTAGAATGGAATAAAACTGTCTAAAACCAGTCATCCTTCCACAAAAGAGCGCTCAGGTATCACACTCTCATCAGATTTATCATGACATTAAAAGAAGGAGAGTCTTGTACAAATTTGGTCTTTCTAAACCATTTAGTAATTCATTTCACCGTCAGTTTTTCCTCAGAGACTTATTTTCCAAGTGAAACAATGAGGCTCTCTCATGCCAAGAGAATGTTCACAAATGTTCAGGTTCCCTGACACTCCATGTCTTTCTCCCTGAAGAGTTACCACTTTTCTGTTTAAACCCAGACAGCTTAATTTTGGGAAGGAAAAAAAGAAAAAAAAAAAAAAAGAAAAAGAAAAGGAAGATAGACAGAAACAGTGTCACTATTATAGGCACAGTTAAGACATAAAGTTGAATGTGGCAACTGAAAAGCTGAAAGACAGGGACTTCTGCTCTGTACTATAAATAACATTATTTAATGAAGTCTTACAGTCCTGAAGCTGAACTGTCCCGGTGCTGACAGAAGCAACAAGACAGAATTGGACAAGCAGTGGCTTGCAGAGCCTGGCAGTTTCCTTTCATTATTGTTGGACAAATATGGTGGTGCTACACTGAGATCTCTTCTTCAAATTCCAAAGAATAGTCTAAAAAGCAAGAGTGAAATATTGCTTTTTTTTTTTTGTTTGTTTGTTTTTTTGCTGTATTAAACAAAGAAATGTGCAAATCAAGAGAGAATTTCTTCTGTTTCACTTATTTTAAAAGGACTATTACAAATTCCAAGGCACATACAATAACTTTGATTTTGGTAAGTGTTGCATACTTTTGGTCTTGAAATAGACATGGGAATTCCTATTCATCAATGGATCTGGCATGACACCTCACATTTGTTTTTGAGGAAGAGCTAGAGGAGAAGATATATATCATTGACCTTCGGCTGATGAGTTCCCTAACTTTTGGGATCACTTTATACTCTAGAGTTGAAAATGATGTTTTGAGGCTTCACAAAAGCAAATCTTCCCACTGAATTTAAGGGTTCAAATCCTTCTCATTTCTGTTTTATTATTTTAGTAAAATGTATTTTTAGTTGGATTTTAACACATTTATGAGGAAAGCAAAAGTATTTTCCCATTTTATTTCTAGCGTAAAAAATCAAGACTAATGGAGTGAGGGAAAAAAAATCATTTTTTCCAACAAGTCTGAAATAAAAACACATGAAAAAAAGTTGTCTGAAGCAAATAAACAAATTAACAAAAAATCGTCTTATCAACAGTGTAATTAGTTTTGGATAAGGTTTGGAAAATAATCAGTACTGCTTCTACAGTTCTGGAGACACCCAGCTCTCTTTCCAATCTAACAGACCGATTGTTTAGACTGACTGTGAATATGGCAAGGAAATATTCAAATTGTTTTGTGTAAGCCAAGTTCTCAAAACCCAGGAAAGGCAGAGAGGCAGAGTTGCCCTGAAAAAAAGAAAATAAATAAGCAAAAAAGTAAAAATCTTAATCCTTTTTTTTTTTCCCTGCCAGGAGTTAAATTTTAATATTACCAGTAAAGAAACTATATCCCATTTGAGTAGCAGCTTTCAAAAAGGGACATTGCGGGTTGTTTCTTTTGTTGTTGTTGTTGTTGTTGTTGTTGTTTGTTTGTTTGTTTTTTAAATTTGAAAACCATGTAAAGAACAGTTAGGTGCCCCGAGTAAACACAGCAGCAAACTACTTTGGATGGGAATTAATCTACAGATAAGGTCCCATTTTTGCTAAGACTCAAGCTTGCTTTTATACTTGTCAGTTTTATTGACTTCAGTGGATAAAAGTAGTTGGGATCTAATTCATGAATGGGATAAATTAATATTGAAAATACCAATTTGTTTTTAATTCTGTTTACAATAAAAAGATTGCAGAGTTTATCTCACTCTGGCAGAAACTTACTGAAAAGTATTTTCTTTATTCTGGCTAGACTGGAGTATGTAGAATGATAAAAATCCAGAACAGAAAAGCTTTATGCAAGTATATTACAGAAATAAATCTGCATTTGGAACAAGAATATGTGCGTAAACATTTCTTTCCATCACAGTTTACCAAGATCAGTTCCAGGTGTTCCCTAATTAGCAGAGCAGCATATGCAGTTGCCATTCACATTATCCACATTCACAGATTTTCACTGCACTCAGCATCTTGTTCATTTCTTTCTTTTTTTTATGTAAAGGCTTTTTTCTTTTTTTTTCTTTCTTTTCTTTCTTTTTTTTTTTTTTTTAAGGAAAAACAGACTAGGAACACTGATAGACCTATGTCAAGACAGCCTTTGTTACAGAAGCTTTATGCTACTTTCACTTAGAAACATAAATATTCACTCAGTTTTACCAGTAAACAAAAATTCCTGTTCAAACCACTTTCATGGCATACATCTGGTTCCCTTGCCTGAAACTTCCAACCCTTCCTTTCTTTCTGCAAACAGCTAACATGTTGGATCCATTCTGCCGTGTTCAGAAAACAGTGAGTAATATAATTCCTCATGATTCTCTTCTTCATGTAGGCTCAGGGAACTCAGATGAATAAATATGTGTTAAATTATAGGTCATAAATCATGGAAGAAAACTATTTGTTGTGATGTGGAGCAAAAGACAACTTTGTCACAGTGCTTATAGTAGGCACTTTCTGATGCATTTTATCACCTGCATGCATTAGTAAGCCCTCTTTCCTATTCAGTCATGTTGCACTTGTGCAGAATCAGTCTGCTGCACTTTTAAGACTTCTAGTACATTAATTCTCACACTGGCATTCATCTCGAATTGGATTCTAAGAGCTAAAATAAAGCTGTCATTAATTTACTGTAAACATATTCTCGCTCTAGATATTTAATTTACTTGTCTTTGGAAAAGAGCAGTAATAACGAAATAGTAATATTGCTCTTTTTTTACCACCCATTTTTATAGTGTTTTCAAGTGCTAATCTCAAGACAGCATTTAAAAAAAGCTAGCTGTAATTGCCCTCACTTTTTCACAAGACAATCCATTAAATACAACTTTTATGAGCTGATTACCACTGAATGTATTTGAGTTTCTTAAACATGAACATATACTTAAATACTTCCAATTAGGAACTTGTGATATACAATGTAAGGCATAAGTGTACAAATTTATGATTTATGACTTATCACCATAGGATGAGTACTCAGGAAATACTGGGGAGGAAGGTGAGGTACAATCTCTTCCTTCTATCAAATCATTGCACTTACCATTATTTCCTTTGGCATTGATCAACACTTCATAAGATGAAAATTAGGACTATTAAGGTCAATACAGCTGCATTGCTATTAAGTCTGGTTTAGCGATCAGTTTTAAATGTTTCCAGATCATTAGCTGTGTGGTGATTGACATTTTCAGCATGCAATTAAAGGCCACATGAAAAAATACACGTTGCAATATACAATTTCTAGTGCTTCAGAGATGCTATAGTGGCTTCCTAAAATGTTTGGAACATTATCTTTTCTTTTACTATAACGAGAAGTGTAATTTCTTTAACTTATTCAGACATTACTCTGATTTACTGAGGTATACTCTGGAGTCATTATTCATCAAAGTGAAAGCCAAATAAATGCAATCCTGGTGTATATATAACAAGACCAGCTTATGTCACTATAAATTACCTCACCAGGCACTGGCATTATCCCTTTTCCTAGCCTCAGTGGGTCATTTCTACCTCCAGGTGAGCACATGTTTGCAGGTAACATTTTCAGTCAGATTTTGAGTTCTTGCACAGTGTGATGGCCAGAGTTCACATTGCAGCTTCAGGCATCCACTGAAGACAAAGGGAGACATGATGAGAAAAAAAAAAAAAAAAAAGAAAAGAAAGCTAAATTTTAAAAGGTAAAGAATGTCCCTAACTTAGTAGGATAATACATTCATTGAGGTAGAATTATTACAGGGAACAAAGGATTGTTTTAATCATCTTATTACTTAATATTATCTTATCATTCATATCTGAAAATAAAAAAGACAACAGATAAAACCATAGGCACAGACTGTTAAAGTTAGGTAGGGACACAGAAGTCTTATGCAGTAAGTATATCACACTTTCTCTTCAGACCTTTTTTCCTGGAGGGCTTTAAAGGAGTTTTGCATAACTGCGGCATGTAGGATATTGAAATTTGGTTTATAGTGAATGAAACATACACCTCCTTCAAAAATACAGTTTAGAAGAGTAACAGAAGTAAGTGCTAAGTAGAAACTTAGTAGGTACTAATGATTAAACTTCTCAAAGAAATAAGTGAGCATGTGAGAATTTGTGTTTAGATTCGTTTTTAACCTGTACTTACTAGCTCAAATATTTATGGAAATTAAGACTTTTTATAGACAAATTTGAAGAGGTAGAAGTATTCAGAAATTGGGGAGAAAAAAAGTGTTATTGACTACAGCAGTACTTCCTCAGCAATGCTGGATATAATCTGAAATAGACCTACTAATATACACATTTACAAAATCCTATATATCCTTGATCCTGTCAATGCTTAAATGCGAGGCAATAACTGTAGCTGATGCTATAATTATTAATGTGGTTATATATCTTAAAAGATTGATAAGGTTAACAAAGTTTATTAGAAGGCTAATGAAGTTTAATCTTACTCAAAACTTTGCTTCTTATGAAGCAGAGAAGTGTTTACAGCCATTGCGAGAGAGCCTGAAATAATTATGAACATCATTAATCAGTGCCAACTGAACAAATTGTGCTTAAATTACATGCAACCATTTGCTCTTGGCTTAAAAGAATATATGTGCTTTCTTTGTTTTTCTCACAATTTCTTTTGCTGCTCTCTGTTCTTTTAAATCATGAATCCCTTTATTTTCTTTTATTATTTGAGGCAGAGACAGTGGTATTTATCATTGTTTCCTAAGCAGGACATCTGTGCATGTTTGTTTAATCAGTTTCAAGATTGAACCTGGAGTTTCATATTTGTATGGTTGTTCCTACTACCTCCATTGGAGGTAATAGGAATAGTTTGCAACTTTCTAATAGTTTGCAACTATTGTGTTCAATTTTCTGTTCCTTTTTCTTTCTTTTTTTTTTCTCCACAGTCCACAGAATTCAGAATATGATTTTAGGCAAAGAGATTAAGATGCCTTTTAAGACAAAAGCATTTCTTGCTCCAAGACAGCAAGAGTCATTGAGGGTATAGGACGGATGTCTCAAGTGGCTGAACTGAAGTGGAATATAGCGGAATATTAGAGTCCTTATCTTACACATAAGCATGAGGCTTGAGACACCTACTCTGCCAAGAATGCACCTAGGATTTTGGTTTTCTAAAACTGAGACTACTGTGCTGTTTTACAGGCACATCTTTAAAACAGGAGTTTTATGAAATTGTTAAACTCTTAAATTTTACCTTTTTATCACTTCTAAGCACTCAGTTCCTCTTGTAGATCTGGTATAAAATACTCCTAAAATAATTAGCTCCAGTACACAAATTTCTTAACCAACTACATGGCATCATTGTTATGTGATAATCCACCAAATACAGTTGTTCACATGCTCCTCCAGTTTTATTACAGGAGCTCCAGCTGTAAAAAATCTATTAACTGAACAGATAATGAGAGGAAATTTCTCTCTCTGAGAAGGATCATCCTTTCTTCTGGTAGTAATTTATATGATCCCGTGTGACCATCTTGAGAAAAACCGGTGAAGAAGAATAATAAGGAATACATTCAGTTACATATAGCATCCAAAATAAATAAATAAATAAATAAATAATAATAAAAAAAAAACCTCTTCCAGACAAAATATCCATGAATGCTTGTAATTATCCCAGGTCTGTTCACTTTTGAAGTCTGTACTTAAATGTGGAGTAATAATCAAGTACACATTGGGATTCTACTACCATATGTCTAATATCCTCCTTTCTGCTAAAGATAGTCCTATGTATCACTATATAATGTAATGCTCATATAAGCATTTTCTTAAACTATGTCCATTAATATTTGTACTTTTCTTAGGAACAAGGTTTATTAGTAACTTTTCTAGAAGAGCAACAGTCTTCTTAACAAAATGTTGTATTAAAAATACTGAGACTATATTGCTTTTTCCTTGAAATCTGTATCACTGAACTTATTTTACTTTTGGCAGTTTTCAAATGCCAATTGTTAACTAAAGTCAAGACATTAGAATGAGATTTTTTGCTTATATATAATAACGAGTAGCAAAAGTGAAAATGATATTTTTACTAGTTTTTCTATATGATGTCCATAGTTTTATGCAATCATAGAATTTTATCATGTATCGCATAAAGAAAAGACTTTCAAATGAAAACATATGGGTATCTATCATCACAAACAAATTCAGAAAAGGAATACTTAGGAAAAGTATATAAATTCAAGAATATTCTCTAGAGTACTTTGCGTATATGCTCTTGGAATACTTTCCAAACATAAAATCCTCACTTAGAAGTTTCAGATCTATTAAGTAAAACATCAGTTTATGTTGTTGTTTGATTTTTTGGGGGAGGGGGTTGAGGGTAAATAAATTACCCTAGAAAATAATTATTTTTACTGATATTAGTAAACCTGATTGACCCTGATGAGGTCTGATGAGCCTCAGAATTCACTTATTCCTTTTTAAAGTAGATTGCCTGCTCCCTGTGATATGGAAAAATAATTTCTTCCCTTGTCTTACTTGAGCAGAGAAGGCTACATACTTTCACTACTTCACAGTTCAAATGCTCCAACCCAGCTTCCTAGAACCTGTTCTCCTCAGACTAAACACTTTGCATGATATATATTGATATACTCTCTTATATACTTTTTAAGTCAAAAATCTCATTTTCAAATGGAAATTCTCACGGACTTTTAAACCTCTTCAATTTCACTACAAAATTCTATTTAAAAGTTATAAAAATGGTACAAATTAAAATGAATGTGCTCTAGTGTGTTAGTGACCTCTGAAACCACTGTAGAGATAGAAAAGGACTAACACACCAGCAGTTGGATTCTCAGTAAATGCTTAGAATGTATCAGCATACAGGAAAAAATCAATATTTTTATTTAAAGTAGAATCAAAGATAATAAATGATGAATCACATGGAAACCCATAATCTTATGACTGTCATAACAGCCTAGCAGGTATTCGTTTTGGATAACTAATCTTAATATCACAGAATAAAAATTATATAAAGGAGTTACAAATATTTTGTTATGGAAATGAGAATATTCAGGGTTAAAATGGAGGCAAGCAATTTCTTTTCATCATTGAGTGAGAAGAACAGCAAAAATTCACATGTAGCATCTTTCTGCATCTTTGTGGGAATCCTGCTTCTTGTGATCTGCTGCTGTCAGATTTAATGTGCTGAATTTATTATACACAAAGTTGTCTGACTCATATGTGCTTTTTATTTTCTCAATAAAGATACTGTTTTGTGTTGCTGTTCAACAGCACAGAGCAGTTACCTAGCGAACATTTTTAGCACTTACAAAAAATGTAAGGACATGAGCTATTTAAAATATTACACACATACTAAAAAAAATTGTTGGCAATACCTATATGTTATTTCTAAAACAGTCTCTGATTCCTTCTCTAGGTTCTTCCAGGACCATTAAAGATTATCAGGTTGGCTAGCGTGGCAGATAACAAGGACTATCATG